>NC_036851.1:29997446-30116808 GCF_002910315.2 Salvelinus sp. IW2-2015 | reverse complement strand
GCCAATGCAGGTGTAGAAGCACGGTGGCTAGGAAAAAACTCCCTAGAAAGGCCAAAACCTAGGAAGAAACCTAGAGAGGAACCAGGCTATGAGGGGTGGCCAGTCCTCTTCTGGCTGTGCTGGGTGGAGATTATAACAGAACTATGCCAAGATGTTCAAAATGTTCATAAGTGACAAGCATGGTCAAATAATAATCATGAATAATTTTCAGTTGGCTTTTCATAGCCGATCATCAAGAGTTGAAAATAGCAGGTCCGGGACAGTGGCGGTTCCATAACCGCAGGCAGAACAGTTGAAACTGGAATAGCAGCAGGGCCAGGCGGACTGGGGACAGCAAGGAGTCATCATGCCCGGTAGTCCTGACGTATGGTCCTAGGGCTCCGGTCCTCCGAGAGAGAGAAAGAAAGAGAGAAGGAGAGAATTAGAGAGAGCCAAGATTTTCAAAATGTTCATAAATGACAAGCATGGTCAAATAATAATCAGGAATAAAAGTCAGTTGGCTTTTCATAGCCGATCATTAAAGGTTGAACAGGTAGGGGTTCCATAACAGCAGGCAGAAACAGTTGAAACTGGAACAGCAGCAAGGCCAGGTGGACTGGGGACAGCAAGGAGTCATCATGCCCGGTTTGCCGTGACGTATGGTCCTAGGGCTCAGGTTCTCCGAGAGAGAGAAAGAAAGAGAGAACGAGAGAATTAGAGAGAGCATACTTAAATTCACACAGGACACTGGATAAGATAGGAGAAGTACTCCAGGTATAACCAACTGACCCTAGCCCTCCGACACATAAACTACTGCAGCATAAATACTGGAGGCTGAGACAGGAGGGGTCAGGAGACACTGTGGCCCCATCCAATGATACCCCCGGACAGGGCCAAACAGGAAGGATATAACCCCACCCACTCTGCCAAAGCACAGCCCCCACACCACTAGAGGGATATCTTCAACCACAACTTACAATCCTGAGACAAGGCCGAGTATAGCCCACAAAGATCTCCACCACAGCACAAACCAAGGGGGGCGCCAACCCACTACTACCACTACTACCATTACTACCATTACCACTACGCCACTGTTACATTACTACTACTACTTACCACTACAGCTACCACTACTACCACTACTACCATTACTACTACTACTACCACTACTACCACTACAGCTACCACTACTACATTACTACTGCTACTACCACTTATTACCATTACAACTCTACTACCTTGACTACTACTACTACCACTACTACTACCACTGCTACCTCTACTACCATTACTACTACTACTACCACTACCACTAATAATACTACWACTTTTACCACCACTACTACTACCATTACCACCACTACTACCACTACTACTACCATTACTACAACTACTACTACCACTACTACTACCACTACTACCACTATAACTACTAATACTACTACCATTACTACCACTAACACTACCACCATTACTACTAATACCACTACTACTACCACTACTACTACCACTACTACTACCACTACTACCACTAATAATACTACCACTACTACTACTACTACCACTACCACCACTACTACTACCACTACTACTACTACCACTACTACTACCATGACTACCACTACTACCATTACTACAACTACTACTACCACCATTACTACTACTATTACTACTACCATTACTACTACTACTACTACAACCACTACCACTACTACTACCACTACTACTATTACTACTACTACCACCACTACTACCACTACCATTATTACTACTCTTACTACCACTACTACTTCCACTACCACTACTACCATTACTACTACTACTAATAGTACCACCACTACTACTACTACCACTACCACCACTACTACTATTACGACTACTACCACTACTACTACCACTACTATCACTACCACTACTACTTCCACTACTCCCACTACTACTACCACCACTACTACCACTACTATCATTACTACCACCCCTACCACTACTACCACTACTACTACTACCCCTACTACTACCAATACAACTAATACCACTAATACCATTACTACTACTACTACCACTACTACTTCCATTACCACTACTAACATTACTACTACTACTACTATCACTACTACTACCACCACTACTACCACTACTATTACTACCACTACTACTACTACCACTACCACCAATACTACCATTACTACAACTACTACCACAACTACTACCTCTACTTCCACTACTACTACTACTACTACCACCACTACAACTACCACTACTACCACCACTACTACTACCATTACTACCACTACTATCATTACTACCATTACTACTACTACCACTACTACTACCAACATTACTACTACTACTACTACTACTACCACTATTACTACTACTACTACTACCACTACCACTACTATCACCATTACTTCCACTACTACTACCACCATTATGACTACCACTACCACTACTACTACCACTACTACTACCACTACTACACCTACCACTGCTACTACCACTGCTACTACCACTACTACTAATACTACTACCACTACTACCACTACCATTACTACTACTACTACTCCTACCACTACTACCACTACAGCTACCACTACTACCATTACTACTGCTACTACCACTACTACTACAACTATCACTACTACTACTACTACTACTATTACTACTACTACTACTACAACTACTACTACCACAACTACTACTAATACTACCACTACTACTACTACCACTACCATTACTACTACTACCACTACTACCACTACCACTATTACCATTACTACTACTACAGCTACTACTTCCACTACCACTACTACCATTACTACTACTGCCACTACTACTACTACTACAACCACCACCACTACCACTACTACCAGTACTACAACCAAGACCACCATTACTACCATTACTACTACTACTACCACTAACACTACTATCACTACTACCACTACCATTATTACTACTCTTACTACCACTACTACTTCCACTACTACCATTACTACTACTACTAATAGTACCACCACTACTACTACTACCACTACCACCACTACTACTATTACGACTACTACCACTACTATCACTACCACTACTACTTCCACTACTACTACCACCACCACTACTACCACTACTATCATTACTACCACTCCTACCACTACCACTACTACCACTACTACCAATACAACTAATACCACTAATACCATTACTACTACTACTACCACTACTACTTCCACTACCACTACTAACATTACTACTACTACTACTACCACTACTACTACCACCACTACTACCACTACTATTACTACCACTACTAGACTAACTACCTACACACATCGACTACCCACGTGACTTAACCGATCTACCACTTCTACTACCATTACTACAACAACTACTCCACTACCTTCCACTACTACTATACTACTACTACCACCACTACTACTACCACTACTACCCACCACTACTATTACCATTACTACCAGACTACTATCATTAGTACCATTACTACTCACTACTACACTACTACTACCAACATTACTAGTACTGACTACTACTACCACTATTACTACTATACTACTACCACTACACACTACTATCACCATTACTTCACTACTACTACCACCATTACGACTACCACTACTATACTACTACTACTACTACCACTACTACCACTACTATACTACTCGCTACTACCACTACTTACTAATACACTACTAATACTACACACTACTACTATACACACTACCACTACATCTACTACTACTACTTCCTACTACTACTACCACTACTACCACTATACAGCTACTACTACTACACACTATCTCAGCATAACTATCAACTACTACTACTACAAACTACTACTCACTACTACTACTACCAATAATTACTACTACTACACTACTACCACTACCCATTACTACTACTACTACCACTAACACTACTACTCACTACTACTATACACTACTACCACTACTACTACCACTACCACAACTACACTACTACTACTACTATTATACCACTACTACCACTACCATTTACTACTACACTACCACTACTACCATTACTACTGCCATACTTAACCATTACTTACTGCTACTACCAACTATTACTACTACTACCACCCTTACACAAACCTACCCATGTCTCTACCACTACTACCACTACTACCATTACCACTACTCTACTAACTACTACTACTTATCTACCATTACCACCAATACTACCATTACCACACACTACTACCACTACTACCACTACTAACTACCACTAAAAATACTACTACTACACTCCAAATACTACCACTACTACTAAACCACCATTACTACTTCCACTACCCATACTACTACAACTACAACTACTAACACACTACTACCAACCATTACTACTACTACACTACTACTACTACTCTACTACCACTACCACCATTACTACTTCCACTACCACTACTACTAACCACTACTACCACTAATAATACTACCACTACTACTACCACTACCACCACTAACTACCACTACTACTACCAACCAACTACTACAACTAATTACTACTACTATACCACTACTACTACTACCACTACTACCACTACCACTCCTACTACTACCACTACCACCATTGACTAAACACTACTAACTCCACTACTACGCGACGTAATTAAATACACCGACTACTACACTGACCACCACTACTACTACTACTACTACTACTACCACTACCACTACCACTACTACCATTACTATTACTACTACCACGACTACCATTACTACTACTACTACTACTACCACTAATAATACTACTACTATTACTACCACTACTACTACCACTACTACCACTATCACTACCACCACTACTACTACCACCATTACTACTACTAACACCACTACCACTACTACCACTACTACTAGTACTACTACTACTACCATTACTACTACTACCACTACCATTACTACTACTACTACCACTACTATCACTACTACTACTACTACCAATACCACTACCATCACTACCACTACTACTAGTACCACCACTACCACTGCCACTACTACCACTACTATCACCACTACTACCAATACCACCACTACCACTGCCACTACTACCACCAATACCACCACTACCATCACTACCACTACTACTAATACCACCACTACCACTACTACCACTACCACTACTACTACCACCATTACTACTACTAACACTACCACTACTACTACCACCATTACTACTACTAACACTACCACTACTACTAACACTACCACTACCACCATTACTACTACTAACACTACAACTACTACTACCACTACTACCACTACTATCACTACTACTACCACTACCACTACTACTAATACTACCACTACTACCACCACTACTACCACTACCACTACCACTACTACCACTACCACCACTACTACTACTACCACCACTACTATTCACATTTTGACCTCAAAACAGTGTGTGTGGCAGGTTAGCGTTTTCCGTCATTAATCTTGTTCTGGAGGCAGTGGTCACTAGCACAGCCACAAAGTAATAAAATCTGTTTTAAACCTATGCTTAACCACACTGCTAACCATTAAGACCATAAATATTTACATAAGGACAAGACTAATGACAATAAACGTCAACGTGCGTGCGTGCGTGCGTGCGTGTGTGCGTGTGTGTGTGTGGAATGGGGAGAGGGGTGTGTGTGTGTGCATCTGCTTGCGTGTGAAGATGTAGAGAGAGCACTTCTAAATGCATGCAGGCAGGAAAAAGACATGTGTGTGTGGATAATTGTGTAAGCAGAAGGACTGTGTACTGGAGTGTCTACGGTCAGAGTAACATGGTTGTGAAGAAGGCACGACAACGCCTCTTGCCCCTCAGGAGCCTGAAAAGATTTGGCATGGGCCCTCAGATTCACAACAAGTTCTAAGCTGCACCATTGAGAGCATCTTGACTGGCTGCATCACCGCATGGTCTGGCAACTGCTTGGCATCCGACCGCAAAATGCTACAGATGATGATGCGGACGGCCCAGTATATCACTGTGAAAGATCTCCCTGCCATCCAGGACCTCTATCAGGCGGTGTCAGAGGAAGGACCGGAAAATTGTCAAAGACCCCAGCCACAGACTGTTCACTCTGCTACCGCACGGCAAGTGGTACCGGAGCACCAAGTCTGGGTCCAAAATGCTCTTGAACAGCTTCTATCTACAACTGCTGAACAGTTAATCAAATGGCTACCTGGACAATTTGCACTGACTATGCACACTCACCGGACTCTACCCACACACTCACACATACTTACACTGACTCTCCAACACACACACACACACACGCATGTTGACGCCACACACACACACACTTTTATACAATTCACATATGCTGCTGCTACTCTGTATATTATCTATGCTGATTGCCTAGTAGGTTTTACCCCTACCTACAGTGCATTCGGCAAGTATTAAGACCCCTTCCCTTTTTCCACATTTTGTTATGTTACAGCCTTATTCTGAAATTGATTAAATATTTTTTTTGCCTCATCAATCTACACACAATACCCTACAATGACAAAGGGAAAACAGGTTTTAAAAAACAGAGATACCTTATTTACATACGTATTCAGACCCTTTGCTATGAGACTCGAAATTGAGCTCAGGTGCATCCTGTTTCCATTGATCTTCCTTGAGATGTTCTACTCTACCATAACGGCCTGATTGGTGGAGTGCTGCAGAGATGGTTGTCCTTCTGGAAGTTTCTCCTATCTCCACAGAGAAACTCTAGAGCTCTGTCAGAGTCCCTATCGGGTTCTTGGTCACCTTCCTGACCAAGGCCCTTCTCCCTGATTGCTCAGTTAGGCCGAGCCGGCCAGCTCTAGGGAGAGTCTTGTTGGTTTGAAACTTCTTCCATTTAAGAATGATGGAAGCCACTGTGTTCTTGGGGACCTTCAATGCTGCAGACATTTTTTGGTACCTTTCCCCAGATCTGTGCCTCGATACAATCTTGTCTCGGAGCTCTACGGACAATTCCTTCGACCTCATGGTTAGTTTTTTTCTCTGACATGCACTGTCAACTGTTGAACCTTATATAGACAGGTGTGTGCCTTTCCAAATCATGTCCAATCAATTGAATTTACCACAGGTGGACTCCAATCAAGTTGATTTACCTTATTTACATAAGTATTCAGACCCTTTGCTATGACTCAAAATTGAGCTCAAGTGCATTCTGTTTCCATTGATCATCCTTGAGATGTTTCTACAACTTGATTGGACATGATTTGGAAAGGCACACACCTGTCTATATAAGGTTCCACAGTTGACAGTGCATCCTATAAAAGTTTGTGAGGGTTTTAGGGGCCAAGCCAAATTTGTTCAGCCTCCTGTGACCACACTGTCTGTGTGGGTGGACCATTTCAGATCGTCAGTGATGTGTACGCTGAGGAACTTGAAGCTTTCTACCTTCTCCACTGCGGTCCCGTCAATGTGGATAGGGGCGTCGTCCCTCTGCTGTTTCCTGAAGTCAACAATCAGCTCCTTTGTTTTGTTGACGTTGAGTGAGAGGCACCACTCTCCCAGGGCCTGCACCACCTCCCTGTTGGCTGTCTCGTCATTGTTGGTAATCAGGCCTACTACTGTTGTGTTGTCTGCAAACTTGATGATTGAGTTGGAGGCGTGCGTGGCCACTCAGTCATGGGTGAACAGGGAGTACAGGAGGGGGCTGAGCACGCACCCTTGTGGGGACCCTGTGTTGAGGATCTGCAAAGTGGAGGTGTTGTTTCCTACCTTTACCACCTGGTGGCGGCCCGTCAGGAAGTCTAGGACCCAGTTGCACAGGGCGAGGTTCAGACCCATGGCCCCAAGCTTAGTGATGAGCTTGGAGGGTACTATGGTGTTGCAGGATGCGCTATAGTCAATGAACAGTATTCTTACATAGGTATCTTGTCCCGATGGGATAGGGCAGTGTGCAGTGCGATTGTGATGGCATCGTCTGTGGATCTGTTGGGGGCGGTAAGCAAATTGAAGTGGGTCTAGGGTGTCAGGTAAGGTAGAGGTGATATGATTCTTAACTAGCCTCTCAAAGCACTCATGATGACAGAAGTGAGTCATTTAGTTCAGTTACCTTTGCTTTCTTGGGTACAGGAACAATGGTGGACATCTTGAAGCAAGTGGGGACAGCAGACTGGGATAGGGAGAGATTGAATATGTCCGTAAATACTCCAGCCAGCTGGTCTGCACATGCTCTGAGGACGCGGCTAGGGATGCCGTCTTGGCCGGCAGCCGTGCAAGGGTTAACACACTTAAATGTCTTACTCACGTCAGCCAAGGAGAAAGAGAGCCCACAGTCCTTGGTAGCGGGCCGAGTCGGTGGCACTGTGTTATCCTCAAAGCGGGCGAAGAAGGTGTTTAGCTTGTCCGGAAACAAGACGTTGGTGTCCGTGACGTGGCTGGTTTTCCCTTTGTAATCCATGATTGTCTGTAGACCCTGCCACATATGTGTCGTGTCTGAGCCGTTGAATGGCGACTCCACTTTGTCTCTGTACTCCGAATACCTCTTCTCCGCCGGCGGTGTTTTGGAGCAGCCTCTGGAATAAGTTCAATTGCCCTAGGGGGTACGAACAAAGGATCAAATTCCGGAAAGTCGTATTGCTGGTCGTAATGCTGGTGTGTTAGCGCCGCTCTGATATCCAAAAGTTATTTCCGGCTATACGTAATAACACAAAAAAATGTCTGGCTTAATAATGTAATGTAATAACCTGACTAGATCATAAAGGAACAATTGTCCAGACAGAGAATTGAGTTTACAAATTTACGGTTTATTAACCCAACTTTACACAGGCTACTGTTTGGCCGTAGCCCACGCCAAATAAATGAAAGATACCCTTTAAACCAACTATAACCTTCTCTTGTGAAGGCCAGACGTAAGAGAGAGAACAATGGCTAAACCTGGTCTTAACTTCTAATGCTCCATCCCCCTGCCCAACCCCCCTCCACGCCACTTCGCCAACCACCAGGATGCCCTGCATCAGAACATTCCAGGCATTCCCGTGATTGGCAGATAGCAGGTTGATTGGCATGGCGGACCCCGTGAACACTGGGTACTGGTAAGTACAACACAACCAACTAATAGCCTAACACATAACGTCTGCTAAATGACTTAAATGTAAATGTAAATGTAAATAACACACAGCTGTCTGTACGGATCGCTACAGTAAGAAATAACAAAATACTGCAAAGTGGCTTAGGAGCTAGAAGCAGAGCTGCCTTATCTGTCGGCGCCATCTTACTGATAAGATAAGGTGTTTCTGTTTATTATTTTTAAAACATTTGCATTTTTTTTGTCATTATGGGTTATGTGTGTAGATTGCTGAGGATTTTTAAAATGTAATCCATTTTAGAATAAGGTGGTAACATAACAAAATGTAGAAAAAGTCAAGGGGTCTGAATACTTTCCGAAGGTATTGTACATATTACCTCGTACCCCTGCACATTGACGCGGTACTGGTACTCCTTGTACATAGTAACGTTATTGTTACCTATTCTGTTACTATTTTCTATTTATGTTCGCTAACTTTCTTACTTTTTAACCCCGCATTGTTGGGAAAGGGCTCGTAAGTAAGCATTTCACGGTAAGTTCTACACCTGTTGTATTCAGCACATGTGAAAAATACAATTTGATTTGAGGAGTGCATGAGTGTGTCCGGCCTACGCCACAACTTTAAATACAGACCTACAGCTGTGTTTTATTGCGTGTGTGCATGCTTGCACGTGTGTGTGCATATGTGCTGGGGGATGGAGTGTCAGGTATTAGGTATTATTGACATGGTGACTTATTTCAATGTTCTAATCAATGAGAATCATTAACAATAACTCAACTCCCTATGTGAGCACGGAAGGAGAGAATTCAGCATCTTTCAGATGTCTGTGTGCGTGTGTGAATGAATGTATCTATGTATGATGAATGTGTGTTTAATACTCAGTGTACCAGTCACACAATCAGAAAAACACCAATCCTCTCTCTATCTCTCAATGTAATTCAATTACAATTCAAGGGCTTTATTGGCATGGGAAAGATAAGTTAACATTGCCAAAGCAAGTGAAGTAGATAATTAACAAAAGTGAAATAAGCAATACAAATTTACAGTAAACATTACTCTCACAGAAGTTCCAAAAGAATAAAGACATTTCAAATGCAATATTATGTCTATATACAGTGTTGTAACGATGTGCAAATTGTTAAAGTACAAAAGGGAAAATAAATAAACATAAATATGGGTTGTATTTACAATGGTGTTTGTTCTTCACTGGTTGCCCTTTTTCTTGTGGCAACAGGTCACAAATCTTGCTGCTGTGATGGCACACTGTGGTATTTCACCCAGTAGATATGGGAGTTTATCAAAATTGGGTTTGTTTTCAAATTCTTTGTGGATCTGTGTAATCTGAGGGAAATGTGTGTCTCTAATATGGTCATACATTTGGCAGGAGTTTAGGAAGTGCAGCTCAGTTTCCACTTCATTTTGTGGGCAATGTGCACATAGCCTGTCTTCTCTTGAGAGCCAGGTCTGCCTACGGTGGCCTTTCTCAATAGCAAGGCTATGCTCACTGAGTCTGTACATGCTTTCCTTAAGTTTGGGTCGGTCACAGTGGTCAGGTATTCTACTACTGTGTACTCTCTGTTTAGGGCCAAATAGCATTTTTTGTTAATTATTTCCAATGTGTCAAGTAATTATATATTTGTTTTCTCATGATTTGGTTGGGTCTAATTGGGGTCTCTCTCTCTCACACACACACACACACACACACACACACACACACACACACACACGCACACGCACAATCCGCAGGGGAATACAGGCTCCTCTCTGACACGTCATGATTGGTCACTTTTTGCCTCTCTCCCTTCCTGCTTAAATAGTTTTTAACAAAAGAGAGGGATGGAGAGGGGGAGGGGAGGAGTGGATGGGGGAGGGGATGTATGTGCTGCTCTGTTGTCACTAGGGGAGCGAGAAGGAGGGGTAGAGTGGAAGAGCAGAGAAGGATAGAGTCCCAGAAGTGGAAAAACACTGCCTTACTGTGTGGGTCCTTCTATTGGCTTCCAGATAGAACCCATCATATCAAGGAAATACAAGCATGAGCAGGTAGGCTTGGATTTTGTTTTAGAGCATTTCCTCCTTTCCTTCTGTTTCTTTCTTCTTCCTGCTTTATTTCTCTCCCATACCAACAGATTCTTTATCCCTCTTGTTTGTCTTATCACGCTGTGCTCTCCACATTCCTCCTCTTTTCTGCTTTTCTCTTCTCTCACTCCCGTAACCGGTTTTGTGTTGTCACTATATTTCTTCCCCTCTAAACCTGCTGTTGATTCAAGATAGCTTTCTCCTCTCATACAAATATTCAAAATGATTCTCAATCTTTATTAACATGTTTTTTTTCTCTCTACCATCTCACTGTGTACATACTGGTTGAATCAACGTTGTTTCCAACCAACATGGAATAAACGTTGAATTGATGTCAGTGCCCAGTGGGATGTGTCTATTATGTAAATGTTGATCATCTCATATATTCCCAGATTCCTCAGTTTTATCCTGCTTCCTGTATTTTTGCTTTGTATGGGAATAACACATCTGCATTCTTCAACACTTGACAAAGTACAAAGTTCTGAAAGCTGTTTTTGGTGCGTGTGTGTAACTGTGCTAATGTGTGAGGAGGCGTTGGTGGGTGCAGAGAATTGGAAACTCTTTAGTCTTTTTTCTTCTGATGGTGGTGTTGCTGTTTTGCAATCAGAGGGCAGAAGCTTTTCCCTTCCTTTCCGAGCATTTGGCACTGCGGTAACACACACACACACACACACACAGCACTATATTTTGTTTGGTTTAAATTGTGCACGTGTCTTTCATGAAGACACGTGCACAACGTGTCTACTTTCATGAAGTACGTCCATTCCTGTTAGCTCCAATAATATACCTAATGTGTACAAAAATACTCATGTTTTTCCAGTGTTTTTGTTTTAGATTTCTCTCAATTACATTAATCCTTTCCGTCATAGTAATTATGTATTAGTAGTAAGTAGTATTACTGACAATTTTTTTAATGAATTTGACATGCAAGTGAGCTAGTGAGTTAGTGAGTGAGGGAGCATTAATGTGCTCAAAGATGAGAATAAGTGTTTGCATTTGGGTCACTTCAATGTGAATATACAACCACTGAGTGAATACAGCTTTTTGATGTGATTACATACATAGGTGTGTGTTGTATTTTTCCAGCGCTGTCTAACTCCCTGCTCTCTCTCCTTGGCAGTCATCAGTGTGTAGGAGTAGGGGAGGTTACTGAGGCTAGCCATGGAGTGGTGTATCATAACAAACACTGACAGACCCACTCAGAGAGCCAGCAGCAGCGCAGGACCAGCCAGCAGCAGAATGTGTAACGTGTGTCCCCTTCCCACCAACTCTGAGTGGACTCAGTACTCTCCTCTTTACCAGGGAGCAGGGCTGCAAGATGCTCAGTCCTGTCACCCCCTACAGAAAGAGCTTGGTTGCTCTCCTTCCCTCTCTGTTCTCTCAATGAAAGGCCACTATTAAAACAACAATGATCTTCCTGTCCAATGTATTGGGGTAGAGAATATCCTATTTATCGTCTCCTCCATGTGAGTGAGGTGTGCTGGTACAGTCAGGCTGGGACTGACAATGTCACAGTGAGCAGTCCCACCTCGTTATGTATTTTATGCCCTGTGTCCATTCACAGATGGTCAAATTAGCCCTGCCCCCCTGGACTTTGCCACCGTACCCTTTCCTATCTCCTGGTGTTAAACTAGACCAATTCATGGATTGCCTCTGTGGACATTATTATGTTGTATGTTTTGGATGTTATTCATTTTACATACTTAATAGGACACAAAAAGTCTGGTATTTTTGTGTGTGATACATTCCCATAAATGGGTGTGTATTGTTGGTGAAAGCTGTGTAGATTGTTACGCTTCAATATGCGTGTGTGCTTTGCATGAGGGGTCAAGCCAAGCTAATGAATATGCTCATATTGACTGAGGTTATTGATTAGAAGAAGGTTTAACAGGATTACCACGCTAACATGATTGAAATAATGCATTAGGGACGCACATTTCCTACCTCTGTGTGCTATCAGGACTCCTGCTAAGCTATGAGAAAGATACTATAGGCATATTTTCCCAAATTGTATTTTGTGGTTCTTTGAAAAGAAAGAGTGAGTTATGTGAACACACATGACTTGTGTATGAAATGAGTTTGCCTAGCGTACATCTGTAACATTCCTGTTTTTTAAAGACTCACACACACACACAGTCATAATTAGGAGTGTGTGATATAAATGTGATAGTGAATAGCTTGTGTGGCCCGTAGGTAAACAGCCCAGGGTGAAGTGGTTCTGTGAATGAGAATCAGGTCGTTAGTGACGGGGTGTCAATGAGCGTTAATTAAACTGGTGTGTAGGGATTCACACACAGGAACGCATGCTCGCACACACACTTTCTCGCTCTCTGTCAGACACACACAAACGTGCACATCAGGCCAACATAGTGTTCATGACAGCTCGTTAAGCAAATTTGAGTCCAGCTCATTTAAGGTCCTCATTAGGTGGTAAAGGCTTATATTGCAGAGAGAGAGAGCGAGAGAGAGAGAGGCAGATGGTCAGGAGGAGGGACTGGTCAGCTGCAGGCTGATATATGAGTGGACACAATGAGCAGAGGCCAGGCAGCTCCGGCCACATGTGTGGGTGAGCTGAAAGAGACAGAGTGTGGGGGAGGGGTGGCCTAAACTACACAGGCATGGATGGACACACTGAGGGAGAGGGGGGAAACAGAAGAGGTGTAGCGGGAAAGAGGTAGAAAGATAGAATGGAAGATAGAACAAGAGCCCTGTTTAACCAAAACCAATGTTCAAAGTAAAACAGCTTTCACACTAAAAAGTTTGCTGCTCCAGTATGACAGGGTAACTTTTAGCTTTTCAGGCAGTAGCTGTGCGAGCCAACTTCAAATGATCTATTGCATGCATGTTTTATTTTAAGAGGACCTGATGGTATGTAGATTGACATCACTGTGGCCCTATGGAGGACATGCCCTGCTAAAAAACCCAGGATAGAGGGGGAAATGGGAGAGGGGAAGAAAATAAGTGACACAACAGTAGCTTCTTCTCTGACAGGCTTGATTGGCCAGTAAAGTATCTAGTGCTTGTGGGCCATGCATCCAATGCTTATACAGTACATAGCATATAGTTTCAGTGTCTGTGGTGTTTTTAGTATGAATCTAAGGTAGTTCGTGTGTATTGTATGGATCTTTGTGGCCATAATGGTCCACTGGTTAAATCAATGTTGTTTCTACGTCATTTCATTGAAATGACGTCGAACCAATCTGGAATAGACATTCAATTGACATCTGTGCCCAGTGGGGAGTGGTTGTTGGAGGGTGGGCGGTCCACAGAGTCCTTACGGGCGTCCCTGTATATTAATGTCCCATTGGTCCTCTGATGCGTTCCGTATTGATCCAACCAATGGCTTGAATTAGTACTAACGAATACAAATCACCCAATAATGAGTGACCAGCTGATAGAGCGTGATTAATCAGGGCCCTAAACAAACACTTTATTTTTTTTGCTGTCCTCTCATCTCTCTCGGTCTCTCTCTTGCATATGGTGAGGATATGTGCTGTGTAAATATATCTCAGGTTGAATTCCAGACATTCCAACAACCCGAGTTATCTGCAGGATGACCGGGATTCTCTCTCACTCTGGCCGCTCGGCCGGCCTGCACGGACCACTCAAACTTAACATCCTGATCTTTACGACTGGCACAGACCTATCTGTGTATCTCAGTCAAACACAACACATTAACACAGGTCAACTATCTCAGCTACAGTGTACAGTACCAGTAAAATGTTTGGACACACCTATTCATTCAAGGGTTTTTCTTTCTTTAAATTATTTTCTACATTGTAGAATAATAGTGAAGACATCAAAATGAAATAACACCTATGGAATCATGTAGTAACCAAAAAAAAGTGTTAAACAAATCAAAATATATTTTAGATTCTTCAAAGTAGTCACCCTTGATGACAGCTTTGCACACTCTTGCCATTCTCTCAACCAGCTTCGTGAGGAATGATTTTCCCACAGCCTTGAAGGAGTTCCCCAATATGCTGAGCACTTGTTGTCTGCAGTTCCTTCACTCTGCGGTTAAACTCATCCCAAACCATCTCAATTGGGTTAAGGTTGGGTGATTGTGTAGGCCAGGTCATCTGATGCAACACTCCATCACTCTCCTTCTTGGTCAAATAGCCCTTACACAGCCTGGAGGTGTGTTTTGGGTCATTGTCCTGTTGAAAAACAAATTATAGTCCCACTAAGCGCAAACCAGATGGGATGGCGTATCCCTGCAGAATGCTGTGGTAGCCATGCTGGTAAAGTGTGCCTTGCATTCTAAATAAACCACAGACAGTGTCACCAGCAAAGCACCCCCACACCATCACACCTCCTGCTCTATTTGTGGGAACCACACATGCGGAGATCATCCGTTCACCTACTCTGCATCTCACAAAGACACGGCGGTTGGAACCAAAAATCTCAAATTTGGACTCATCATACCAAAGGACAGATTTCTACTGGTCTAATGTCCATTGCTCGTGTTTCTTGGCCCAAGCAAGTCTCTTTTTCTTATTGGTGTCCTTTAGTAGTGGTTTCTTTGCAGCAATTCAACCATGAACTTGACCACTAGGGCTCCCGAGTGGCACAGCAGTCTAAGGCACTGCATCTCAGTGCAAGAGGCGTCACTACATTCTCTGGTTTGAATCCAGGCTGTATCACATCCGGCCATGATTGGGAGTCCCATAGGGCGGCGCACAATTGGCCCAGCGTCGCCCGGGTTTGGCAGGGGTAGGCCGTCATTGTAAATAAGAATTTGTTCTTAACTGACTTGCCTAGTTAAATAAAGGTTCAAATAATAATAATAAAGTCCTGATTCACGCAGTCAACTCTGAACAGTTGATGTTGAGATGTGTCTGTTACTTGAACTCTGAAGCATTTATTTGGGCTGTCATTTCTGAGGCTGGTAACTCTAATGAACTTATCCTCTGCATTAGAGGTAACTCTGGGTCTTCCTTTCCTGTGGCAATCCTCATGAGAGCCAGTTTCATCATAGCGCTTGATGGTTTTTGCAACTGCACTTGAAGAAACTTTCAAAGTTCTTGGCATTTTCCACATTGACTGACCTTCATGTCTTAAAGTAATGATGGACTGTCATTTCTCTTCGCTTATTTGAGCTGTTCATGTGCCCCTCCCCCCGCCTCCCTGCATCCCTGCCTTTCTCTCTCCACTATTCGTCTGATTAACCCTTAATTGCTAATACTGACCATGGAGTGGACCGCTACCAAGAGGGGGAAAGAATTCACACCAGCAGCTCTTCTGCTCGCATCAATCATGTGCATGTACATAACTCTGGCCCATAGGTTGAATGATCAGATTCTTTCATTTAGATTAGAAGCATTATCTTATTCTGAATAAGAGTGTGTGTTGATTGTTGAAAAGGTTGAACATCTGAAAATGAGGAACATCATCAGTAGGTTTGGTCTCTCCAGTCTTAGTGATTTGTGGTGTTGTGAGTTCTAGAGAACACAAACCTGAACAGCACATATTATGTCTCTGCTGGCTGTGGAATGGTAATTTGCACACTGGTCATCGTTGGTGATTGACGGTAGGTATAGGGAGAGAGAGAGACCGAGAGAGAGACTCGCTCTACCCGGCTATGTAATTAGGACCAGTCCAGCGAGACTAAGCTGCTCTCTCACAGGCTGGCTGCAGTGGAGTGGAGTGGAGGGGTCAGATCTTCGGACAGAGTGGATGGTGTTAGAAAGCTGGACTAGAGGGGGGGGGGGGGCACATACTAGCCATCCTCTGATTGGATTGATCAAGCTCTTGTTTACAAGCCCTCTGTTCCCTTTCGTTGCTCAGCGCCACACACATGCACAATGCCTGTTTTACTGGCCCCCTGTCCCATGAGGTGTGTTGGATCATGTGAGGGCCTTAGTCCTTGAGGCAGGAAAACAAAAGCTGGGGTGTAGAGTTAGCCTTGACCCCAGAGCAGGAGGAGGCTGTGTGTGTGTGTGAGTGAGTACAGGGAGATGTGTGCGTGTGTGAACAGGGGGCTGTAACTCTATCTCACTTCCTCCAGTCTCAGATTTCAGGAGCCACTATCCTTTTGACTACTTCATTCACACACACACACACACACACACACACACACACACACACACACAACACACACACACACACACACACACACACACACACACACACACACACACACACGTCTTGTAAACTGTCAGTACTGCTGGTGGATATATGGAGCTGGTGGTCTGAGTTAGTGAGATGTTTGGGCTCTTATAGGATCTGCTGTCAGACAATGGGGTCCCGTGGCTTTGTTAGGGGACGTGGTGGGACAATAGGAGCTGAGGGACAGGCTGGACACAGAGAGAGAAGGTTCCCCTGCTCAAAACAGCTGTTTCTGTTTGGGGTCCCCACGACAGTGTCCGCACGTACGCCACACGGGTACATACACACAAACACACTCAGTCAACTCTCATTTGCACAACATGTTAGATCCATCCACACACTCAAAACATTGGGTTAGGGTCTGGGTTAGGTCTAAACGTCGGAACTGCATTGTTGGTTAAGGGCTTGCAAGTAAGCACAGTAAAGTCTACACTTGTTGTATTCGGCACATGTGACAAATAAAGTTTGATTTGATTATAGAACCAGAGTTTAGTAAACGGTTAGAATCATGCAATGCACACAAGTAGCACTATTTGGAACCAGTGTCTTGAAACAATGTTGCGCTACAGTATAAGTCACTGTTTCACACTTCTGACATCATTCAATCCATCATGAGATACTATAGCGCAAATCCTAATTTCAGATATGCGTGCATAATTTCAAACTTTCGAACAAACCTCCCATTGACATTTCAAACATGCGTAAAGCATCCTATTTACGCACATTTAAATATCAATAGGAGGTTTGTGCGAACAATTGAGTTCGAACAAATTGAGAACACATTTTGTCTCTGCCATGTTTTGTATGATCACCCAGAGTGAAGTTTCAACGCCCTTCAAAATCATAAACAACAAGAATATGCTTCCAACAACAGGACAGCAATAGATGAGAAACAAAAAACACACATACCTAATGATTAAAAAGCCATTAGAAAGTGGGCCCTCCTCCATACCCTACTCCCCATACATCCTCTGCTACAGATAGCTGTGTTATATACTCACTGTTTTCCCTAATCCTTCCTGCAATCTCCTCACCCTCCTTTATGAATCACTACTACTGTAAGCATAGACATGTTTGTGCACACAAACACACAAGTACTGTATGCATGCGCAAAAAAAATCACACACACACACACACTAGCTTTGCATCTCCTAATCCATAATTGTGTTGTTGTGATGGTCTCCAGTCCAGTCGGGACCAGTCTGATCCTGATTCCCGACTTCATTCAGTCTTCAGACAGTTTGAGTGTAGATTAGGTTTACAGAACATAGATTAAGCCTGGTACAGTAGAAAATGTCTCATCTTGATTAAAGAGGGCTCCCATCTCAGTGAGAATTACTCAGACTGTGTGTGTTTGTGTATATCCCCATGTACAGTGTATGTGCATGTGTGGGTTAGTCTGTGTCTCGGAGAGTGTGTATGTGTATAGGTGTGTTTCCCTTGAAGTCACTTTGTGTAAGCCTTTGTATGTACACTCTAGTATACTGTAGATGTGTCCGTGTGGATTGTGTTTATTCTTTCCCTCGATTTAACCCTGATCCAACACAGACTCTCAAAACCAGGTCAGCTGGTCGGGAGCTTTAAGACTGAACAAAGCTCCGTCGCTAAAGAGTGTGTATTTGTGTGCGTGTATTTGTGTGGGCACACAAAAACACTGTTAAGTGTATGGAGAGAGCAGACAGTCAGATGTAGGCACCAGACGCTACAGAGTTGTAGTGTAAACAAACTCAACACTGAGCTCATAAACGCTCACCTCCACGCAACTAACTAGTATAGGGGAGACTGGTAAAGCATGTGAACAACCATAGGTTTCTCTTTGCTCCCTCTCTCCCCCCCTCTCTGTCTCCACCTTTCTCTCTCTCTTTCCCCTCTTTCCCTCTTTCCCTCCCTCCCTCCCCCTCTCAGTTCTGTTGTATTCCCTCTGGCCCAGGCTCAAAGGGTCAGGACAGTTTAATAATACTCTGCAATGCCTGGAATGTCAGCCTAATGCCTGCTCAAAGACACGCAGCCTGCAAAGCCAATCAAAATGGTTGATCACTGCACCAACGGAAACCACTGCACTAATGTGCGTGTGTGAGTGTGTATGCGGTTGTTTGTATGTGTGTGTGTGTTCGTGTTAGAATGAGTAGAGTGGGGGTCTCACACACAGAGCCCCGTACAGAGGGACAACAATGATCCCAGTGAGAGAGCAGGACAGAGGGGAGCGGGGCGGCTGATAGGGGCTTATCGCCCTGGAGACCAGGCCAGGGGCTGTGTTGTTCATGACGATTAGGCATGGAGGAGCTCAGAACACAAGGTACCCTCCGCGGGTAGAACTGTAGGAGCAGTGTGGGGCACTGGGGAGAAGAGGGATTGCTAAGCAAAGACATGATAATGGGCTCTGCTGGTCAGCGGGACTGTAATGTTTTTTAGAAAATCTTATTTCCTTGGGTTTTCAAGTGAGAAAGAAGTCAATCTCCATGAAACCTTGAGTAAAGTGGAACTTTGTTGTATTTTATCTTGTATAAACTCAATCTATTTGCATTTAGTTAGTGTATTACCAGTGTGGTATGGTTATCTGAACCTGAATAATTTGCAGTTATCTCTGCTCTAAAACTGGACTGATGGGTTTTGTATTTATTATGGATCCCCATTAGTTCCTGCCAAGGCAGCAGCTACTCTTCCTGGGGTCCAGCAACATTAAGGCAGTTATATACAATTTAAAAAATTATATGACATTACATTTCATAACACTTTCCCAACACATTAAGTGTGTTCCCTCAGGCCACTACTCTACTACCACATATCTACAATACAAAATCCATGTGTACGTGTGTAGAGTGTGTGTCTTATCATGTGTATGTGTAGGTGTGTCTGTACCTGTGTGTGTGTCTCTTCACGGTCCCCGCTGTTCCATAAGGTGTATTTTTTATCTGATTCTACTGCTTGCATCAGTTACATGATGTGGAATAGAGTTCCATGTACTCATGGCTCTATGTAGTACTGTGCGCCTCCCATAGTCTGTTGTTGACTTGGGGATTGTGAAGAGACCTCTGGTGGCATGTCTTGTGGGGTATGCATGGGTGTCCACGTTGTGTTCTAGTAGTTTAAACAGACATTTTGGTGCATTCAGCATGTAAACACTTCATACAAAAACAAGTAGTGATGAAGTCAATCTCTCCACTTTGAGCCATGAGAGATTTACATGCATATTATTAATGTTAAATCTCCATGTACATTTAAAGGTCAGCCGTGATGCCCTGTTCTGAGCCAATTGTAATTTTCCGAGGTCTCTCTTTGTGGCACCTGACAAAATGTAATACATGGTGAATAACCATGCTCTCCCTGTCCTCTCTCTGTGGGTCTGTAGATCTGTTGAAGATGCACTGGTCTCCGGAGCACGCGGCCCCCCTGTCCCAGTGGCCTGAGCAGCACCTGGATGTGTCTTCCACCACCTCCCCTCCCTCTGCCCACAAACACGACTCACGTGGTTACACCACTGCAGCCGGATACCCCTGGGCCAGCGACGACATCTCTGCCCTCACCGCCTCTTCCTTGTTAAAACGCTATGCCGAAAAGTACTCAGGCCTGGAGCTGCCCTACGAAAGGCCTGCCCCAGGGGCTTACTCAGAGCTTGGGACCTTCCTGAAGAGTGAGACTGAGCCCTGGGCCCTGGGGCAGGGCATGGAGTGTTACCCTGCGCTGGAGGCCCTGGCAGCAGGGGCCAAAGTGGGATCAGCATCAGTGGGCCTCCCTGGCACGGGCAGTGTGACGGTGGTGAACAGTAACTTGACCTCTGACCCTGGGTATAGTGGTGGTGGCTCCTGTAATGGCCCCCCCTCTCAGGACTACCCCCTCTCCTACAACAGCACCTACCTCTCCTCAGGATACTGCCTCCAGCCCGGCTCAGCACTTCCCCCAGCCTCTCTGCAAACCACCCCCATCCTGGTGTCCAGCTACAACCCTACCAACCCTGTATACAACTACCCGCCAGGCTGCTACCCCCACCTCCAGACCAGCCTGGCAGCCAGCTACAGCCACAGCCACCCCAGTGCCTCCTACCTCCCCTCTGGGCTGAGCACCCCTACCCCCCTGACCCCCCGGTCCACCATGGAGGGGGGCAGCTATGGCTACCCCAGTCACAGCCTAGGGGCCGGCTCTGAGACAGGAGGGCCGCTGAAACGCAAGGCCTTTGAGATGGCGGAAGAGGGGGAGGAGGGAGGAGGAGATGGCTCACGGTACAGGAAGTACGGCAACGGCCACAGCAAGAGCCACGGCAATGGTCACGGCAACGACTACGACATAGCGGGCTCAGAAGTCCAGGCCTACAAGCCCGGCAAGCCTCTGGTGTCGCCTCCTTATGGTGGGCAGGGGGAGTACAGCCCCTCCTCAGGCCTAGGGGGGGAGAGTGGGGGAGGAGGGGAACATGGCTTCCCCCATCAGAGGCTGGCCATGAAGATGCCTGTGTCACATGCACGATCTGAGGACCCAACTGGAGGACGCTAGTTCAGGCACTTGAAAGGAAAACTCTCTGGGGGTCCCTCGGTTTTATTGTTATTTGAAAACCAAGTAGAGTACTTACTCTGACAAAAACTGGGGGCAATAATAATTGGATTTTGCAATGAGAGGTCATGTGATCTAACCAGAAAGGAGAGAAAATGGCAAATGACTTGAATCCGCCTCCTATCTTATATCATTTTCATTCTTAGATTTTCTCCAGAGTCAAGGGGCACTTTGTCCTGTATGGGTATGGTGGGGTGGTGTGAGGACAGAGGGAGGGATCTAGATGGATAGGGCTAAATCAGGCAGTCAATGGATTACCGACCGCTTCTCTCAGGATCCTATTTATTTCCCAATCTGCTACGACAGTGACATTGCAATGTTGTTGTTTTGAAGCGTTGCTCTCTTAATTGGAGTGGCCACTTGATATGGAAAGGACGTTTGACTCTATTACCTCCTACAGCACCATAAGAATCATAACCTTTCAGACCAAAAAGTAGAGAAGAACATAATTGATGTGATGTACTTTAATAACATGACACCACGAGCACAAAGACAGCTCTTCTGAGGCTTGGTGCCTCTATACAACTCGCTTTGAAACGAATGTCCCCCTCTCCCCCCTTCCCTTTTCCCTGTTTTCTTTTGACAGTGTTTCTATGTTATTTCTCCATCTTTCTCTCCATTTTCACCATGTTTTCCCGTCCCTGCTTTTTCTCAGTTTGTTTCACTCACTCACTCTTTTTCTTTTTCTGTTAAAGCTGCAATATGTAACTTTTTGGGCAACCTGACCAAATTCACATAGAAATGTGAGTTATAGATATGTTATTCTCATCGAAAGCAAGCCTAAGAAGCAGTAGATCTATTCTATGTGTGCTATTTCTATACTTCCCGTTCTTTAGTTTTTGCTTCTTTTACTTTCGGTTTTGTACAACAGCTTTAAACAGCTGAAAATACAATATTTTTGGTTATTGAAAATATATTTCACAACAGTTTAGATGGTACAATGATTCTCTATACTATGCATTGCTTATTTTGTCAAAAACTGAAATTAGGTTAACTATTGTTCATTATGCAGTGTTACATGCAGCTCTATCAATACATTCAAATACTTAAACCTGCAGAAAGAGATACTTGTAGAAACAGACTCGAGAGAGAGAATTTTAACTACAGCATATAAACTCAGCAAAAAAAGTCCTCTCACTATCAACTGCGTTAATTTTCAGCAAACTTAACATGTGTAAATATTTGTATGAACATAACATTCAACAACTGAGACATACACTGAACCAGTTCCACAGACATGTGACTAACAGAAATGGAATAATGTGTCCCTGAGCAAAGGGGGGGGGTCAAAATCAAAAGTAACAGTCAGTATCTGGTGTGGCCACCAGCTGCATTAAATACTGCAGTGCATCTCCTCCTCATGGACTGCACCAGATTTGCCAGATCCAGGCTCTTCGCTGGCCATGGCAGAACACTGACATTACTGTCTTGCAGGAAATAAAGCACAGAACGAGCAGTATAGCTGGTGGCATTGTCATGCTGGAGGGTCATGTCAAGATGAGCCTGCAGGAAGGGTACCACATGAGGGAGGAGGATGTCTTCTCTGTAACGCACAGTGTTGAGATTGCCTGCAATGACAACAAGCTCAGTCCGATGATGCTTGACACACCGCCCCAGACCATGACGGACCCTCCACCTCCAAATCGATCCCGCTCCAGAGTACAGGCCTCGGTGTAACGCTCATTCCTTCGACGATAAACGCGAATCCGACCATCACCCCTGGTGAGACAAAACCGCGACTCGTCAGTGAAGAGCACTTTTTCCCAGTCCTGTCTGGTCCAGCGACAGTGGGTTTGGTTTGTGCCCATAGCCGACGTTGTTGTCGATGAAGTCTGGTGAGGACCTGCCTTACAACAGGCCTACAAGCCCTCAGTCCTGCCTCTCTCAGCCTATTGGGGACAGCCTGAGCACTGATGGAGGGATTGTGCATTCCTGGTGTAACTCTGGCAGTTGTTGTTGCCATCCTGTACCTGTCCCGCAGGTGTTATGTTCGTACCGATCGTGTGCAGGTGTTGTTACACGTGGTCTGCCACTGCGAGGACGATCAGCTGTTCTTCCTGTCTTAGGCGTCTCACAGTACGGACATTGCAATTTATTGCCCTGGCCACATCTGCGATCCTCATGCCTTAGGCACGTTCACGCAGGGACCCTGGGCATCTTGCTTTTGATGTTTTTCCAGAGTCAGTCAGTAGAAAGGCCTCTTTAGTGTCCTAAGTTTTGATAACTGTGACCTTAATTGCCTACTATCTGTAAGCTGTTAGTGTCTTAACGACCGTTCCACAGGTGCATGTTCATTAAATGTTTATGGTTCATTGAACAAGCATGGGAACCAGTGTTTAAACCCTTTACAATGAAGATCTGTGAAGTTATTTGGATTTTTACAAATTATCTTTGAAAGACAGGGTCCTGAAAAAGGGGCGTTTCTTTTTTTTGCAGAGTTTACTAAAGAGTACACTGTCAAACCAATGCAAATGTGCCGTTTTCATAGAGATACTCTTAGAATCCTAAAATCGGAGTCTGCTTGTGTTTTTGATGTATACATTCTTTTTTATTTTTGCCTTTTTAAAGAAATATATGTAGTCTTGTTATTGAATACTCAGGAAGATTGTTGTATTGTAAAAGAATGTATGTATGTATGTATGTATGTATGTATTACCTTCTGGTGTTTGTAGGGAACTTTATGGAGAATATAATGGAGTCATGGCTGGTGTAATACAGACATTCTGTACACTTCAGGGAACAAAGAGCTTTTAGGGCCACCAATATTAGCGTTTGTGCGCACACACACACACACATGCACAAACACTCACACGTCCCCACACACACTTATACATAAGCATGCACACACAGGCACGGCCACGTAGATTCAAATATTTGAACACCCACACCCAACTTGTGAATTGAAACTTGAGATTCCTACCAATGCCTGAAACGTAGAATGTAATTCAATATATTTTATTCAAAGGATAATAGATACCATAATGTACATCAATATTTTTTTTTAGATATATAAAACATATTTTCTTCATGTGTCGATTTATTTCCCATCTAGATTTTGGTGGAGTGATGATCTTCATTAAGTGTTATGTAGTTAGCAAAGTGGAAGAAACACTTTTTCTGGACAAACGTTGACAACCTGTGACAAAATGCAAATGACAACTTTCAGCCTGTAGTGCTCAAACATAAAAGCTTTGCTTGACGTCAGAAGTGAATGTCTACATCCATCAAATACCTTCCTATCAACGTACCCTAGAAATTACATTAGGTATGTTTCTGAAATGTCTTAACTCTATGTGACTATACACCTCAGTAACAGTTCCTTTCTCCAGTCCCCCCTCTACTTTGTGTTTTCTATAGTAGCCGTGTACAGCTGCTGGGCCTCTATAGACCTCACTGTGCCTATTATAATACTGATCTATTACCTCAGGACAGTGGTGAAAACAACATCAGAGCCTCAAGAACCACCAAAAATATCACAGCTGTAGAAATAATACATTCTTCCTAAACCCCCTTTATTCTAAATATGCCAAGTTTTCATAATAGAACAAAAAAATGTTATAGCTATAGGTTAACCAGGGCATTGGATAGGCAACATAATTATTGAATATATTTGCAAAATATGTTTATTCTGTAGCTAAGGGCTATTACTGTAGCTGCTTTGTTCCAAGCAGACAGACATACTGTACATGTCCAAGGCTACCACATCATCCTGGGTATAAAGTGTGACATATATGATATCCCTCTTATACATTTGCAAACTGTTTGGGCTCAGAATCTTTATTTTTAACATTCAGTTCAATATAATTTAAAAAATCCTTCCAGATCCAGAGAACATGAACAGTATTTTGCAGAGGTTGTGCTAGTAAGTGTCCTAGGTTTCAGACCTTCATACATATTTCAGTTGTTTCAGCAGCTCTTGAATCATCTGCACCAGCAAAACATTCCCAATAACAAAATATGTACACAGTGGATTGCATCAGTGCCAAATAATAATTTAATATACACTTTTTGTTAGCATTAAACATTTACCTTTTTGTTAGCATTATAGAATTGTATCAGTTCAGAGTGCTGACTGTGAAGAGCTGAGAAAATAGTTTCACAATCCAGAAAATTTATGAATTGGAAAAGCGCTTAGCAACAAGTAAATTAACACTCATAATGCAATGTGCATTAAGCTTTAAGTCACAATTACTAATAATGAGGTTAGCCTGGCCTCCTTTCTTTGTTGTTGTCCCAAGTTGATGATGTTCTTCAGCGTCACCAATATGAAGGTGTATGTGGAGATAAGTTTGTCCAACAAAAGTGGGATTTCAACACTATCTTTTTAATACAGTAGTATTATTATATCTTGTACATTCTCTAACCAATTCTACCTCATTTTGAAGACGGTCATGGAAATATTTATTTCCTGTTGTTTCACGTCTGTTATGGAATAATGATGATGATTCTTGAACTGTTTTAGTCTACCTCACAAAAGGCTATTTTAAAATAAAAATGTTTAATGGAAATGAAGAGATAATGCCCAACTCTGTCTCCAGTTTGTTTTCTTATCACCAAAATCTTGTAATTTGCAGGTCATGATGAGTGTGCCTACAACATGATGGGTACCTGGATAGCTGTTTTACTGACCTGTCCATGGGAAGAAAACACCTGGATCATTTGTGGGTTCTTTAGATGGTGGACGGATGACTCTTTATGTAGACAACACTGGATGGAGACTGATTACTCTATTGCAGATTTACTTGGGTCGCGTTCCCCCAATGGTTGTGTGGCCACGTCATCGACTCTGTCATCGACCGACAGATTTTTTTAACATATGATGTGGTTAGCTGATATGTAAAATATCTATCCAGGCGTTTTAGGACCTGGCAGGTGTCAGCAACTTCTGAGCAGAAGAACGCGCCCATTATGAAATGACCACAGTTACAGCCATGCATCAACTCAAGTAGTTCCTGTTCTAAGTCAAACAATTAACATCTGACTAATCAGAATACAGATGAGTTGCTAGGTAGATAACCAAATACAACTGAACTACAGAACTACTGATTCAACATATTTTAATATATTTTCAATATGAAAAAACTGTACTCCAAGTGTTATTTGAAATGACCACTTTTTGTGTATTATGTTTACTGCATTTCAATACAGTCCAAAGTGTCATATATTTCAACATAATGGTAAAAATGGGGCATTTGACGCACTTTTTTCCCTACCATATCAACAACCATTTCTGTTTTTTGCATTATCCGTGTGGTTGTGGCCTGCTACAGCACATCCTGACAGGCTGTCAAAGGTACTTGGTCTATAGGTGACACCTCCCCCTCACACTGGTCTGTCTCTGTGCTGTCTGTTTCTATAGGCTGTACTCTGGGGCCCTGAAGTGACACAGATGACTGCCTATCCTGGTCAGCCTGTCCTGCTCCTGTTCTGAACCCGACGCCAAGCCTGAGTATGTCCGATGGACCGTTGAAGCTGAGCCAATCAGAGAGATCCTAGGGATCAGGAAGTCTAGTGTAAGTGATGAGTACAGAGGCGTATAACAACAAGAAGCATACAGGGAACCTCTCTCTCTAGCTCACAACCATCACTGAGAAGGATGAAGCTCTGTACAGGTGTAAAATCAACA
The DNA here is from genome assembly GCF_002910315.2 of Salvelinus sp. IW2-2015. Classification (NCBI taxonomy): domain Eukaryota; kingdom Metazoa; phylum Chordata; class Actinopteri; order Salmoniformes; family Salmonidae; genus Salvelinus; species Salvelinus sp. IW2-2015. The sequence continues at coordinate 30,089,424 of NC_036851.1, read as the reverse complement.
TGGAGCATGTTCAGAGACATCAGACTCCATGTGGAAGGTTAGACAAAATGTTTATTTTCATCAACTTCCTTAGCACAATCTACAACTTGCAAGATGATATACTGTATACAACTGTGCATTTTTGTGAGTAATATAATAGTGGCAAAACTTGCTCACTAACATCATAATGACAAAACCTATTACTAGTAGCCTTCTCAGGGAAGAACATATAGTGGAGAATGGCCACACACACAATACATACTCACCTACAAAATGAACCAGGGAATGTATATGTTTTTCTTGAACTGGTATCTAGATCCTGCATCATCGGTTAGGCGTTAGGGTCATCTCCTACATTCCTACTCCGATGTGTCAACAATCAGACATGTCACTGTTTGTATTCTACAGGCTGTACTCTATCAGGCCCTGAACATACAGAGATCACTGCCTTCCCAGGCCAGTCCGTTCTCCTGCCCTGCTCCTGTACTGACCCTCAGGCCAAACCTCACAGCTTCACATGGTCCGTGGGCAGTCGGCTAGCCACCAGTGACATCTGGTCCTCTCTCTCCTCTAACTGGAGTCATGTCTACAGACACAGCGTGCAGCTGTCTTCTAACAGTTCTCCTGGAGGCTCTCTCCTCCTCCACTCACAGGAATGAAGGACTATACACATGCAAAATGACAAGCCATAATACCACAGCGCATAGACTCATCTTTCTCACTGGTAAGTAGACATTTAGTCATTTCGTCACTGATGGCTTTTCAAGGCTAAGCACCCCATGACAGTAAAGATACTAAAAAATAATGTTGAAAAAATGATTTGCATAAATGCATACAGATAATTGAATTGTTGTTTTATCAGTTACAACGCTCAGGACAGGACAAGAGTCCAGCAGACATATTCCATACTCCCAAATTGCAGTGCTTGCCTTCCTCACATTACCCTTGGCAGTTGGGTGTTACTTCTGGATATCATTAAACTGCTGTCAAAAAGAGAACACACTACACACTGTAGTATCCCTCGTTCATGTGTAGTACTTACTATAGAACTTTGTAGTATACTATAGTAAATACTACAGTAATATCTGCAAAAACACTAGGGTCCGCAATACATTTTTTTAGCTAGTAATAATATAGTATTACATTTGCATATACCCCACCCATTCCCCTTATCCCAATTTATGCCACCCATGAGGGTGAAACCTATATGCCAAGTATATTCCATTTATTGTTCTCCCTACACTTATTGTGTTCACCCTGATCTATCCCTACAAGCACCAAGAATATTTACTTACTTATTACAGGTTATAGAAAAGAGCAGAAACTCTGAACAATCTGTCATACCTACAGGTTATGCAAAATGTGCTATTTAATAATTATCCAGTTTCCTCAAGGAGAAAGCCCCCACTTATATGTCAAAGATACACTTAACAAAAATATAAACGCAACATGTAAAGTGTTGGTCCCATGATTCATGAGCCGAAATAAAAGATTCCAGAAATGTTCCAAATGTACAAAATGCTTATTTCTCTCAAATTTGGTGCAGTAATGTATTTACATCCCTGTTAGTGAGCATTTCCCCTTTACAAAGATTATCCATCCACCTGACAGGTGTGGCATATCAAGAAGCTGATTAAACAGCGTGATCATTACACAGGTGCACCTTGTGCTGGGGACAATAAAAGGCCACTCTAAAATGTGCAGTTGTCACACAACACAATGCCACAGATGTTTTAAGTTTCCAGGGAGCGTGCAATTGGCAATCTGACTGCAGGAATGTCCACCAGAGCTGTTGCCAGAGCATTGAATGTTCATTTCTCTACCATACAGTGCATTCGGAAAGTATTAAGACCCTTTGACTTTTTCCACATTTTGTTACGTTATAGCCTTATTCAAAAATGTATTAAAAACACAATACCCCATAATGACAAAGCAGAAACAGCTTTATATAATTTTTTGCAAAAGCATTAACAAAAACAGAAATATTACATTTACATAAGTATTCAGACCCTTTACTAAGTACTTTGTTGAAGCACCTTTGGCAGCGATTACAGACTCGATTCTTCTTGGGTATGACACTACAAGCTTGGCACATCTGTATTTGGGGAGTTTCTCCCATTCCTCTCTGCAGATCCTCTCAAGCTCTGTCAGGTTGGATGGGGAGCGTGGCTGCACAGCTATTTTCAGATGTTCGATCGGAACATTCAGACTTGTCCCGAAGCCACTCCTGTGTTGTCTTGGCTGTGTGCTTAGGGTCGTTGTCCTGTTGGAAGGTGAACCTTCACCACAGTCTGAGGTCCTGAGCACTCTGGAGCAGGTTATCATCAAGGATCTCTCTGTACTTTGCTCCATTCATCTTTGCCTCAATCCTGACTAGTCTCCCAGTCCCTGCTGCTGAAAAACATCCCCACAGCATGCTTTTGCCTTCACCATGCTTCACCGTAGGGATGGTGCCAGGTTTCTTCCAGACATGACGCTTGGTATTCAAGCCAAAAAGTTATTGGTTTCAACAGACTAGAGAATATTGTTTATCATGGTCTGAGCAGGCTGTCTTGTGCCTTTTACCACTACCATAAAGGCCTGACTGGTGGAGTGCTGCAGATATGGTTGTCTTTCTGGAAGGTTCTCCCATCTCCACAGAGGAACTCTAGAGCTCTGTCAGAGTGACCATCAGGTTCTTGGTCACTTCCTTAACCAAGGCCCTTCTCCCCTGATTGCTCAGTTTGGCCTGGCAGCTAGCTCTAGGAAGAGTCTTGGTGGTTCCATTTAAGAATGAAGGAGGCCACTGTGTTCTTGGGGACCTTCAATGCTGCAGACATTTTTTGCTACCTTTCTCCAGATCTGTGCCTCGACAAAATCCTGTCTCGGAGCTCTACGGACAATTCCTTTGACCTCATGGTTTGGTTTTTGCTCATTTGACATGCACTGTCAACTGTGGAACCTAATATAGACATGTGTGTGCCTTTCCAAATCATGTTCAATCAATTGCATTATCACAGGTGGACTCCAATCAAGTTGTAGAAACATCTCAAGGATTATCAATGGCAACAGGATGAGCTCAATTTCGAGTCTCATAGCAAAGGGTCTGAATAATTATGTAAATAAGGTATTTCTGTCTTTTATTTTTAATACATCTTGCAAAAATGTAAAAAAACATGTTTTCGCTTTGCCATTATGGGGTATTGTGTGTGGATTGATAAGGGGAAAAAAGAATTTAATCCATTTTAAAATAAGGCTGTAACGTAAGAAAATATGGGGGGAAAAAGTCAATGTAGCTCATCCACACAAGAGGACACACAGGATAGGGTACATCTACAACTTTTATTTCTCAAAAAGGAAGATAGAAATGTTTTTCAGAGAGTGAAAGGAGTGGAGGGGTAAATGTTGGCAAGGGAAACAAAGGGCCAAATGTGTCATGTCAAGAACCCCCCAAAAGGCTCAAGAGGGTGTGAGGAGGGAAGCTGAAAGAAAGTGGAGTCAAAGTGACAACTCACCCCCCCATGTCCCTGGTTCTATTGTGTCGAGGGGTGTGCGGTGGCTTGTGACATGTCTAACTATTTGTATCCCTCCATCAAACTCTGCTGTCCCTCCTGTCAATCTCCATGCATTCCACAGCAGAGCCCCCAAACCATCCTCTCACCCACCCCGGTTCCAGCCACCCTATCACCCTAACCCCTGTCTCTTATACACATCTAGATGTGTATAAGAGACAGCCCTACAGCAGAGCCCCCAAACCATCCTCTCACCCACCCCGGTTCCAGCCACCCTATCACCCTAACCCTGGTCCCAGCCCCAACCCCAACCATACTCTCACCCTAACCCTGGTCCCAGCCACCCTATCACCCTAACCCTGATCCCAGCACCAACCATCCTCTCACCCACCCCGGTTCCAGCCCCAGCCACCCTATCACCCTAACCCTGGTCCCAGCACCAACCTCAACCATCCTATCACCCTAACCCTGGTCCCAGCACCAACCATCCTCTCACCAACCCCGGTTCCAGCCCCAGCCACCCTATCACCCTAACCCTGGTCCCAGCACCAACCCCAACCATACTCTCCCCCTAACCCTCGTCCCAGCCCCAACCACTCTCACCATTTTACGATTCAGGTATTGATTGGTGTGAACCACAATGTGCTGTCAGCAAGCCAAGTCATGTAGAAGTAAAAGGGCAGGGATGATCTATAAAGGACGATCAAATGTGTCATTAGAGTGAGACAGATGTGATGTAAGCATTTGGCCCCTCCTGCACCGACATGCGCTTTGTGCCTCCACCCTAACAGGGATTAGGTGACCCACCCTCCCTCCCACCCTCCAACATCAATCCCATGTCTAATGTGTGTGGTGGTGGGGATGAGAGGGGGTGTAGCAAAACAGAATATATAGTGGCAATTTTAGAAAAAACAAAAATCAGGGAGACAGACTATCCAAATTTAACCCCTGATAAGACTCCAGATGATGTTAATATGCTCCCTAATCCATTTTGTAGGTGAGTGTGGCAATTCTCCACCATATGTGTGGGATAGTGGACCCTTCATGCATAGGCCCTGAGGATGAGTAGGTCACCCACTCAAGGGTAGAGGAGTCTCATTGAATTCAATAATCCAACAATTTCTCTTTCCCAACACAAAGGCTTAAGGCCTGTATACTCTTGAAAGGGTTCCCTAATTCTTCTTCTTAATATATATTTGTTTATATATCGGGTATTTTTCCACTGTATGTAGAGACATATTCATTACGTTTCAAAGCAGACTGAATATACAAATCAAAGTTCTACATAAGGCTGTTGTTTAGCAAACATGAGTTCCTAGAGTACCTGGCCCATCTGCCAGTCTGTGGAAAAACGATTGCCCCATTTGGGCACTCATTTGGGGATGGCTAGTCTGACAATGTCATTACCCTTCTCTGTCCTAGACATTCCCAATCCTGTTAAATTCACATCCACTTCAGACAAAAACTTCAGTGTTTGTCTATTCACATCTTTCTATGTCATGGAAGGATGAAGGGTCAGAAGTAGGGGGTGACCCGATGCCCTCTTAGACACGATCACACCCGTTAAAGATTATCTACTAGTGCATGTTTCATTTTTCTCAGTGAAGTACAAGATCACAGGATAACCTCTCACTCACACACCCAGCAGTATGAGAGAGGAAAGTGGTAGACAGGAAATAACACAACAGTGACATTTAGTGGTTGTCACTATACTACTATTTCACTCTGTAAATTTTAAATGTTCTACTATTTCAACCTTTTTGATTATATTTTATTAGAACAATGACATACTGCAAAACTGATGAAACATATTACAAACAGGAGGGGATCAAACTAGGTAATCTGTAAGGAATTGTACGTTACTTTAAAAGACCATCCACAATGGAGAATTGAGAATCTCAAATCAGAGTTCACCAGCATTACATTGGAAATAATCAAACATTAAAAAGTCAGCGGCAGTTACAAATCAGTCAGTGTGTTAATCAAACAGATCTCCCAGGATAGGTCTGCTGTCTTTCCCTTTTCTGCTCCCCCTCTCCGATATCCCTTCTTTACTAGATAGGTCCTCTTCAGATATGCTTCTCACTGGCTGGGCTAGTGCATAAACCCTCCTCTTTCTGATAACAGGGACAGTTTGAGCTGTTTCAGAGGAGGGAAAAATACCATTAGCTTCTGTGAATTGAGCTGTCCTTGCTGATCACATGACCAAGATGATAAAGTAAGAACTTAAAAAACATGCATAGCCACACATAACCACACTTCTGTGTATAGTAAGAGGGACCACTTCTCTAACAGTGCATTAGGAGGTGTCTACTCATCGAGAGGAATGTACCCAGGGGTTCTGAGGGTTCGTTACCCAGGGGGGATGGTTGTGTTCTGTGCTGTGTAGGACTAGCCGTCCATGGATCCTCCTCTGGATTATGGGGGATCCCCCAGCTCTGCACTGGGGTGGATGGAACTGCAAAGTCTGTAATTTTAAGTGTGTCCACAAAGTCACCAAGGACCTCACAACTCACTGTTGCCACACCCTTTAGCCTACCCTAGCAAATGGAACTTCAGTAGCCTACAGCTTATGTGCTTACAATAAGCAGAGGGCTGTGTAGGCCTACTTTTGCACAGTATTAAATAGACTAAGATGTGGGCTCATAGTGGAAGTGTACTTTATTTCAGGGGGTTTTCACCATACTAATGAAGCTTCATTGAAATCCTGTCTAGGAGATGGGCAACAAGTCTCAAAATGCAAGCCTTTAGACCAGTGTGGTGTCAAGATAACTCTGTGCGAGGGTCCAATCCGAAGGGGAATCGAACTCAATATACTTTAAAATGACTAAAACCAAATCAAAACTGTGTAGAAATGATAATGGACCTACATTCATACAATTTCAAGACTTCTGTCTAGCTCGCTAATAAATCACTGAAATGAAAGCTAGACAGTCAGGGTGCAAATATAATAACTAATATATAGTGTGGCCCTCTGGACCACTGGTGTAGCACACACTCCCACAGCCCACGCAAGGCAGGGGGGTCCACGCACTTTGGGGGCCCCCAACCCTTAAAAGGACAGGCCCCCCAGATAGCATATGAACACAAACATTTTAGAATGACAGGAAATTAGCTTTAAACTGCTAAATGTTCTCTCAGCCTCATGGCAAAATGTGCAGAACAGCAGGAAATTAGCTCAGATATTCTTGAAAGTCGGGACAATCCTTGTCCGGCAGGGAAACTTGATATAGAGATATAAAAACATAAAATGTGCATTTAGGGGAATGTTATAAGGGAAAATATTTCTTTTTGGAATTTTCTCAATATGATTCATTTTCATGTCTGCTCTATGCCTGTAAATGCCCTTGTCCGGAGCAAAGGATCCCAATTTCAAACTCTCCAAAAAAGTGTTTTAAATTATAAAAACTGCCAATGAAGGGATATTAACTAAAAAATAACATTATGTAGTTTCTTGCAATAGCTCTCTGTGACTTTAAAGAATATTTCTTAAGACTGATCCCTAAAAGAAGTGTCTGGAGATTTGGTCAACTCCATCAGATTTGCCTAAAATTCTAAATTAACCAGGAATGAGCTGCGTCAGCTATACCATAAGGACTGTCACGCTGGTATAAACGACTTGGAGACAGGCACATGAATACACAATAGGGTTTTTTAATACACCCAAAACAAACATGTATACAAAACACTGGGCTGTACCCAAACAAAAGATCGAGGGTAAACCTCGTTGAATGACGATACCCGTAATACACAATATATAAAGCTGCACCAACGCATAGGTACTCACACACCCAACAGACATGGGAACAATAACCGACAAAGACAGAGGGTGCATATATAACATACTAATCAGGGGAAATAGGAATCAGGTGTGTGTAATCAGACAAGACAGTCCGGGATTGATGACAATGAATCCGTTCAGTGAAGCCTAGAAAGCCGGTGACATAGACCTTTGGAACTGGTGAACAGAATGAGCAGCAGTACCGGGAGGATCCGTGACAAAGACCCCAACATCCTCATTACATGTAGTGAAACAAGACCACTCATGGTCTGTAAAGTTCTCTACTTTTGATAGATTTAAAACAAACAATATATCGGAATCCCCATGGTAACAACCATAAACTGTCAACCCCATCAGCCTAATAGTTTAAGATAGAATTATACTTTTTTCAAATATGCAACTAACGAAAAACAAAATTGCTACTGTATAAACCACTTGAATGAAGAACAAAAAGCAATTTGTCAACACCGTAAAACAAACTAAGATTTTTGTCTAACGTCAACTCCTTCATGGTGTTGAAAGATCTGATAACAACCATTATTTTATTGGGGATTTTCAAATGAATAATTTTTCATATTTAAAAAAATGTTTGTACTTAACTTTTATTTTTAGTATCTGTTGTCAGATGTCAACTCCATCACCTCCATCACCGATGGAGTCAAAGTATTTAGTGTGCTTGACCTAAGGGATGTTTGCTTTATAAATGCTGTTTTTTAAATAAATGTTGTTCTAAATCTAGAAAAAGAACGTCAAAATGCTAACGAAAATAGCCCTGGAGCATTTAATAGTGCTATAAAACAAAACAAAAAGACGTTTGGAGATTTGTATTACATATTTGAATAATCTAAATGCTAGAATTAAACTTTCAATGTCATTAAACACGTGTTGTACAATAATTGTAAAAATGAAATGCTTTTATGGTGTCTGACAGAGTTGACAAATCTAATTAGATTATATTATATATTTTTTATTAGGAGATTGTTCCTTTACATGGTGTGATATCTTATCATTTGGTTCATCAAAATATATACAATTATTTGTTAATATTATTACAAATATTTGTGGGAAAAAGTTTAGATTGTCCAATCGTTCAAGAATCCCTGAGCTCTAAAACAGCAACATTTTCCATCAGCCTCACGGCAACATTTGAAAAATTGCATGAGATTAGCTATAGCTATAGATTAGCATTTATCTCTCTGCCCATGGAAGAAAAATAAAGGTCCTTGCTCGAACCTTGTGGGGGTCACGCGAAACTGTGCTACACCACTGCTCCGGTCCTAGTTTGACACCCCTGCTTTAGACATTGTAATGTGAAATAAATCAGGCCAGTTGAGCTGATGACATTACAGTGTGCATCAGTAATTCCATCACTTACTGCTGATTGGAGAGCTTTGGGTGCTGACTGATCCAGTGACATAAGGAGACCGCGGTACTCCCTGGTCTGTTGTGCTCCTCGCGGGACCTGCAGTGTGGTTAAAATATTCTCTCTAGTTAAACATAGCAGGCAGCACTGTGTATATGTAACGTTTCTTACTATAGCCACAGATAAAAAAAAAAAAACATCTTTGCTTAAGCTACTCACTTACAGGAGAACATACAACATTAACCTGTCTTGCTATCTCATCACTTACCAGATGAGGTCGCTAGGCCCATCTCAAACCACTCCAGACCAGCGCTGGTCTCTGTGATGTCGGGGACTTGAGGAGTCGGTGACTCAGGGCTAGGATAAGAAATTCTCGTTGCGAATTCTCGGTTGAGGTTTTGATAAGGCGAGTCGTCATTTCGCAATAAAACACCTTGTATTAAAGACATTGAGTCCATAGCTAACTAAATAAGATTAACTCGGGCTAGTCCTAAAGCGAACAACCTGCACGCAGGACGGCTGGTAACCATTCTTTGTAGGGACGATATTAGCCAGTTAGCTTGCTAACTTGTTAGCTAGCTAGTTCCTGCATCTGCTGCGCCAAACGTTGTTTAAACGCAGTCTATCTAGCTACTAGCGGTTGATTAGGGTGAGAACAACTTAAAGGCCATGTTGCAAATAAATACATTAGCCAATAATATAAATAGAACATACACCCCTTGCAAATTGCTGCTAGATTTAAATAAAAGTGAAGCACACGTTCTAGTAAGTAAACGCCCCCTCAAGCGCATGACGCAGCCTGTGATTTTGCCAACACCTTTCCTGTGAAGTTCGTTCAGGTGAAGACGGGCTGACTTGGGACATCTGGTGAAGACGCCGGTTCTACAAACAAGTAGCTAGCTATTACTCCATGGCCTGAAGTACTGGAATAAAACCAAAAATGATCTGCTTCAAGGTAATTGTCTCTTTTATATGCATACATGATTTTTGTTGGTAAAAGGTATGAACTTGGCATTGCTAGCTGGCTTCTGACTTATCCATCCTACTTTACTAGCTAACAACTGACAAGTTGTATCAGGCAGATGCATGGGGAAAAATAATAGCTATATTTGCAGTGGTGGAAAAAGTATCCCATTGTCATACTTGAGAAAAAGTAAAGGCACCTTAATAGAAAATTACTGAAGTAAAAGTCACCCAGTAAAATTCTACTTGAGTAAAAGTTTTTGGTTTTAAATATACTTATTAAGTATCAAAAGTAAATGTGACCTCCGGAGTGGCGCAGCGGTTTAACATGCTTAACGTTACCTGACCGCACGCACATCATCGCGTGCATGTTGATTTTTGTATTCCACCTCAGACACGATCAGGACACACAGGTTGAAATATCAAAACAAACTCTGAACCAACTATATTCATTTGGGGACAGGTCGAAAAGCATTAAACTTTTATGGCAATTTTAAATAGCTAGCTTGCTGTTGCTAGTTAATGCTAGCAATTTTGTCCTTGGATATAAACATTGGATTGTTATTTTACCTGAAATGCACAAGGTCCTTTACTCCGACAATTAATCAACCTGTAAAAGTTTGTTTTCTAGTAATCTCTCCTCCTTCAGGCTTCTTCTTCTTTGGACTTTATTTGGTGGTTGGCAACCAATATAAGGTGCATTACCACTACTGACTGGAGCATAGACCTCAGTTCATCTTTCAATCACACACGTGGGTATATGCTCCTAAAAACCAATGAGGTGATTGCATGTGGATAAATGCTGCTAAAAACATGCACACTGACACAGTCGCCAGGTGTACGGTGTTACCGCCGACACGACACATAGGTGCAGCTGGGGACGCACGGCTCTCGACCTTCACGACTCCCGAGTCCGTATGGGAGTTGCAGCGATGGGACAAGACTGTAACTACCAATTTGGATACCACAAAATTAGGGAGAAAAAGGGTAAATAAGCTTTTTTTAATGTAATTTCTAAAATATACTTAAGTATCAAAACCAGACGGCACAATTTATTTACGGATAGCCAGGGACACAGTCCAACACTCAGACATCATTTAGTGAGTCCGCCAGATCAGAGGCAGTAGAGAAGACCAGGGATGTTCTCTTGATAAGTGTGTGAATTGGACCATTTTCCTGTCCTGCTAAGCATTCAAAATGTAATGAGTACTTTTGGGTGTCAGGAGAAAATGTATGGAGTAAAAACGACAATATTTTCTTTAGGAATGTAGTGAAGTAAAAGTTGTCCAAAATATAAATAGTAAAGGACAGACCCCCAAAGATGACTTAAGTAGTACTTTAAGCTATCCAAAGTTGATGAAAATGCTGTTAGCTAGATTGAAACTGCTGGGGGAAAGTTAGCTAACATTACATAACTCCCACAATCAGTCTGAGTTCACCGCATTAGCTAGCTAAGTGGACTGTATTTTCAATGGCTGTATTTGTATTTTCTATATTTAGTTATGGTAGAGTTATGTTCTGTATCCCACACATGGGTATCGGCACATTTATTTGATTTTCTTGATTTTGAAAATAACTATTCATTTGCTAGCTATATGACTATTGGGAATACTTCTTGTCAAACTACTTCATTTCCTTGCTGTTTATTGATACACTAGTGACAGCAAGAAAAATGCCCCTCTTGATTACACTGCAATAGGGCTGTTGTTTTGTTATTATTTGGCAGAATAGTCTTGTGCATATTTATATTAGTTTCATTAGTTAGCCTAGTCAGTCAGTAACTTAGCTAATTCATGTTTTTGGTGTTGCATTTCAGATGGAGAGGAGAGGGAGTTAGACCACTAGAAAGCAGCATGCAGACAGACCGGGGCCGGTGTTCACAAAGCATCTCAGAATAGGAGTACTGATTTAGGATAAGTTTTTGCCTTTCACAATGAATGTGCAGGTCATAGATCACAATTCCTACTCTGAAGACGCTTTGAATAAGGGAAGAAACTTTTTGCCCAATACCTTGCACAGCAGTCCCAAAGGACCCTAGAGTCGATGCTTATGAACTGAATATTGTATGTGAATTTCCATACAATGCTTTCAAAAAGTATTAATACCCCTTGACATATTACACATTTTGTTGTTAAGGAATTCAAAATGTATTAAATATATTTTTTATTTCTCACCCAGTACCTCATAATGACCAAGTGAAAACATGTTTTTAGAATTGCTTGCTAATATTTTGAAAATGAAATACAGAAATGTCTCATTTACATAATTACCCTTGAGTCAATACTTTGTAGAAGTACCTTTGGTAGAGATTACAGCTGAGTCTTTCTGGGTAAGTCTAAGAGCTTTCCACACCTGGATTGTGCAACATTTGCCCATTTTATTATAATAAAAATTGTTAAAGCTCAAATTGGTTGTTGATCATTGCTAAACAACCACTTTCAGTTCTTGCCATAGATTTAAGTCAAAACTGTAACTCGGCCACTCAGGAAAATTCACTGTCTTTTTAGTAAGCAACCCCAGTGTTGATTTGGCCTTGTTTTAGGTTATTGTCCTGCTGAAAGGTGAATTAATCTCCCAGTGTCTGGTGGAAAGCAGACTGAATCAGGTTTTCCTCTACAATTTTGCCTGTGCATAGTTCCATTCCTTTTATTTATTTTTACCTGGAAAAACTTCCCAATCGTTAACGATTAGAATACCCATAACATGATGCAGCCACCACTATGCTTGAATATATGGAGTGTGGTACTCCGAATGTATTGGATTTGCCCCAAACATAGCACTTTGTATTCAGGACAAGAAGTGAATTGCTTTGCCACATTTTTTGCAGTATTACTTTACTGCCTTGTTGCACACAGGATGCATGTTTTGGAATATTTTTTATTCTGTACAGGCTTCCTTTTCATTCTGTCAATTAGGTTAGTATTGTGGAGTAACAAAACTGAGGATGGATCAACAACATTGTTCTCCTATCACAGCCAATAAACTCTGTAACTGTTAAATCCCTAAAAGGTTTCCTTCCTCTTGGGCAACTGAGTTAGGAAGGACGCCTGTATGTTTAGTGACTGGGTGTATTGATACACCATCCAAAGTGTAATAACTTCACCATGCTCAAAGGGATATTCAATTGTTTCAAACAGTGAGTCCATGCAACTTTTGTGACTTGTTAAGCACATTTTTACTCCTGAACATATTTTAGCTTACCATAACAAAGGGGTTGAATACTTGTTTACTGAAGACATTTCAGCTTTTAAATTTTATCAATTGGTAAACATTTTGAAAAACAATTCCACTTTGACATTATAGGGTATAGTGTGTAGGCCAGTGACAAAAACATTTAAACTATTTTAATTTCAGTCTGTAACACAACAAAATGTGGGAAGAGTTGAGTGGTGTAAATACTTTCTAAAGGCACTGTATATCTGTAACCAGGTTTCCATCCAACCTTTTTATGTGAGTAAAGTACAGGTCGGATGAAAAATAATCTCATGACAGGCCTGATGGAAACAGAATTTTTCGGTTAACTTTCCAAATGTCGGCAAAACAAAATAAGCTAGACAAGGTGGGATCTTTTTGTGTCAGTAAAATTAATTATGCGAGAAATGTTGGTGGAAACCTATTGATATAATAACCATCATATCAAAGTAAACTTGGAGTCAAGCGATTTGTGGTCCTCCCACTACGACTCATCGGAAGAGCATGGAGTTTATTAGGTTACAGATTAAATAAGTTATGAACTTCACAGGGTGGTGAAAGTGCAAGGTGATGAACTTGAGGGTCCTTTCCAATAACTATTGAGGGTTTTATTCTGGTGACATGATAATCAATGCCATTTGCAAAATCTAGCTCTATTGTCCATAATCTCATCATGTAGACTATACATGCGCTTTAGCCAACAGCGCACAGATAGTGCTGTTGGTTAGAGAGCACATGCCAATACCAGAGTGGGCACACGCGCTATATTACGCAACCATTAGTTTAGTTAAATGCGATGGAAACCCATTTTACTTGTATTTTTTTATTCGGTTCATGGGAATTTTAAAAGCTAAATGTATTTTTATGTGCTCTACGTTACTACAGCCTTTTATCTGCAACAAGCCAATTTAATAAACAAGTTTTTTTTATGCAGATTTTTTGAATATTCACATGAAAATCTGTCAAATTGGATAGAAACCTAGCTAAAGACACTAACAAGAGGGGTTAAATTGTTCAGCAACATGTGACGTGAATGCTAACATGGCTTGTGTCACGAAAGGTACATATTGCATTGTCCTCTCCCTATCAGGGCACTGCATGCTGTGTCATGGGCCTGGATGGTGACGCACATCTTCAAGCTTCCTGACAATACTGGGTCCTTCAGTGGTTCCGGAAGCAAGGGCGTTACCTGGGAGAACCACAACAATCTCACTGTCTCTCGCAGCCATTCTGTCAACATGTATTGTATGTAACCACTCATTCATACAAACTTCTATGGACACAAGCACTGACTTATTCAATTTGTCCCATTCTTTAACCATTTCTGGGATATATATTGTAGTTGACACCTGTATGATGTGCCTGAAATATTACTAAACATGTATTCACTTTGAAACGTTTAAAAAAAAATTATCTTTTGAATCATAACTTAAACGTCAAGACAAATACACTTATCACAGAAGTTAGTAGAAATGTAAAGACCAACATGACAAACCGGCTATGGAAAAAGTTAGTTTTGTAATCTTACAAATACATGAAAATGAGTTGTTTATACAAAACTATTGCATTTGGTCATCCCCAAAATGTGTCCATTAAAGTGGAACTGACAACACTTCATGTTGCTAAAAAGGCTATTGAAATCTGTTCAAATACACCCCCAGGAAGAATGACACTTTATTAAAAAAATATATATATATTAGAAGCGTGCCCTTAGATATGGTAATTTTCACGATTTCATTAATTCTTAGTGTTTGGGAATTGCATATACTGAGGCATTTGTAAAAATTCTATAGAAATATAAAGTTGGAAAGCGGCCATGCTTTGGACAATTAATAGACACTGCAGTAAATAAAACCTAATTAAAAACATCTGTCTCGTCCAGGACCTGAATCTACGCAGGTCGGTGCGCCATAGCCAATCAGAGGTACATTAGTCCTGTATGGAAACAAGCCATTTGCCACAAGGGCCTGCCATCATTCAATTTGAACTGGACTGTATTTACAGGTAGTTGCAACAGCGTTACTTTAAATCATTAGAACACATTAGTCAAAAGCCACAAAATACACTTAATTGGATTTCTGCAAATATGTAACTAAATACCATAGGTGTCCTCTTAAATTTGGGAACTTTACAGTCCTATTGATCAAACAGCCATAAAAAGGTAGGTTATCTTTCCCTATATGCACATCAACAACTAAGGCTAGCCAGAGCAAGATGAGCTAAAATCTAACAAAGGAACATTAGATAAACCTTCTCAAACATTTTTAAGCTAGTTGGCTGTCAAAATTGCACTGATAAACGATGGGGAATAGCCTGCTCATCCTTCTGCAGCTTGCCAATGCATGCGTTGTCCCAAACAAGCAAACTGGATAAAGTTGGCCTACTTGCTAGCTAGCTACTTCCAGACACAAATGAGAGTACATTACACACCCTGGCAGAGCTGGTTAGACCGTTTACATCTTTTATATAGAGCGTTCATGACTAAGTACTACTTTTTTTGAGTATGTTTTCTGACACCGTATTCAGCGGGTCTTGCGCGTTTGTAATTTAATCAGTTATTCTGAGCTCTGGCAACTCAAGACGAGTGCTCTGAAATCAGAGTAAATAGCTAGCCAGAGTGAGTTTGCAAACGCAAGAGATGCTAACTGGATAACATTCGTTCAGCATAGCTATCTAGCAAAGCGATTCACATTTCTTGCTAGCTAACCAAACGGCACGTGCATCTAACTGTGTAGCCACTGAAAAACGATACGAGCTGGAAAAGTCACTCACTCACCCACTCCTCCAATGACATGACGTCCTCCTAGCAGCAAGCCATCTAGCTAACGTTATGCTCTGTGTTTTTAGCTTGCTACATAAATAGGTACACTAGTATATTAGCCATGTTATGACTGACTTGTGATCATTTCCTTTGCTAGTTTGATTGTATTATTAATTACCCAAGTCCAGCTCAGTTAATCCGTACTAATGTGTCGCTGAGTTGTCATAATGCTTCAGCAAATATACATTATCCCAGGGGTGTTGGAAGACATAATGTAACTTAATTTATGTCCCTCTAACTGCCCTGAATGCCTCTGCTCATCCTACAGCTATTTATGCACATAATTACTGCATACAGAAACCAGAGTTATACTGTTAGCACTGAGGCGGTGTGCCCTAGTAGGAAGTCCGCTGTGCAGCTCACCCTGCACTAACATAAATAACATGAGAATGTCTACTTCTGCTAAGCTTCCCAGTAAAGCAATGAAAACAATCAAGCATCCCAGAAAAGTGCTAAAAAATAGCCCACGTTAACATATGTAGCTTAAAAAACAAGGTTCATAAAATCAATCATTTGCTAGTAACAGATGACATTCATATTGACAGTTTCTGAAACTCACTTAGATAATACCTTTTGATGATACAGTGGTAGCAATACATGGTTATAACTTTACAGAAAAGACAGAAATGCCAAAGGTGGAGGTGTGGCTGTTTATATTCTGAACCACATTAATGTAAAGCTTAGAGAGGATCTCATGTTAAATAGTGTTGAAGTAATATGCCTACAAGTTAATTTACCTCACCTAAAGCCCATTCTGGTGGGAAGCTGCTGTAGACCAAGTGCAAACATTCTGATAACCTGGTATCAGTCAACCTACCAGGTAGTTAACAGCACAGGAATGAAATCATCAATATTTTTATTGTTCACATCTTTACTAATGCGGCAGAAATATGCTTTTAAAGTAGTATCCAAATTCATCAGATGTAGTGATCACAATATATTAGCCATATCTAGGAAAAACAAAATTCCAAAGGCTAGGCCTAACATAGTATATAAGAGGTCATACAATAAGTTTCGTAGTGATTCCTATGTTGTTGATGTAAATAATTGTTTGTTAGTATGTGGTGTATAATGAGGAGCAGCCAGAAGCTGCACTTGACACATTTATGAAATTGCTTATCCAAGTTACTAATAAGCATGCACCCATTATGAAAATGGCTGTGAAAACGTTTAAATCCCCGTGGAATGATGAGGAATTTAAAAATTGTATGGTTGAGAGGGATGAGGCAAAACGAATGGCAAAGAAGTCTGGCTGCACAACTGATTGGCAAATGTACAGTAAATTGAGAAATAATGTGACTAAACTGAATAAAAAGAATATTATGAAACAATGACAAAGAATGACAGTAAAAAGCTTTGGAGCACCTTCAATGAAATTGTGAGCAAAAAGGCAAACTCAGCTCCATCATTCATAGAATCAGATGGCTCATTCACCACAAACCCCACTGATATTGCCATGATATTTAATGATTTATTTTATTGGCAAGATGAGCAAACTTAGGCATGACATGCCAGCAACAAATGCTGACGCTACACTGTCAAGTATAACTGATCAAATAATGAACGATAAGAATTGTAATTTTTCATTCCGTAAAGTGAGTGTGGAAGAAGTGAAAAAATTGTCTATCAACAATGACAAGCCACCGGCGTCTGACAACTTGGATGGAAAATTACAGAGGATAATAGCCGATGATATTGCCACTCCTATTCGCCATATCTTCAATCTAAGCCTACTAGAAAGTGTGTGCCCTCAGGCCTGGAGGGAAGCTAAAGTCCTTCCGCTACCCAAGAATAGTGAAGCCCACTTTACTGGCTCAAAATGCTGACCAATCAGCCTGTTACCAACCCTTCGTAAACTTTTGGAAAAAATAGTGATTAACCAGATACAATGCTATTTTACTGTAAACAACAGACTTTCAGCACGCTTATGGAGAGGGACATTCAAAAAGCACGGCACTTACACAAATGACTGATGATTGGCTGAGAGAAATTAATGATAAAAAGATTGTGGGAGCTGTTTTGTTTGACTTGAGTGAGGCTTTTGACATTATCGATCATTGTCTGCTGATTTTGTTACGACAGTAGCTAAGATGGGGAGAAGTCTGTCCATAATTGGAAAAGATTGGAAAGCTGCCGCGTTCATCCAGCTCTTCAAAGGGGGAGACACTCTAGACCCAAACTGCTACAGACCTATATCTATCCTATTATGGCTTTCTAAGGTCTTCGAAAGCCAAGTTAACAAACAGATTACCAACCATTTCGAATCCCACCGTACCTTCTCCGCTATGCAATCTGGTTTCAGAGCTGGTCATGGGTGCACCTCAGCCACGCTCAAGGTTCTAAATGATATCATAACCGCCATCGATAAGAGACATTACTGTGCAGCCGTATTCATCGACCTGGCCAAGGCTTTCAACTCTGTCAATCACCACATTCTTATTGGCAGACTCAACAGCCTTGGTTTCTCAAATGATTGCCTCGCCTGGTTTACCAACTACTTCTCTGATAGAGTTCAGTGTGTCAAATCGGAGGGCCTGTTGTCCGGACCTCTGGCAGTCTCTATGGGGGTGCCACAGGGTTCAATTCTCGGGCCGACTCTCTTCTCTGTATACATCAATGATGTCGCTCTTGCTGCTAGTGATTCTCTGATCCACCTCTACGCAGACGACACCATTCTGTATACTTCTGGCCCTTCGTTGGACACTGTGTTAACTAACCTCCAGACGAGCTTCAATACCATACAACTCTCCTTCCATGGCCTCCAACTGCTCTTAAATGCAAGTTAAACTAAATGCATGCTCTTCAACCGATCACTGCCCACATCTGCCCGCCCGTCCAGCATCACTACTCTGGATGGCTCTGACTTAGAATATGTGGATAACTACAAATACCTAGGTGTCTGGATAGACTGTAAACTCTCCTTCCAGACTCACATTAAGTATCTCCAATACAAAATTAAATCTAGAATCGGCTTCCTATTTCGCAACAAAGCATCCTTCATTCATGCTGCCAAACATACCCTCGTAAAACTGACCATCCTACCGATCCTCGACTTTGGCGATGTCATTTACAAAATAGCCTCCAACACTCTACTCAACAAATTGGATGCAGTCTATCACAGTGCCATCCGTTTTGTCACCAAATCCCCATATACTACCCACCACTGCGACCTGTATGCTCTCGAAGGCTGGCCTTCGCTTCATATTCGTCGCCAAACCAACTGGCTCCAGGTCATCTATAAGTCTTCGCTAGGTAAAGCCCCGCCTTATCTCAGCTCACTGGTCACCATAGCATCACCCACTCGTAGCACGCGCTCCAGCAGGTATATCTCACTGGTCACCCCCAAAGCCAATTCATCCTTTGGCTGCCTTTCCTTCCAGCTCTCTGCTGCCGATGACGGGAACGAACTGCAAAAATCACTGAAGCTGGAGACTCATTTCTCCCTCACTAGCTTTAAGCGTCAGCTGTCAGAGCAGCTCACACTGCACCTGTACATAGCCAATCTGTAAACAGCCCATCCAACTACCTCATCCCCATACTGTATTTATTTATCTTGCTCCTTTGTACTCCAGTATCTCTACTTCCACATTCATCTTCTGCACATCTACCATTCCAGTGTTTAATTGCTATATTGTAATTACTTCGCCACCATGGCCTATTTATTGCCTTAACTCCCTTATCTTACCTCATTTGCACTCACTGTATATTTACTTTTTGTTTTCTTTTTTTCTACTGTATTATTGACTATGTTTTGTTTATTCCATGTGTAACTCTGTGTTGTTGTACATGTCGAACTGCTATGCTTTATCTTGGCCAGGTCACAGTTGCAAATGAGAACTTGTTCTCAACTAGCCTACCTGGTTAAATAAAGGTGAAATTAAAAAAATAAAGTGCTGCTGTGCCTTCTTAACACTATCAACAAGGCAGGTCCTACAGGCTCTAGTTGTCGCACCTGGACTACTGTTCAGTCGTGTGGTCAGGTGCCACAAAGAAAAAAAAAATTATAACTGGCTCAGAACAGGGCAGCACGGCTGGCCCTTAACTTCTCTGGGATATGTGGGACGCTAACGTCCCACTTGGCCAAAAGCCAGTAAAGATGCAGAGCGCCAAATTCAAATAAATTACTATAAAAATCTAACTTTCATGAAATCACACATGAAAGACACCAAATTAAAGCTACACTTGTTGTGAATCCAGCCAACATGTCTGATTTCAAGAAGGATTTACGGCAAAAGCACACCAAACGATTATGTTAGGTCAGAGCCAAGTCACAGAAAAACACAGCCATTTTTCCAGCCAAAGAGAGGAGTAACAAAAAGCAGAAATAGAGATAAAATGTATCACTAACCTTTGATGATCTTCATCAGATGACACGCATAGGATGTCACGTTACACAATACATGTATGTTTTGTTCGGTTAAGTTCATATTTATATCCAGAAATCTGAGTTTAGGCGGGACGCTACTGTCTCACTTGGTCAAAAGCCAGAGAAAATGCAGAGCGCCAAATTCAAACAAATTACTATAAAAATCAAACTTTCATTAAATCACACATGAAAGATACCAAATTAAAGCTACACTGGTTGTGAATCCAGCCAACATGTCAGAATTCAAATAGGCTTTTCGGCCAAAGCAAACGATGCTATTATCTGAGGATAGCACAATAGTAAACAAAGACAGAGAAGCATATTTCAACCCTGCAGGCGCGACACAAAACGCAGAAATAAAAATATAATTCATGCCTTACCTTTGACGAGCTTCTGTTGTTGGCACTCCAATATGTCCCATAAACATCACAAATGGTTCTTTTGTTCGATTAATTCCGTCGATATATATCCAAAATGTCATTTTTTGGGGGCGCGTTTGATCCAGAAGAACACCGGTTCCAACTTGCTCAAACGTGACTACAAAATATCTCAAAAGTTACCTGTAAACTTTGGCAAAACATTTCAAACTACTTTTGTAATACAACTTTAGCTATTTTTTAATGTTAATAATCGATAAAATTGAAGACGGGATGATCTGTGTTCAATACAGAATTAAAACCAACTATAGCTAGCTTTCTGGTCACGCGCTTCTATCTAACAGGACACTTCATGTGACTCTCGTTCAAGATGGCCGTACTTCATTACACAAAGGAATAACCTCAACCAATTTCTCAAGACTGTTGACATCCAGTGGAAGCGGTAGGAACTGCAAGCAGGTCCCTTAGAAATCTGGTTTCCCAATGAAAACTCATTGAAAAGAGTGACCTCAAAGAAAAAAAATCGGAATGGTTTGTCCTCGGGGTTTTGCTCGCTTAAATAAGTCTGTTATACTCACAGACATGATTCAAACAGTTTAGAAACTTCAGAGTGTTTTCTATCCAAATCTACTAACAATATGCATATCTTATCTTCTGGGGATGAGTAGCTGGCAGTTGAATTTGGGTATGCTTTTCATCCAAACGTGAAAATGCTGCCCCTATCCTAGAGAAGTTAAGAACACATTCTTATTTTCAATGACGGCCTAGAACGGTGGGTTAACTACCTTGTTCAGGGGCAGAACGACAGATTTTTACCTTGTCGGCTCGGGATTTGATCTTGCAACCTTCTGGTTACTAGTCCAACGCTCTAACCACCTGCCTTACATTGCACTCCACGAGGAGCCTGCATGGCAGGCTGACTACCTGTTACGCGAGTGCAGCAAGAAGCCAAGGTAAGTTGCTAGCTAGCATTAAACTTATCTTGTAAAAAACAATCAACCTTAACATAATCACTAGTTAACTACACATGGTTGATGATATTACTAGTTTATCTAGCGTGTCCTGCGTTGCATATAATCGATGCGGTGCCTGTTAATTCTCATCGAATCACAGCCTACTTCTCCAAACGGGTGATGATTTAACAAGCACATTCGCCAAAAAAAAACTGTCGTTACACCAATGTGTACCTAATCCATAAAAATCAATGCCGATCTTTAAACAAATACACAAATATATATTTTAAACCTGCATATTTAGTTAATATTGCCAGCTAACATTACTTTATTTTAACGAGGGAAATTGTGTCACTTCTCTTGCGTTCCGTGCAAGCAGTCAGAGGTATATGCAGCAGTTTGGGCTGCCAGGCTCGTTGCAACTGTGTGAAGACCATTTATTCCTACACAAAACCGTAATTAATTTGCCAGAATTGTACATAATTATGACATAACATTGAAGTTGTACAATGTAACAGCAATATTTAGACTTAGGGATGCCACCCGTTAGATAAAATACGTAACGGTCCGTATTTCACTGAAAGAATAAACGTTTTGTTTTCGAAATGATAGTTTCCGGATTTGACCATATTAATGACCTAAGCTCGTATTTCTGTGTGTTTATTATAATTAAGTCTATGATTTGATATTTGATAGAGCAGTCTGAGTGGTGGTAGGCAGCAGCAGGCTCGTAAGCATTCATTCAAACAGCACTTTCGTGCGTTTGCCAGCAGCTCTTCGTTGTGCTTCAAGCATTGAGCTGTTTATGACTTCAAGCCTATCAACTCCCGAGATTAGGCTGGTGTAACCGATGTGAAATGGCTAGGTACCTAGTTAGCCGGGTGCGCGCTAATAGCGTTTCAATCGGTGACGGTTCTCGCTCTGAGACCTTGAAGTAGTTGTTCCCCTTGCTCTGCAAGGGCCGCAGCATTTGTGGAGCAATGGATAACGATGCTTCGAGGGTGGCTGTTTTCAATGTTTTCCTGTTTCGAGCCCAGGTAGGGGCGAGGAGAGGGATGGAAGCTATACTGTTACACTGGCAATACTGAAGTGCCTATAAGAACATCCAATAGTCAAAGGTATATGAAATACAAATGCAAATAATAACTACAACCTAAAACTTCTTACCTGGGAATATTGAAGACTCATGTTAAAAGGAACCACCAGCTTTCATATGTTCACATGTTCTGAGCAAGGAACTTAAACGTTAGCTTTTTTTACATGGCCCATATTGCACTTTTACTTTCTTCTCCAACACTTTGTTTTTGCATTATTTAAACCAAATTGAACATGTTTCATTATTTATTTGAGGCTAAATTGATTTTATTGATGTATTATATTAAGTTGAAATAAAAGTGTTCATTCAGTATTGTTGTAATTGTCATTATTGCAAATAAATACATTTTAAAAATTGGTCGATTAATCGGAATCTGCTTTTTTTTGTCCTCCAATAATCGGTATCGGCGTTGAAAAATCATAATCGGTCGACCTCTAGTAGACATATATATATATATATATATATATATCTATATCCCTTATGGAACAGCGGGGACTGTGAAGAGACACATACACACATGATAAGACATGCACTCTACTCTACACACATACACATGGATGTTGTATTGCAAGTATGTGATAGTGGAGTAGTGGCTTGAGGGAACACACTACATGAATTGGGTAAAGTGTTATGAAATGTAATATTTAACATTTTATGTAACTGCCTTAATGTGCTGGACCCCAGGAAGAGTAATGGGGATCCTTAATAAATACAAAGTATTGACATTCCCAGCCTTCGTTACATTAGTACGCTGTTGTCCAAAATATTGAGTCATTGAAACTGAAACAGGGCATCTCGAATGGCGGCAGCAAACAATGTACCAGGACAGCTGTATTTACAACCTGATAGCAATATTTTTTGGACTACCAAGAAATGTATTGGTGAATTATATTAATCATGCATAGAACTGCATCCATCTGTTCTGCCAACAATGCCTTGGTGTACGTCATGGAATGTTGAGTCAAATAGAACCTACTGTATTTTTAAAACCTCATGAAGTTTGTTTTGTAGCATAAACTGGGAATTTGATATTTTTGACTGACATTATGATTGTTTGTTTCATATCTGCAAAGTAGTATAAAAGTCTGCATATAGCTGACAATGGGGTGACAGTTTTTTTTTATGTGCTGTTCTAGAGTTCCATAGCCCAGCAGACTCACCTAACGGAAAGGGGGATGGACACATGTTCGTTCTTATTAAAGTCTGGGAGACTTACAGGGAGGAGAGTGCATGAGTTTAAGTGAGTACAGTAAATCCAATCCAACCATTGGCCCTGGATAATATGCTAGTATCACAGAAGCAGACTGCCATTGTGGAGGTTTACATAGTGCATCAAGTATACTATTATGAGTGGAGCTTACTTCTCTTTGTTCTGGAGAGATCGCAGGTATTTGGTCAGAAAGCTCTGGAGGAAATCTGCTCCTTTTATTCTCTGTCCCCAACGCACTAGACGACCAGTTTTGATAGCCTTTAGCCGTACCCTCATCCTATTCCTCCTCTGTTCCTCGGGTGATGTGGAGGTTAACCCAGGCCCTGCGTGTCCCCAGGCAC
Organism: Salvelinus sp. IW2-2015; assembly: GCF_002910315.2. Taxonomy (NCBI): domain Eukaryota; kingdom Metazoa; phylum Chordata; class Actinopteri; order Salmoniformes; family Salmonidae; genus Salvelinus; species Salvelinus sp. IW2-2015. The sequence goes on along the minus strand of NC_036851.1, from coordinate 30,065,491 downwards.
TCTCATTTGTTGACTTCTGTAACTGAAAAAGCCTTGGTTTCATGCATGTTAACATCAGAAGCCTCCTCCCTAAGTTTGTTTTACTCACTGCTTTAGCACCCTCCGCCAAGCCTGATGTCCTCGCCGTGTCTGAATCCTGGCCACCAAAAATTCTGAAATTTCCATCCCCAAATACAACATTTTCCATCAAGATAGAACTGCCAAAGGAGAGAGAGCTTGCAAAGTTCTGTCATACTTTCCAGGTCCATGCCCAAACAGTTCGAGCTTCTAATTTTAAAAATGAATCTCTCCAGAAATAAGTCTCTCACTGTTGCCGCCTGTTATAGACCCCCCTCAGCTCCAAGCTGTGCCCTAGACACCATATGTGAATTGATTGCCCCCCATCTATCTTCAGAGTTCGTTCTGTTATGTGACCTAAACTGGGATATGCTTAACACCCCGGCAGTTCTACAATCTAAGCTAGATGCCCTCAATCTCACACAAATTATCAAGGAACCCACCAGGTACAACCCCTAAATCCGTAAACATGTGCACCCTCATAGATATTATCCTGACCAACTTGCCCTCCAAATACACCTCTGCTGTTTTCAATCAGGATCTCAGCGATCACTGCCTCATTGCCTGCATCCGCTAGGGGTCCACGGTCAAACGACCACACCTCATCACTGTCAAACGCTCCCTAAAACACTTCTGCGAGCAGGCCTTTCTAATCGACCTGGCCCGGGTATCCTGGGAGGATATTGACCTCATCCCGTCAGTCGAGGATGCCTGGTCGTTATTTAAAAGTAATTTCCTCACCATCTTAAATAAGCATGCCCCTTTCAAAAAAATGTAGAACTAAGAACAGATATAGCCCTTGGTTCACTCCAGACCTGGCTGCCCTCGTCCAGCACAAAAACATCCTGTGGCGGACTGCACTAGCATCGAATAGTCCCCGCGATATACAACTTTTCAGGGAAGTCAGAAACCAATACGCACAGTCAGTCAGGAAAGCAAAGGCTAGCTTTTTCTAACAGAAATTTGCATCCTGTAGCTCTAACTCCAAAAAGTTTTGGGACACTGTAAAGTCCATGGAGAACAAGAGCACCTCCTCCCAGCTGCCCACTGCACTGAGGCTAGGTAACACTGTCACCACCGATAAATTCACGATAATCGAGAATTTCAATAAGCATTTCTCTACGGCTGGCCATGCTTTCCTCCTGGCTACCCCAACCCCGGTTAACAGCGCCACACCCCCCGCAGCTACTTGCCCAAGCCTCCCCAGCTTCTCCTTCACCCAAATCCAGATAGCATATGTTCTGAAAGAGCTGCAAAACCTGGACCCGTACAAATCAGCTGGGCTAGACAATCTGGACCCTCTCTTTCTAAAATTATCCGCCGCCATTGTTGCAACCCCTTTTACCAGTCTGTTCAACCTCTCTTTCGTATCGTCCGAGATCCCTAAAGATTGGAAAGCTGCCGCGGTCATCCCCCTCTTCAAAGGGGGTGAAACTCTAGACCCAAACTGTTATAGACCTTATCCATCCTGCCCTGCCTTTCTAAAGTCTTCGAAAGCCAAGTTAATAAACAGATCACTGACCATTTCGAATACTACCGTACCTTCTCCGCTGTGCAATCCGGTTTCTGGTTTTTCAATGCCATACAACACTCCTTCCATGGCCTCCAACTGCTCTTAAACGCTAGTAAAACTAAATGCATGCTTTTCAACAGCTCGCTACCCGCCCGCCCGACTAGCATCACTACTCTGGACGGTTCTGACTTAGAATATGTGGACAACTACAAATACCTTTGTGTCTGGCTAGACTGTAAACTCTCCTTCCAGACTCATATTAAACATCTCCAGTCCAAAATTAAATCTAGGGCCTCCCGAGTGGCGCAGTGGTCTAAGGCACTGCATCGCAGTGCTCGCTGTGCCACTAGAGATTCTGGGTTCGAGTCCAGGCTCTGTCGCAGCCGGCCGCGACCGGGAGGCCCATGGGGCGGCACATAATTGGCCCAGCGTCTACCGGGTTAGGGAGGGTTTGGCCGGCAGGGATATCCTTGTCTCATCGCGCACTAGCGACTGCTGTGGCGGGCCGGGCACAGTGCACGCTGACACTGTCGCCAGGTGTACAGTGTTTCCTCCGACACATTGGTGCGGCTGGCTTCCGGGTTGGATGGGCATTGTGTCAAGAAGCAGTGCGGCTTGGTTGGGTTGTGTTTCGGAGGACGCATGGCTCTCGACCTTCGCCTCTCCTGAGTCCGTACGGGAGTTGCAGCGATGAGACAAGACTGTAACTAATACCAATTGGATACCACGAAATTGGGGAGAAAAAATTGGTAAAAAAATTAATCTAGAATCGGCTTTCTATTTCTCAACAAAGCCTCCTTCACTCACACTGCCAAACATACCCTAATAAAACTGACTATCCTTCCGATCCTCATCTTTGGCAATGTCATTTACAAAATAGCCTCCAACACTCTACTCAGCAAACTGAATGCAGTCTATCACAGTGCCATCTGTTTTGTCACCAAAGCCCCATTTACCACCCACCACTGCGACCTGTATGATCTAGTCGGCTAGCCCTCGCTACATATTTGTCGCCAGACCCACTGGCTCCAGGTCATCTGTAAGTCTTTGCTTGGTAAAGTTCCACCTTATCTCAGCTCACTGGTCACGATAACACCCACCTGTAGCACGCGCTCCAGCAGGTATAGCTCACTGGTCACGATAACACCCACCCGTAGCACGCGCTCCAGCAGGTATATCTCACTGGTCATCCCCAAAGCCAACACCTCTTTTGTCCGCCTTTCCTTCCAGTTCTCTGCTGCCAGTGACTGGAACGAATTGCAAAAATCGCTGAAGCTGGAGACTTCTATTTCCCTCACTAACTTTAAACATCTGCTATCTGAGCAGCTAACCAATCGCTGCATCTGTACATAGCCCATCCAATCTACCTACCTCATCCCCATATTGTTTTTTATTTACTTTTCTGCTCTTTTGCACACCAGTATTTCTACTTTCACATCATTATCTATCAGCTTTTCTTTATCTTGGCCAGGTCGCAATTGTAAATGAGAACTTGTTCTCAACTAGTCTACCTGGTTAAATAAAGGTGAAATAATTCTTCTTCTTTTTTTTAATCTAGATATTACTGTAATGTTGTGTTCCATGTTATAGCCTATGTAATATTGTCACCAAACAAATTAAAATGTGTTGATTGTCTAAGTGTGAATAAAATGTAATACACATTGTGGGCTACAAATGGGTTATTGTTGGGGGTTTCTACACTGGCAATTTTAGAGGCTTAATCTGTGACTGAGAAACCGGTCCTTAATGAGCAAGTACCCCAGACACCAGTTGTTTGGTCAATACCAAGTACATTTGACTGCAATGCATATGGTTTACCCAGTAACTTATGTGAACTGATGTACATGCATATTCTAATCCTTTTCTGTACAGTGTTTTTGTCCTTTTCTGTACAGTGTTTTTGTGATTTAATCCAATTCTGTTCTTTACATGCTTACTGACAAAAGCAACACAAATGTTGAGAATGAAATAAATACACTGCAGGCTGTAGTGATGCTGATATGCAATCAATTACCATACAGTAAAACTCTTTGTGGACTCCATTTAATCACATCTGTTATAATTGCATGTTGCACAATCACAAATAATGAGGAAGGTACAGGGGCATGAAGTAATGGCAAACAGAGCATTTCCCATATGTTGCAAAAACACCTATGTTCTCATTATAGTAGCCTATGCACTCACTACCCGGTTATATTTTGAGAAAAATACAAAACCAGACTTTTGAATGTTCGAAAGAGCTTGGGCTTGTATCCAATTTCCTTATCAGGATATTAATTCCTTGCGCCATGTTGATCATGTTCAGCTTCCTGTAGGAGAGGTGGTATTTTGATAGCATCCACTTCATCGAGAGGAATAGTAATGGTGTCTTATTGTAGGCACTAACTCTGCCATGGTTCTTTGTATAAAGAGGAAGAGGTGTGACGTTTTTGTATAAACGCCGAAAATAAGGTATGTGGTAAACACAGGTTTACGAAATCATATGTCCTATGAGATCATATTCATCAGCTAATGTTGGTTTTTGTGAATTTCGAAGAATTTATGTAATAAATAACACAAACCACATAACATGACCTTTATGAATTATGAAGCCTTTATCTGACTGCTATTATCTCATGGAACAAAACGTATAAGATATCCTAAACGTGTTAAATTCAGACTTTATTCCAAAACTCTATTCTTTCCCAATTAATTTTTCCCATAGCGATGGTTTAGGTCTACACGCTGGCGAGCTCTATTTAGGCAAATTTCATGTCTGCCATTGTTGCGTTTCCTGGAAACAGCACAACATGTCCAATTTGCTGTCGGTGCAAATGTTCCGTCTACAGTCGGCTACTTTCGGTGTACCACTCCAACGCGCCCAATGGCACCGCATTCCAAAAGTATTCCCGTAAATCTGTCATGCGTTGCCTGGAAACCCGACGTTGAAATGCATAACATTCTACGTCGGGCAGGAATTAGCATTTTGAATCAAGAAGGGTTCTTCTCACAACCTTTATAAGCCAAAATGTTGAATAAAATATTTTAATGTTTACCGGTTGGTTGTCTGTGCGCTTGGTCCTTTTTGCGGTAGGAATGTGAGACAATATATCCACAGGAAAGTATAATTACATAAACTTTTCAAAGCGCTGGTGGTGCTTCCAGATTTCTATCACCTGAAGCATAAAATCAAAATCAAAATACATGCACGAGATGTATGCATACTTGTGAGCTGGTGCATGTGTTTACATGGTTCTGGGCAAGCTTCAGGTGATAGAAATCTGGAAGCACAACCAGCACTCACTACCGAATTCCTCTGGAAGCAAAAGAACTGTTCATTGAGAGCTTCATGAAATGAGTTTCTATGGCTGAGCAGGAGGCTGGAGTGGTGTAAAGCTTGCCGGAATTGGACTCTGGAACAGTGGAAACATTCTCTGGAGTGATGAATCACGCTTCACCATCTGGCAGTCCGACAGATGAATCTGGATTTGGCGGATGCCAGGAGAACGCTACCTGCCCCAATGCATAGTGCCAACTGGGCTCCCAAGTGGCGCAGCGGTCTAAGGCACTACATCTCAGTGTAAGAGGCATCACTACAGTCCCTGGTTCAAATCCAGGCTGTATCACATCTGGCCGTGATCGGGGGTCCCATACGGAGGCGCACAATTGGTCCAGGTTTGGCCGGGGTAGGCCGTCTTTGTAAATAAGATGTTTGTTCTTAATAACTGTCTTGCCTAGTTAAATAAAGGTTAAATTAAAAAAAAAACTAAAGTTTGGTGGAGGAGGAATAATGGTCTGGGGCTGTTCCAGTGAAGGGAAATCTTAACGTTATAGCATACAATGACATTCTAGATGATTCTGTGCTTCCAACTTTGTGGCAACAGTTTGGGGAAGGTCCTTTCCTGTTTCAGCATGACAATTCCCCATGCACAAAAGCGAGGTTCATACAGAAATGGTTTGTTGAGATCGGTGTGGAAGAACTTGATTGGTCTGCACAGAGGCCTGACCTCAACCCCATCAAATACCTTTGGGATGAATTGGAACGCAGAAAAGGGGGGACCAACTCCATATTAATACCCATAATTTTTGGAATTAAATGTTTGACGAGCAGGTGTCCACATACTTTTGCTTATGTAGTGTATACAGTGGGGCAAAAAAGTATTTAGTCAATTGTGCAAGTTCTCCCACTTAAAAAGATGAGAGAGGCCTATAAATTTCATCATAGGTACACTTCAACTATGACAGACAAAATGAGAGAAAAAAATTCCAGAAAATCACATTGTAGGATTTTTAATGAATTTATTTGCAAATTATGGTGGAAAATAAGTATTTGGTCAATAACAAAAGTTTATCGCAAAAATACTTTGTTATATACCCTTTGTTGGCAATGACAGAGGTCAAACGTTTTCTGTAAGTCTTCACAAGGTTTCACACACTGTTGCTGGTATTTGGCCCATTCCTCCATGCAGATCTCCTCTAGAGCAGTGATGTTTTGGGGCTGTTGCTGGGCAACACGGACTTTCAACTCCCTCCAAAGATTTTCTATGGGGTTGAGATCTGGAGACTGGCTAGGCCACTCCAGGACCTTGAAAGCTTCTTACGAAGCCACTCCTTCATTGCCCGGGCGGTGTGTTTGGGATCATTGTCATGCTGAAAGACCCAGCCACGTTTCATCTTCAATGCCCTTGCTGATAGAAGGAGGTTTTCACTCAAAATCTCACGATACATGGCCCCATTCATTCTTTCCTTTACACGGATCAGTCGTCCTGGTCCCTTTGCAGAAAAACAGCCCCAAAGCATGATGTTTCCACCCCCATGCTTCACAGTAGGTATGGTGTTCTTGGATGCAACTCAGCATTCTTTGTCCTCCAAACACGACGAGTTGAGTTTTTACCAAAAAGTTATAATTTGGTTTCATCTGACCATATGAGATTCTCCCAATCTTCTTCTGGATCATCCAAATGCTCTCTAGCACACTTCAGATGGGCCTGGACATGTACTGGCTTAAGCAGGGGGACACGTCTGGCACTGCAGGATTTGAGTCCCTGGCGGCGTAGTGTGTTACTGATGGTAGGCTTTGTTACTTTGTCCCAGTCTCTGCAGGTCATTCACTAGGTCCCCCCGTGTGGTTCTGGGATTTTTGCTCACCGTTCTTGTGATCATTTTGACCCCACGGGGTGAGATCTTGCGTGGAGCCCCAGATCGAGGGAGATTATCAGTGGTCTTGTATGTCTTCCATTTCCTAATAATTGCTCCCACAGTTGATTTCTTCAAACCAAGCTGCTTACCTATTGCAGATTCAAGTCTCCCAGCCTGGTGCAGGTCTACAATTTTGTTTCTGGTGTCCTTTGACAGCTCTTTGGTCTTGGCCATAGTGGAGTTTGGAGTGTGACTGTTTGAGGTTGTGACAGGTGTCTTTTATACTGATAACAAGTTCAAACAGTGCCATTAATACAGGTAACGAGTGGAGGACAGAGGAGCCTCTTAAAGAAGTTACAGGTCTGTGAGAGCCAGAAATCTTGCTTGTTTGTAGGTGACCAAATACTTATTTTCTACCATAATTTGCAAATAAATTCATAAAATGTGATTTTCTGGATTTTTTCTCCTAATTTTGTCTGTCATAGTTGAAGTGTACCTATGATGAAAATTACAGGCCTCTCTCATCTTTTTAAGTGGGAGAACTTGCACAATTGGTGGCTGACTAAATACTTTTTTGCACCACTGTATGTACTACTCATTATTTTTGGCCTTTAAGTGCAAATTAATTTCAAATAGAGGTAGTTATAGAAACTTTCAATGCAACTCATCAGTTTGATTGAGCTCGCTGACTAATCGTTTGTAATTTGTCTTGTGAACATTCTTTAGTAGTTCTCCAGTTCACCGCTGGAGAGTGCTGCAAACTGTTTTTCTTCATATATATTTTCCTTATATAGTGCGCTTCTTTTGACCATGGCCCATATAGGGCTCTGGACAACAGTAGTGCACTATATAGGGGATATGGTGCCTGTTGGGATGCACACACACATATCCTCCTGCTCTCCTACACAATTGTCTTATGTTGTGATTTATAGGCCCCTATTTTCAACCCTGACCCCTTCCCGATCCACCCCAGGTGCTGGTTAGGCTATCTATTTATTAAAAGCGTAGAGAACAAGAACATATGGATGGAGAAGGAGAGAAAGATAAGGAGCAGGGCACAGTGCCACTTTAAACTAGAATAACATATGAGTCTATTACAAAATGTCTGTTTGTGTGTATGATTTAGGAGTCTACAATTGCACATTCACATATCAGCTTAGATATGCCCAGGTATTTTTTACATTGAAATACATGCATACATTTTTCACATTAATAAATCTCAGCATCTCCTCTCTCTCCGTCTTCCTACTGCTCATGTATTTTTTCCTCTCTTACTTCCTTCCCCTTCCCCTCGTGTGCAGTAGGTTGTGGGACAGGGAGGGAGGGAGGTCTACAGTATTGAGAGCAGGCTGCTGCTGACTCAGCCCAGGCCACTGCATTCATCTATCTGCACTGCAGCACAGTTTTTACCCTCCGTCTTTCCTTCCCTCTCTCATTCAGTGGGCCACTTTATACACACGCATGTGCGCACACGCACGCACACACAGTTCAAACTACTGCACTACACAGCACACCACACTATGCTGTGCTACTTGAGGTGCTATCCTTTTAATACAGATTTGGCCAGTTACTGGTTAGATGCTTGCAGACAAGATCCACCACTGACCTTGCTGTGATTTCAGATGACTAGTCTTTCTGTTTATTACTGTAAATCTACACTGATATTCATTTTAAAGTCTGTGATGAAAACCAAATGAGAAACGTTTTCCTCTCATGTATATACAAACTGTAGTTCATTATTTTCTAGGAAAAAAAGACACCACTATGAAGCATAACTGGAAGGCTGCTTTATTGTTTGGAAATGGATTCGTGCTCAAATGAAGACAATCTTTCACTGATTCTCACTTAGTCCCAAGTGGTTGTGCAACACTGTCCTCTCTCTGACTGTATTAGTGGCAAGAGATAACAATGACACTCAAAAAGCTTTAAGAAAATATTTTTGGCAACAAAAAAACCCCAACAAATAACAGGTCTCAGTCATGCTACAAAATAAAGGCTACATAAATAATTTCATAAATCCACACCAGAATTGAACCCAAGTGTAAAACAGAAGGCAAGCTCTCTCACCAGCTAAATGATCAGTGAACAGAATACAGAGAGAGCACTTGCAATAGATTACTATAAGATGTTAGTTCTGTTGATCTAGTCTAGGTGATGTTTTCTCTCCATTTTGATTCACTAAACCAATGGGTTTGGATATATCCTTTTTACTGATGTGTTGTAAAGTCTAAAAAGGCAGCTAAAAGGCACATGCCATTAAGAGATATTGCACCAAGAAACAAATAGAAATAACAAAAACAATACATCTTGAAATTATCAGATGCATTGTTTAGAAAATAACAATAAATCCAAACTGCACTGGTGTGTTTAGGGGGAACCTGGAGGAAGGTCAGAGCTATAACAAGTAAAAAGCTGTCACACAAGGCGACCTGAGGCTCAGGATACCGGGGCATAATGACCGGCCAGCGCCGGCTTGTCTCAGGGTGGAGAGTGTGTATGTGGGAAGCGGGAAGAGGTGGGAGAAGTTGTGGGCAAGACATCTTCACACATGTACAAAAGGGTGTGCTGGTAGTGCAATCCTCTCACCAATGCAGGCTACACAATCCTCAGCAAGCAGCCATTGTACGCTGTTCCCCAGTACATAGAGATCCTGGGCAGGCCAGAGTTTTGGTCATTCACTGAACATATTGCACACAAAAAATAAATGTGAGTTATTACAGTCTGTTGCACTGCATTCTCCTCAGTACAAGAAGTGGAAGGGAGAGTTGAGGACATATATATATATATTAGAATATATATATTCTGTGTGTGTGTGTGTGTGTATATAGCTCTATATATGTATTGATTTTTATATTGTTTTTTCTTTTTAATATAGATTTTTTATTTACTCCCTTTTTAATGTGAAAAGTGACTCCAAAAATCTACTCCACCTAACACGTGTCAGAGTCTAACAAGTGTGACAAGGGGTGTCAGCTGGAAGCCATTCTATTTACGGTTATTCATATTAGATTAATAGCAGTAGTTTAAGTATTTCTGTATTTACAAAAAACTACACATGCATGCACGCATAAAATAAAATGATATATTACATTATTTATAGTCTCTTAAAAAGTTAATTCTTAACTTTTCAGCAATTTGTGCCGTTTACAACACAGCCTGAACTGTACATAATTTTTTCTCATTTTGTTTTTCAAATTGATGTAAGGTTTTTACATTTTTCTGTTTATACATTTATACATGTATATCCTTGATGGGGATGGAGAAAAATGGACAGCAGTTGCTTTTATGCTTATCATTCAGAGTTTTATTTGGTTCAACTTAACACCCACACTGATTTTGGAGATCTCATGCAGCAACTAGACCATAGAACTTGAGAAGGGGATTGGGGATTTATTCATAAACAGGAAGGTAGTGACATCACTGCACAACAGGAAGTGCAAAAGCTTGGGTGTCTTCTTAACGTGTTACGGCTCACTGTACCTTTACAATGCATCAAGTGCTCTGTTCATTATTTGGTATTTGTTACGAGATATACTTGCTAGGTAAGTGGAGTAAATGGCTGATGGTTTTGGAGCACATTTTTCTCAAATATAGAATTATGGGGCCTGCTCTCTAGTGCTCACATACCTGTTTTGCCTCATAGAATTGAGTGTTCTGCTCAAACTAACATATCCATTTTCCCTTTCATGACATCTCCTCACATTGTTTCTTAAGTACCTATGACTGATATTGGGGTGAGCAGTATTATTGTTATTGTTGTATTTTATTCAGACCTAACCTAAATCCATAGCTACACAACCACTAATATAATTTACTATTGATACAAACGCTGCCCTTACAAGCGAGCGAAATGTTGCTTTTTCACTGAGATGCTTCTAGCCCTATATTTCTAAATGTCTTTTACAGGAAGCTCTAAAGTGGCCCCTGATAGACTGGCTGCCCTAGCTATTGCCAGCCGAGACCATTGTCCAATTGGGTGGCATAACATCACACAAAATCATAGGAAAAAGTGTTTCATAAATACTCTCATCACATTCACTTGCATTTAGTTGCAGAGCTCATTATAATACATCTGTAATATCTCCTGAGATAAAGGGGTGAACTCTTCAAGCATTGCGTACAGTTCTAGGATCTCTGTCTAACAATGACAGCAAAAAACAGAATAGGCAGCAGGGGGTACTGTTCACCCACTCCCATTCCAAGGGGTGATGATGAGCAACAAGGCTTCTCCACATAAACAGAAATAGGTGTTTCTCTAATCTCCTAGCACAAGATTAACTCTCAACCACATTAAAGAAATGGCTGAAAATACATGTTAAAATGATACAGACTAGATAACCATAACAACATGTACAAATGAATCAGCACATGATAAGGAAATAAAACAGTTATTGGAAACAGAAATACAACATTCTTTCTACACTTAAACCTTGTAGAACAGTCTAAATTGTCCTTAGAGAAAAAACAGAAATGGAAACCACCTTGCTACATCAATTCCCTGCACACTTAGACACTCCCACAATGCCCTCATCCAACACAAAAACAAAGGCAGATGGCATGGTCGATTAGGTATGTGATATTGCTGCATTCAAATAATATATAAGCTTTTTAAGATTTAAAACGATCCATCAAATCCACTCAATAATACATACACACAGACATCCATTCCCTTCTCTTCTGCATCCCATAGCAGCAATAACATTTTCTATTTCTCCTCATACAATCCACAATGTTGGTATTCATTCCACACAAGGTTTATCATCATAATACCAATGATTTACTTCTAACGTTGAATTTTTGACAGTGGACAACCTCAAACCTATGGTCGAGCCACTGTTGTGGTCTGAGTATTAGTGTCTTGTGGACTATGATTATTCATGCAAGATTTCTGATCAAAACATGCCATCATGCAAGTCATTTCTATGCATTGAACAAGCACAATTATTTATGTATTTGTTTGGAAATATGACTGAGTAAATGTAAGCCCTTGGCCCAAGGTGACTCCCTAATCAACAGCCCCTTAACAAATTGGTGTGAAAGCCCATGTAGTAAAAGCCTTTTGATGTGGGTATAACAAAGATAGAAGGTGAGGAAGAGTTATATGACATGGGAAAATTGTAGATTTTTTTTTTGTAACCTTTTTTTGCCGCTCAAATTGTGGAGATACTATATTCAGCATTAACAACCCAAATGGAAAACCCTTACTTTAGGCTACTATGGGTTTTTGTCTTTCTCTCCTCAGCTGTTCTTCTGTTTGTTCATATAGACTGATAATGTACATAAATGTGCTCCATGAATGACTAAATTCAATGATACAGAGTCCCTTCTGACTGCTTTTCGAAGGTGATTCTTCAAGTCGAGCAGTATTTCCATGTTTTTCCTGCATAGCTCTGTATTTCCATGGGAATCCATTGCTGACGGGAATCCCAAACATCCCAAATCAGCGTTTCTCATTCATTCCTCTTAGTGAAAAGTTATGTTCCTTATGTGTAATCCACCAGTCAGGGAACTGCCCATTTCTTTCATATTTTGTCTGTTTTTCATTCCATTTTGTTAAGATCAGTAGTCTAGATGCAACAATGTCACACAGTACGCTGATTATGTTTGGTTTAAATCAAGTTCAAGTCTCTTTAAGCTGTAAGAGACGGAGCTGCTTCACTGCATCGATAGTATGAAGTCTTTAAACAAAATTATTAATATTATTATTTTTCTTTCTTGCAAATGAAATAATCTGTACATCTGTGTGGGTTAGATGGTTTCCTCTCGCTTTGCTTGAAGTTACATTATTATAATTATTATTGTTATGACTGTTATTATTATTCCAATACTCTAACACTTAGATTCCCTGACGGATTTTTGGTTTCTGCCCTTCTCCTTCCTCCCTGCTTTTCCTTCGTTCTCATCCTGTTTTTCCTTGTCAGGTTTGGTTACACTGTCATAGGAGGGGAGAGAGGCAGTGGAGGGCGTACCCTCCTTCTTTTCCTTTTCCGGATTCGTCCCACCATTCTTTACATTATTGTTATTGGCCGGTCTGCGCTTGCATTTGAAGCCACGTCTAGCCAGGTAGTTTCGGTAGGCCTGCTGGATGATTTTGGCCGACACGTCCTCCTGCTTGCGCCTCAGAGTAGTGGTAATGGGCTCATAAGACACTTTGGACGGGTTCGCCGCAATAAAGCGCTGTTCCATTTGATCCCTCAGCATGTCCAGCTCTCCGGTATCGCCTAGTACCCGCTTGGTGAATGCAAACAGAATGTCGAGGCAGTGTATCCGGTCCCCGCTCACCATGGGCAAGTCCATGGAGATCAGCTCTATGGTGTTGGGCTTTGGAACACGGAGCGGGTGCTCGAGGTAGTCTGCAAAGTCACCAAGCTTGCCATAGGTGATGAACTGCGAGGCGTCTGGGTCGAACTTCTCCCATATTTCGTAGAAGGTCGTGAAGTCGTCTTCGCTGAGCGGGTCGGCACTCTCTTCAGTCGCAACGCCGAAGTTCTCAAGGATYATGGCAATGTACATGTTGACCACYATTAGGAAGGAGACGATAATYTACATGACYAAYAAGAAAATCCCWACCGAGGGYTTGCCGCAGTCGCCRGTATTRGGTGCACCTGGGTTCTCCAGTTGTGGGTCACAGTCTGGGGGGTAGTTGAGYATGGGTAACAACAAACCGTCCCAGCCGGCAGARGTYGTGATCATAAACAGGCAGATCATGCTGTTGCCAAATGTCTCAAAGTTGTACATGTCGTCGATTCCTGCCCCATGCTTGACATAGCCAAAGTTAGACCCAAAAATAGAGAAGATGAACATAACCAGGAAGAGCAACAACCCGATGTTGAACAGAGCAGGAAGGGACACATCAGGGCAAACAGTAGAGTCCGAATGCCCTTGCCCCTTTGATCAGACGCAGGATTCTGCCGATTCGAGCCAGTCGGATCACCCTGAAGAGGGTTGGAGAGACAAAGTACTTCTCAATGATGTCTGCGAGGAACATGCCTGGATAGAGAAGCAGACAGAAGAGGATAGGGAGAAATGTATTATTGCTGGTATGTTCTGCAATCCTTTTAGTATGTTTCCTTAAATCCATAACACGTCATATAGATATTTAAAAATAATACAAACTGTCCTGTGACTTTGGCCACTAGGGGGAGATGTTAACATATGATCTCACTTTCCAAGCCTTAAATTTCATAATTATGAGATATTTCTACACAGATTATTTTTGATAGAAAATAGAGCAATCCATTTCTAATAATTAAAACAGCAACTCAAGTTCTAGGACTCAAATACCAGGCATGGATGACAATAGGGTTAGGGTTATTGCTGAAGAGGGCATTGCTGAAGAGCCCCCGCGATATGCAACTGTTCAGGGAAGTCAGGAACCAATACACGCAGTCAGTCAGGAAAGCAAAGGCCAGCTTTTTCAAGCAGAAATTTGCATCCTGCAGCTCTAACTCCAAAAAGTTCTGGATACTGTAAAGTCCATGGAGACAAGAGCACCTCCTCCCAGCTGCCCACTGCACTGAGGCTAGGTAACACGGTCACCACCGATAAATCCGTGATAATCGAAGACTTCAACAAGCATTTCTCAATGGCTGGCCATGCCTTCCTCATGGCGACTCCAACCTCGGCCAACAGCCCCCCCCCCCGCTGCTACTCGCCCAAGCCTCCCCAGCTTCTCCTTTACCCAAATCCAGATAGCAGATGTTCTGAAAGAGCTGGAAAACCTGGACCCATACAAATCAGCTGGCTTGACAATCTGGACCCCTATTTCTGAAACTTCGCCGCCGCCATTGTCGCACCCCCTATTACCAGCCTGTTCAACCTCTCCTTCGTATCATCTGAGATCCCCAAGGATTGGAAAGCTGCCGCGGTCATCCCCTCTTCAAAGGGAGACACCCTGGACCCAAACTGTTACAGACCTATATCCATCCTGCCCTGCCTATCAAGGTCTTCGAAAGCCAAGTCAACAAACAGATCACTGACCATCTCGAATCCCACCGTACCTTCTCCGCTGTGCAATCCGGTTTCCGAGCCGGTCACGGGTGCACCTCAGCCACGCTCAAGGTACTAAACGACATCATAACCGCCATCGATAAAAGACATTACTGTGCAGCCGTCTTCATCGACCTGGCCAAGGCTTCGACTCTGTCAATCACAATATTCTTATCGGCAGACTCAGTAGCCTCGGTTTTTCTAATGACTGCCTTGCCTGGTTCACCAACTACTTTGCAGACAGAGTTCAGTGTGTCAAATCGGAGGCATGTTGTCCGGTCCTCTGGCATCTCTATGGGGGTACCACAGGGTTCAATTCTCGGGCCGACTCTTTTCTCTGTATACATCAATGATGTTGCTCTTGCTGCGGGCGATTCCCTGATCCACCTCTACGCAGACGACACCATTCTATATACTTCCGGCCCTTCCTTGGACACTGTGCTATCTAACCTCCAAACGAGCTTCAATGCCACAACACTCCTTCCGTGGCCTCCAACTGCTCTTAAACGCTAGTAAAACCAAATGCATGCTTTTCAACCGTTCGCTGCCTGCACCCGCACGCCCGACTAGCATCACCACCCTGGACGGCTCCGACCTAGAAATGTGGACACTATAAGTACCTAGGTGTCTGGCTAGACTGCAAACTCTCCTTCCAGACTCATATCAAACATCTCCAATCCAAAATCAAATCAAGAATCGGCTTTCTATTCCGCAACAAAGCCTCCTTCACTCACGCCGCCAAACTTACCGATAAAACTGACTATCCTACCGATCCTCGACTTCGGCGATGTCATCTACAAAATAGCTTCCAACACTCTACTCAGCAAACTGGATGCAGTTTATCACAGTGCCATTCGTTTTGTTACTAAAGCACCTTATACGACCACCACTGCGACCTGTATGCCCTAGTCGGCTGGCCCTCGCTACATGTTCGTCGTCAGACCCACTGGCTCCAGGTCATCTACAAGGCTATGCTAGGTAAAGTGCCGCCTTATCTCAGTTCACTGGTCACGATGGCTACACCAGCACGCGCTCCAGCAGGTGTATCTCACTGATCATCCCTAAAGCTAAAACCTCATTTGGACCTTTCCTTCCAGTTCTCTGCTGCCTGCGACTGGAACGAATTGCAAAATCTCTGAAGTTGGAGACTTTTATCTCCCTCAACAACTTTAAAAATCTGCTATCCGAGCAGCTAACCGATCGCTGCAGCTGTACATAGTCCATCTGTAAACTACCCACCCAATTTACCTACCTCACCCCCATACTGCTTTTATTTATTTACTTTTCTGCTCTTTTGCACACCAGTATCTCTTCTTGCACATGATCATCTGATGATTTATCACTCCAGTGTTAATCTGCTAAATTGTAATTATTCGATTATTGCCTACCTCATGCCTTTTGCACACATTGTATATAGATTCTCTTTTTCTACCATGTTATTTACTTGTTTATTGTTTACTCCATGTGTAACTCTGTGTTGTCTGTTCACACTGCTATGCTTTATCTTGGCCAGGTCGCAGTTGCCAATGAGAACTTGTTCTCAACTAGCCTACCTGGTTAAATAAAGGTGAAATAAAAATAAAAAAATAAAAAAATAGGCAAACTGCATGTAGGAGGAAAGGAGGAAATCACTACTGACCAACAATGAGAGAATGACCACACCACGTCAAAGATGTTCCACCCAATGGTGAAGTAGTAGTGGCGAAGGGCAAAGAGCTTTAACACAAACTCGGTAGTAAAAGCAACGATGAAGACGAAGTTGACCCAGTAGAGAATAATGTCGGTTTCTTCTGACTGATCGTCCGTCTCCACCATCATGGTCACCATGTTGAGGCAGATCAACATCATAATAGATATATCAAAGACCTGCTGCGTTACGAAGTCAAATACCAGCCCTGAAAGTTATTCTGAGAGAAAAGAGAAAACATTATGGAGCAAAGATAAAGAGAGTTAGTAGATTTAACGAATCAAAGCAAGGCACATTTGTTAGGGTACATTCTGGAAGGTCTGTTGGTTAGTAAAGTTTAGTTTACATGTCTTTTGAATGTTACCTAATTAGAACTCCTAATTTACCCCTCCCCAAAGCAGCCCTTAGGCTAAAGGAACCATAGGAAGAGACTCACCAGTGGTCTCGGAATAGGTTTTGTGTTTTTTGAGCCAAGTTTTTTCATGGCAGTGTGGTATTTCTTCTGCTCTTCTGTCATGAATATATCCTGACCTCCAAAGTAAAGGAGACAAGAAAACATCTAGTTACAACCTTGTTGAGCCAAAGAATGTGGGAACCTCTTCTTAACCTAGTTTTATCTTATCAACAGGTCCATGGAATAAGGAAAATATGGTCTTATCTTTTTCTTTTGCTGGTTAAAGTTGTCAATGATGACACCAATGAAGAGATTGAGGGTAAAGAAAGAGCCAAAGATGATGAAGGCAACAAAGTAGATATACATGTAGATGTTGTCTTCATAGATCGGCTGATCCTCCACCTACAGAGAGCAGGAAAAACACATTCAAGCTCCAAATTGTCCCTCATTACATTGCAAGTTGTGGGTTCAAAAGCCCTTTTCGCTACAAGTTAGTACAAAAGCCCTTTTCGCTACAAGTTAGTATTGGTAGGTTCTTCTGGAACATGTTACATCTGTTCACAAAATACCAACCAACGAACAAAAGGGAGACAAATCTCATACAAGTGACAGGCATACCTTCCGAGAATCAATGGCGGCATACATTATGTCCATCCAGCCTTTAAACGTGGCCTGTGAGAGAGGGGATATATAAAGTAATGTGAGAAAACATGGAAAAGAAACATGAGGAAGAAGAATGAAGGTAAAGCAGAAAGAGAGGAAAATTAGAATGAGGTGTTGAAGAGGAAGGAGGAAAATTACAAGATGAAGGAGATAAAGGTACAGTAAGAAGCCATTGATTGAAAAATATGAGAATTGAATCCTGCAGTCTAAGTACTGTTCAATGTCCAATCAACTTTGACCTCCACTGTGGGAGGGCCAAATTAGTTAAAAGTCAAAACATTGATAGGAAAGACCTTGAACTCACCACTTGTAGAAGTGCCAGGTATCCTGCAGCCACATTGTCAAAGTTAATTTTGACATTCTTCCACCTGACCTCACTGTAATTTGCGTTGATTAGTGCAAAGCACTCAGTCTTGTTGTTGACGACGTCGGGTTTAAAGTTTTCCTCTGAGGTCTCGTTGAAGCAGTAGTAATACTTCCCTGCAAACAGGTTGACCCCCATGATACTGAAGATGAGCCAGAAGATGAGGCACACCAGCAGCACGTTCATGATGGAGGGGATGGCTCCAACCAAGGCATTCACCACCACCTACACATGTAACCAAGGAAACAGGAGCAGCATGAGATACAACTCACACATATATACAAAAATAAACCCACTCCCTCTCAGAGATAAAGGTCATATACCTTATGTGATTTGCACATCAGTTTGGTTTATCTTGACTATGACTTATATGTTGCTATTACTATTATATGCAACTGACGTCACCAATGATGTATACTGGTGTTAAAATGAGCCTGTGTTTAGAGCGTTGGACCAGTAACCGAAAGGTTGCTGGTTTGAATACCTGAGTTGACAAGGTGAAAAATCTGTCGATGCGCCCTTGAGCAAGGCTCTAATTTGTGCCAGAGTCACTGTACTATGGGTGACCCTATAAAACAACACATTTCACTGCATCTATCTCGTGTAAGTGACAATAAAAAAAATGGGTGAAGTACAGTGAATAGTTTGAGATCCCATTTTTGGTGTACCTATTTGAAACCTTTAATGAGTACACTCTTAGGTGCCTGGATAGGTTGTGGCGGTGTCAGCAGCAGCACACGGTGTAATGCTCTGACGATGTACATTGGATGTTTTAATGCAGGACACCCAGCAGCTCTCAGACAGCTAAGCTGAGCCTGGCATGCACAGTCATACAGGCACATGTACAGAGCCATGTTCCCAACTTGACAAGACAATCAGAACTGAGATGAGAGGACTTTGCTGAAGGTTTCCCTCGGAATGTGTTGTGGTTATGGCAAACGACCTCAACTAAACACACACCTAGTTACCGCACGGCAAGCGATAATGGCTACCCAGAATATTTGCATTGCTGCCCACCCCCCCCCCCGGAACGCTGCTGCTACTCTGTTATTATCTATGCATAGTCACCTTAATGACTCTACCTACATGTACATATTACCTCAATTACCTCGACACCGGTGCCCCCGCACATTGACTCTGTACCGGTACCCCCTGTATATAGCCCCGCTATTGTTATTTACTGCTGCTCTTTAATCATGTGTTATTCTTATCTCTTACTTTCTTTTAGGTATTTTCTTAAAACTGCATTGTTGGTTAAGGGCTAGTAAGTAAGCATTTCACTATAAGGTGAATGTGACAAATACAATTTGATTTGATGAGTAGACTAGGGAGCTAACCTCACTAAATGGACATCATAATGATGTGAAGATGTACCTGGTTCCCTCTTCATAACTAGGCTGACTAAATTCTGTGAAGATGTTATGAGTTTACCTTATCAATATTTTAAAAAACAACGCCTACTACCGGCAAATGGTTGTTGATTTTCTGTTATTGTCAACTGCTGTTGTCAAGAAGAGAAACATGGCTTTCTGGCATGTGTGCATTGCTTGCATGTAAATATTTCAGGCATTATCAGTCAAATAACAGCACAATAATCCTGTATTATGGAGGTTGAGGGCTCTATTCAAACTGTATCGCTGAAGCTTTACAGATTGCAAGACAGATCATTTAAAGGTATTTTCCGAGTAAGCTGACATACTGTGAATGCAGTCTCCTCTAACACAGGAACATAGCCTTTAAAGTGCAAATCACGCTGTAACGCGGGTTCAGCGATACAGACATAATAAATATATTTTGCAACATAATGCTATAGCCAGATGAAGTCCAGACAGAAACACTAATTCTGGTGCTTGATATACAGTACTTCACCAATCTCTGGTGACATGACATAACTAGGGATGTGGGGAGAACAGTAGACAGATCTGAATTGTACATATGGGAGGAATTACAAGTCGGAGAGGAGACAAGACCAACATTTTCAAGAATAACAACCAGTGGTAAAATCCTTCACAGGAAATTGACAGATGATACTACCTGAAACTTAAAACCAATAAGAGACTATGGTATATTAAACTGTGAGAAATGCTACTATGCGTCTCACTTGGTGTAGGCGTCACGTGCCAAAGCTTCAACAAATAAGCCCTGCCCAATGGCTCAGCTTACACGTTCTGTTTTCTATAATGGTGCTTACTGGAAACTGGTACCAGCAAACATGACCACATTGGCACGATGTGGGCTCTATGCAGGCTAAGCTATTGGCCCCCTGTACTGCCCAAACTGAGCCAATGTGCTTTTGCTCATCGGCTCCACATTGGCCCCAGGGCAGGTATTTATTCAAATGTAACTTATTTACTTAAAGATGCACTATGCAGAATCACGCCGCCATTTCCTGGTTGCTAAAATTCTAATAGTTAGCCTAACTTCAGTTTATGTGACAAAACAAGCAGTTATTGTATAGACAGTCATTGTACCATCTAAACTGCTGTGAACTATATTTTCCATAACCAAATATATTGTATATTCAGCTGATGTACAAAACCGAAAGTTCAGAACGGGAAGCATAGAAATAGCACACATAGAACATATCTACCTCTTCTTAGACTTGCTTTCAACAGGAATTAAAGATCTATAACTCACATCTCTCAGTAAATTTGGTCGGGTCGCCTGAAGTTAGAATTTGTAGCTTTAAATAAATAGTATAATATTCCAACCTTAAAGGTATTTAGCAAATGTGTTACATTGTAGACAACCAAGTTGTTACTATCATACATATATTTTTTACAAGAGAAACTGTTAAGTTTCTTATATGCCACATGCACTTATTTAAATTTTTTGAAACACTTCTTCATTGGCAGTGTACAAGTCAATACTTTTTTTGGGCATCACACAATGCAATCCTTAAACTGGAATGACACTCAGTAATGGTTGCACAAAAATAACTGTGTGCACACCACACCCACAAATATTTGAATGAGCCCCCGCCTCTACGTTATGAAGTAGCTGGTGTGGGCTAGACCATGCTGGGCTTGGTGTGGGCTGGCCGGTGCTGGGCTTGGTGTGGGCTGGCCCGTGCTGGGCTTGGTGTGGGAATGCCCATGCTGGGCTAACCCACATTGGGTTGGTGTGGGATTTGTTGTGTGCAAGCCTGTGTTGGGATTGGTGTTGGCTAGCCTGTGTTGAGCTGGTGATGGCTGGCCTGTGTTGAGCTGGTGATGGCTAGCCCATTTCGGCAAAGATGGTTCAGTATGAAGATGCCCAGAAACAGCTTCTCCAATAGAAATTCCCTAGCTAAACTCATGCACAGAAACAGTTTGGCACATGCACCAAACTGACCATGTGCAGGCCATCAAATCAAAGGCACTCCTTTGAAATAAAGTTATTTTTGACCAACATTTTAATGTGTCAGTTTGTCACTTCTATTAGGATGTTCAGCTACTTTAATACGTTTTTTAGAAATCAATTAAAAAAAATGGACAACTAAGGATACATTTTTCACTTCTCTCATTGACATCCCAAACCCCGGTCTGGTCGGTCGAGCCTGTGTCGAGAGGCGTTCCCAGAAGTATTGGCCTGTTTGGCCTCTGGGTTAGAAAACTCTAATGTAGGGCTGGTGAGGGATTCGTGTGGGCTAGCCTTTGTTGGGCTGGTGATGGCTAGCCCGGTTTGGGCTGGTGTGGGCTAGCCCGGTTTGGGCTGGTGATGGCTAGCCCGGTTTGGGCTGGTGTGGGCTAGCCCGGTTTGGGCTGGTGTGGGCTAGCCCGGTTTGGGCTGGTGATGGCTAGCCCGGTTTGGGCTGGTGATGGCTAGCCCGGTTTGGGCTGGTGTGGGCTAGCCCATGCCCAACTTGCCCACTGAATACCCACATGGGGCCAATGGGGTCATGTTTGCTGGGGTGATTCTCGTAAGTCATGTGTTACATTGGAATGTTTGAGTGAGACGCGTGAAACAGTAGATGAAGGAACAGGGTACAGGAAGGATCTCTTGCTTGAAAGCTCTCGATAGTAGAAGTGAAGGCTCTAAAATAAGTACAATAGATTGCCAGTTTCAGTTAAAAATGACATCTTATTCATATGGGATGAGTGACTTCATTCTCCAGTCTTCTTTCATAAGTTCCACATCTATACTCTGTTTTGACATTGTGATGAGGCAGCGTTGCAACATATTTCCGTTTTAACCAATCAACATTTTAAAATTACAATTAACCTGAAATTGCTTTCAAATGCATACTTTATCCATATTTGAGATAATCATTGATTTCATATCAGCTGCATCATGACTTTCTGAAATGATCTTTTCATGCAAATAGCGTGTCATAGATGAGCATGTGTAGAATTTTGCATGCATTTTCCTTTTGGACAGAATTGTGTTAAATTTCTTATTTTTTTTCTTAAATGCCCCATTTGGCTTTTCTAACATTATTTTTGCTTTCTAGTTCATTATAGCATGCATTGGTTCTGTATCTAATGAATGGACATGCAGATGGACCAGCTGCCTGGTGTTTTAGATCTTACCCTCATCCCTTCAAAACGAGACAGGGCCCTAAGGGGCCTCAAGGCCCTCAATGTCCGTAGTGATTTAACGGGCCCTAGATCGGAGTAGCCCATCGCATTAGCTATAAGAGTGATTATAGACACCTATACACAGAGAGAGAGAGAGAGGAAGAGAGAGGGTCCAAACAGTTAGAATTGGTAACAGAGATAGATGGACCAATTTGCTAGAGAAAATGAATAACACATATCGATATTTATACATATATATGCATTGTTTATATATGTATGCATATGTACCAATATGTACACAAACTGAATGTACACAAACTGAATATAAAGAGAGTAAAGTTTAGCAGCGGTTAAAACCTCTGCAGAATTCAAGGAATAGTAGATGCCCCAATTTTTATCTGGATATTTAGGGAGTCTGTTTTGTTTTAGTTTGTAAGGAAGGTGAAG
Source organism: Salvelinus sp. IW2-2015 (assembly GCF_002910315.2). Taxonomy (NCBI): domain Eukaryota; kingdom Metazoa; phylum Chordata; class Actinopteri; order Salmoniformes; family Salmonidae; genus Salvelinus; species Salvelinus sp. IW2-2015. The sequence goes on along the minus strand of NC_036851.1, from coordinate 30,042,760 downwards.
CTTGAAAAAAGGCTTTACAGTGTACGTGGTTAGAAACATGTGGTTGACAGAAAAAGAGGGGGAAAATAAGGGAAGAGAGAAAAAGAGGTAGCCAAATCAAGCAGGGGACATTTGAGGGGAGATATTATATAAGAACTCAAAGTGACACAGTATACGCACACTATTCAAACAATTCACAAAGTACCAGTTGAGTATAAGAATGGAGAATGGGAGCCAGGAAGGTGAGGGCAGTTGTAGGGACGAGTAGGAGAGAGGACAACCTGTGAAAGGGAGAGTCCCGAGACAAAACCACAAGAACCTTACCCTGGCCTCTCAACCACCAGCCCCCAAGCCTTTTGACTGCAGTTCAACATTCCTTTTAATTTAAAGAGATACACTGTTACAGGTACCTGCGAGAGAAGGTACAGGTTGAATATGCACATGCCTGAGCCATCTCATACTCACATTTCTTTCTATTCTAGACCAAAAATTGTACTCATGAGGGAGCCATAGCCTACATAAGGAGACCCACGGGACCCAAGATGTAGAGTAGTTACAGGACAGAGAGGAGCAAGGAGCCAGAGAGGCAAAGAGACCATGGGACACCACACCTGTTAGAAAACTTGAGCTCACTTCCCCTCTGTCTCTCATGACCACCCATGATAATGTGATACTGGCGGGTGGTGGGGGAACTGTTGGATGGCCTTTGAGAAATGGAACAGTTTCATTCGAAAGGATTTGCAAAAATCATGTCTAAAACATATTTAAAGTCTACCAATGACAAATACTGTACTTTGTCACAGACGTTTTCTCTTCTGGGAACTGTTTACAAAGGCTGTGTTTGAGAATGAGCTGATCTTTCGGTTTCGCTCATTCATGAGAATGTATGTTAAATATATTTGTAAGGTACTGAGTACTACCCATGACACTATGCTCTTCTTTGCCATGGGTTTCTTTTTCTCAAAGAGGAAAACTTCTGTAGATGTTATATTTAAATGATCTCTATCACATATACACACAGCCTTTGTCCATGTCTGTCCCCTGGCTTTTCTAATGGCACGCTAAAGCTTCCACTGTCCTTTAGGCTACTACACTGTCATTGTTCTTTGGGGTGATGGTCACCTTCAGCCTCTGTCGGCTTGACGCCCCCTGTAGGAAAAGGTGGGGAGTGGCCGCCATGCCTCCTTCCTCTGGCTCTGTAAGGTGAAACTGAGGAGAGAGACATGCACCTTCTGAGTAACCCACAATACACAGGCAGGCAGGCAGGCAGGCAGGCAGGCAGGCACACACACACACACACACACACACACACACACACACAGCGGTTAAAACATTGGGCCAGTAACTGAAAGGTCGCTAGTTCGAATCCCCGAGCCGACAAGGCACTTAACTATAATTGCTCCATGGTTGCCGTTGATAATGGCAGACCCTGGCTGTGACCCCACTCTCAGTGGGAGTTGGGACATGCAACAAAAAAAGCTAGAGCTGCACCGGTCAACTGTAAGTGCTGTTATTGTGAAATGGAAACGGGTAGGAGCAACAACATATCAGGCGCGAAGTTGTAGGCCACACAAGCTCATAGAACGGGACCGCTGAGTGATGAAGAGCGTAGCACGTAAAAAATAATCTGTCATCGGTTGCAACACTCACTACCGAGCAGTGGTGTAAAGTACTTTTGTAAAAATACTTTTAAGTACTACTTATGTTGTTTATTGGGGCATCCGTACTTTACGTTTTATATTTTTGACAATTACTTTTACTCTACTACATTCCTAAAGAAAATGATGTGCTTTTTACACCTTACATTTTCCCTGACACACAAAAGTACTCGTTACTTTTAGAATGCTCAAGCTGGACAGAATTATGGCACCTATCAATATAACAATTTGTCATCCCTACTGCCTCTGATCAGGCGGACTCACAAAACACAACTACTGTGTTTGTAAATTATGTCTAAGTGTTGGAGTGAGCCCCTTTATGTCCGTAATTAAAAATAATACAAAAATAGTGCCCTCTAGTTTGCTTATACAAGGAATTTGATGTATAGCATTTACTTTTATTTTGTACTTTTACTCAAGTATGACGATTTAGTACTTTTTCTACCACTGTACTTAAGCACATTTAAAACCAGATACTTTTAGACTTTTACTCAAGTATTATTTTACTGGGTTACTTGGTAACTTTCACAAGTATATCGGACCAAATTATGAAAGACAAGAATTGTGCTTTTGAATTGCGTAAAGTCAGTGTAGAAGAGGTGAAAAAATTATTGTTGTCTATCAACAATGACAAGCCACTGGGGTCTGACAATCTGAAAGGAAAATGACTGAGGATAATAGCAGACGATATTGCCACTCCTATTTGCCACATCTTCAATTTAAGCCTATTAGAGAGCGTGTGCCATCAGGCCTAGAGGGAAGCTAAAGTCATTCCGCTACCCAAGAATAGTAAAGCCCTCTTTACTGGCTCAAATAGTCGAACAATCAGCCTGTTACCAACCCTTAGAAAACTTCTGGAGAAAATGGTGTTTGACCAGATACAATGCTATTTCACAGTAAACAAATTGACAACAGAATTTCAGCACGCTTATTGGGAAAGACACTCAACAATAACAGCACTTACACAAAGCACTTACACAAATGACATTACACAAATCATGAGAAATTTATGATAAAATGATTGTGGGGTCTGTCTTGTTAAGACTTCAATGCAGCTTTTGACATTATCAATCATAGTCTGCTGCTGGAAAAACATATGTGTTGTGGCTTTCCACCCCCTGCTATAATGTGGATAAAGAGTTACTTGTCTAACAGAACACAGAGGGTGTTCTTTAATGGAAGCCTCTCAAATACAATATAGTTAGAATCAGGAGTTCCCCAGGGTGGCTGTTTAGGCCCCTTGCTTTTTTCAATTTTTACTGACGACATGCCACTGACTGAGTAAAGCCAGAGTGTCTATATATGATGATGACTCAACAATATACACGTCAGCTACTACAGCGACTGAAATGACTGCAACACTCAACAAAGAGCTGCAGTTAGTTTCAGAGTGGGTGGCAAGGAATAAGTTAGCCCTAAATATATCTAAAACTAAAAGCATTGTATTTGGAACAAAACACTCACTAAAGCCTAAACCTCAACTAAATCTTGTAATAAATAATGTGGAAATTGAGTAAGTTGAGATGACTTAACTGCTTGGAGTAACCCTAGATTGTAAACTGTCATGGTCAAAACATATTGATGCAGTAGTAGCTAAGATGGGGAGAAGTCTGTCTATAATAAAGCGATGCTCTGCCTTCCTAAGAACACTATCAACAAGGCAGGTCCTACAAGCCCTTGTTTTGTTGCACCTTGACTACTGTTCAGTCGTGTGGTCAGGTGCCACAAAAAAGTACTTAGGAAAATTGCAATTGGCTTAGAACAGGGCAGCACGGCTGGCCCTTGGATGTACACAGAGAGCTAATATTAATAATATGCATGTCAATCTCTCCTGCCTGAAAGTGGAGGAGAGATTGACTTCATCACTACTTGTATTTATGCGAGGTATTGACATGTTGAATGCACCGAGCTGTCTGTCTAAACTACTGGCACACAGCTCGGACACCCATGCATATCCCACAAGACATGTCACAAGAGGTCTCTTCACAGTCCCCAAGTCCAGAACAGACTGTGGGAGGCACACAGTACTACATAGAGCCATGACTACATGGAACTCTATTCCACATCAAGTAACTGATGCAAGCAGTAAAATTAGATTTAATAAAACAGATTAAAAAACACCTTATGGAACAGCAGTGACTGTGAAGCAACACACACATTGGTACAGACACATGCATACACACACACACACGAGATAACATACGCACTATACATACACATGGATTTAGTACTGTAGATATGTGGTAGTGGTGGAGTAGGGGCCTGAGGGCACACAGTGGGTTGTGAAATTTGTGAATGTATTGTAATGTTTTTTATTTTTTTTTAAACTGCCTTAATTTTGCTGGACCCGAGGAAGAGTAGCTGCTGCTTTGGCAGCAGCTAATGGGGATCCATCATAAATACAAATACTTGAGTCATTTTCTGTTAAGGTATCTTTACTTTTACTCAAGTATGACAATTGAGTACTTTTTCCCGCCACTGAGTTCCAAACTGCCTCTGGATGCAACTTCAGCTCAATAACTATTCATCGGGAGCTTCATGAAATGGGTTTCCATGGCTGAGCAGCCGAACACAAGCCTAAGATCACCATGTGCAATGCCAAGCATCGGCTGGAGTGGTGTAAAGCTCGCAGCCATTGGATTCTGGAGCAACGGAAATGCGTTCTCTGGAGTGATGAATCACGTTTCCCCATCTGGCAGTCCGACAGACGAATCTTAGTTTGGCGGATGCCAGGAGAACGCTACCTGCCCCAATACATAGTGCCAACTGTAAAGTTTGGTGGAGGAGGAATAATGGTCTGGGGCTGTTTTTCATGCTTCAGGCAAGGCCTCTTAGTTCCAGTGAAGGGAAATCCTAATGCTACAGCATACAAGGACATTCTATAAAATTCTGTGCTTCCAACTTTATGGCAACAGTTTGGGGAAGGCCCTTTCCTGTTTCAGCATGACAATGCCCCCTTGCACAAAGCAAGGTCCATAGAGAAATGGTTTGTCAAGATCGGTGTGGAAGAACTTGACTGGCCTGTACAGAGCCCTGACCTCAACGAACACCTTTGGGATGAATTGGAACGCCGACTGCGAGCCAGGTCTAATCGTCCAACATCAGTGCCCAACCTCACTAATGCTCTTGTGGCTGAATGGAAGCAAGTCCCCGCAGCAACGTTCCAATATCTTGTGGAAAGCCTTCCCAGAAGATTGGAGGCTGTTACAGCAGCAGCTTGTGTGGCATTGTGATGTGTGAAATGTAAACCTTAAAAATGATATTTTTTGGGGACTGTCCCCATCACTCGCCCTGCCTGTCACCACTCATTCCACCCCTGTATTTGTGTATATGCCCCCATAGGGGAGAGTCAGACAAAGGGGTAAGTTGAGCCACCCTTGTTTCTAGGACACCATACACAAAATGTATAATTTGACCAAATATTTAAACAGAGGTCATCATTCATGGAGTCTGTGAAGGAAGAAAAGTGATAAGCAAGTTAGGTCCAAAAAAACGATTTTCAACAAGTCAAATGAATGTATTGTGTTAGAGGTTTCATGATGCTTGTATCTAAACCAAAGTAAATCATTTTAAGATTGTTCTATACATCAGTTGGGGTCTCTTTAAGCTAGCATGAAAGTGCATCCTTGTAGCTGTGTGGGCTAATATAGTCAAAATGTTTGCCTTGAGGTAAGTTGAGAAAATTGAAATGTTTTCTTCCCAGGCGTAATGCAAGGCGTTATCGCTGGGATATGACGTAACAACAGGGCCTGGCCTATGTTAAAAGTGTTTTAAAAAATGGTTTGTTACATGTTAAGCCAGTGTTAAAAGATGCTTAAACGGATTATAAAAACAAAAAAGCGATTATGATTGTGTTGAATTGTGTTTGGGAAATAAAGAGAGACACGGTTTTAAAAAGTAGGTGGCTTTACTTACCCCACTCTCCTGTGCAGGGTTTTGCTATGCCGGTTAAATGGTCTATGTCAATAGGCAATGATTTGATGTCCTGTTCATAACCTAGAATCTGCGATCAGTGCTCAATGGCCATACTGCAGCATCATCATTTGAGATATTCAAGTCCCTTATTATCAAAGTCGTCTCAGATCAGGAACAAATAGTTACAGCTACAGTATGCTTGAAGGGAAACAGCATCCAACATGGGAGGAGGACACTAAAGCTCATCATCTCTCACAGATAGAGAGAAGACCAAGAGACAACAGATAGCCAAAGAAGAACATGAAGAAGACAAAGCAAGAGAGATAAACATATATTGAAAGAGAGACCAGCACAATAGAAGAGGGGAAAAATCCTAAGAGGGGGCAGGAAGTAACAGAGTCTGTTGGAGAAGTTACTTACATCCACAATGAAGAAGTCCAGCCAACACCAGGCGTTGGTGAAGTACTTGACCCAACCATAGGCCACCCATTTGAGCACCATCTCCAGGATGAAGATATAGGTGAACACGCTGTCGGCGTACTCCAGGATAATCTTGATGGTCTTCCTCTTATTTATGTACACATCCTCAAAGGCCTGGGGGAGGGAACAGAACACCAGCATGTTAACACTGATGTGACTGGACGTCTTGTTTTAGGATTATGCCTCAGTTTTTCCTGGCCATGTAAAAACTCCTGACCCTTTCTATGGTTAAAGGTGTTTTAGCTGGTTTTGACGTTTGCTTTTCCTGTTGAAATATGAATTATCCTAAAATGATATAGTGTTAAAGGTGCAATGGGGAACATGAGCAAATATTATCCTTTCTCGGTCCTCCAAAAAGTGTTACATTGGCTTTTTTATATACAGTATTTTTTTCTCTACAGAAATTTTACTTACTGATTGCGTCTTTAATGTCTTGGGATTCAACTGTGCTAAAGTTGATACTGCCCTACGTCCATGGCAAATTTTGTGAATGTGAATTTAGAATTCTCTCTGATACAACAATTGAATCCTCTCAGAATGTGTGGTGTTTACATAGTGCCCACAGCAGTGAAAGAGGAGGTAGGCTACTGTAGGTGATGGAACAGGCTCTCTCTGTACTGTAGGGTTAATAGTCCCCTCAGACCCACTATCCTATAGGATATATCCCTCTGTCCATTCCTGAACACGTAAGTGTTCTGAATCACTATTTGGCTACAGTCTCCCAGAAAGCTGCAACCTAAGCTGGATTCCTTAAGTTAAAAAGCTGGTGTATTACAGTACTTTGTTGCCCATTAGCAACAGTCGCAGAAGAAAGGAAAAAGTAATGATCTCGCTAAGACTTACACTTTGCAAGAAGGGGGAATAAAATATTTCTTGATTTAATTTTTACATTTCAGTACATTCTGTCAGAACTGATATGGTTTCTGTAAGACAGTACGTAATGGTGTGGTATGAGGTGAACTGTGTGTGTGTGTGTGTTCATACCAACGCCCCGCTACTGAGCAGGATCATGAAGATGATGACGGTCTCAAACCAGTTGTGCTCCACGATCAGGTAGCTTGTCTTCCTCAGGAACCACCAGTGCTTCCCCCAGCCATGGTCGATGGGCAAGTACAAAAACGTATACTTGGCAACACATTCTGGAAGAGAGGGCACACACACACACACACACACACGTAAGTGTGAATAAGTTTAGGGCATGTACACTTAATTGACTATGCACGCACACAAAATGCCCTCATTATGACATACAGACCGGAGATGAGGACAGACACTCACAGACCCACACTTGGCATGGCTTAAATATCAGTTAGCATAAATGAAATGCTAAGTGCTATTGTGGCCAGACTGAAGCCTGTGTCTGTGGGTTCTTAGTTACCATCTGTCCAGCAGGCGTCTGGGTCCAGGAACTCCTCCACAACCTCCACCACCACCACCTCCTCCACGTCAAGCTTGATGTCTATGGTGCTGCCCTCCGAAGAGCTGGTGTCATCAAGCTGAGACAGACAACAGGAGAGATATAGGAGAGGAGGAACCTCAAATTAAATTCCTAACATCACTGAACATTCAGTGGTGTTATGAGCTAGTATGTAGAAAGATACATGGTGGTACCCACTGTACCCACTGGTACCCACTGCCTACAAAAGCATCCACTAGTCACCCGCTCACCCTTTCGGTGGATGCAGTACATCATAGGCATCATGATTTAAAGGCAACGTAACCTAACCAGGAAAAACTCAGTGTCGCAGTTGTAGGTTAGATGTTACATGTTGTCTGCATGTTTAACACATTCTCTTGCATTCCAACCATGGAGTTGTGGGTAACCTTGTCTATTTGCCCCGACATGAGTATTATTAGCAACATTAACTAGCTAGCTAGTCATTAATCTTGGCTGCTGATTGATTACATTAATAGGGCTGGTCACTGATAAATATGCATTTGCAGATTTGACAGTGATGCATGATTTGTTGCTCTTTATGCAAATAGACTACAGCATTAGATCCAGTGATAAAAACTTTTACTCGACGCACAGGACATAAACATATGACACTCAAGAGGGGAATTGATATGATAAACATGTTAATTAAAGGGAGGTGGGGGAAGGATTGCCTTAACATACAGTGGGGAGAACAAGTATTTGATACACTGCCGATTTTGCAGGTTTTCCTACTTACAAAGCATGTAGAGGTCTGTCATTTTTATCATAGGTACACTTCAACTGTGAGAGACGGAATCTAAAACAAAAATCCAGAAAATCACATTGTATGATTTTTAAGTAATTAATTTGCATTTTATTGTATGACATAAGTATTTGATCACCTACCAACCAGTAAGAATTCCGGCTCTCACAGACCTGTTAGTTTTTCTTTAAGAAGCCCTCCTGTTCTCCACTCATTACCTGTATTAACTGCACCTGTTTGAACTCGTTACCTGTATAAAAGACACCTGTCCACACACTCAATCAAACAGACTCCAACCTCTCCACAATGGCCAAGACCAGAGAGCTGTGTAAGGACATCAGGGATAAATTGTAGACCTGTACAAGGCTGGGATGGGCTACAGGACAATAGCCAAGCAGCTTGGTGAGAAGGCAACAACTGTTGGCGCAATTATTAGAAAATGGAAGAAGTTCAAGATGACGGTCAATCACCCTCGGTCTGGGGCTCCATGCAAGATCTCACCTCGTGGGGCATCAATGATCATGAGGAATGTGAGGGATCAGCCCAGAACTACACGGCAGGACCTGGTCAATGACCTGAAGAGAGCTGGGACCACAGTCTCAAAGAAAACCATTAGTAACACACTACGCCGTCATGGATTAAAATCCTGCAGCGCACGCAAGGTCCCCCTGCTCAAGCCAGCGCATGTCCAGGCCCGTCTGAAGTTTGCCAATGACCATCTGGATGATCCAGAGGAGGAATGGGAGAAGGTCATGTGGTCTGATGAGACAAAAATAGAGCTTTTTGCTCTAAACTCCACTCGCCGTGTTTGGAGGAATAGAAGGATGAGTACAACCCCAAGAACACCATCCCAACCGTGAAGCATGGAGGTGGAAACATCATTCTTTGGGGATGCTTTTCTGCAAAGGGGACAGGACGACTGCACCGTATTGAAGGGAGGATGGATGGGGCCATGTATCGTGAGATCTTGACCAACAACCTCCTTCCCTCAGTAAGAGCATTGAAGATGGGTCGTGGCTGGGTCTTCCAGCATGACAACGACCCGAAACACACAGCCAGGGCAACTAAGGAGTGGCTCCGTAAGAAGCATCTCAAGGTCCTGGAGTGGCCTAGCCAGTCTCCAGACCTGAACCCAATAGAAAATCTTTGGAGGGAGCCGAAAGTCCGTATTGCCCAGCGACAGCCCCGAAACCTGAAGGATCTGGAGAAGGTCTGTATGGAGGAGTGGGCCAAAATCCCTGCTGCAGTGTGTGCAAACCTGGTCAAGAACTACAGGAAACGTATGATCTCTGTAATTGCAAACTAAGGTTTCTGTACCAAATATTCAGTTCTGCTTTTCTGATGTATCAAATACTTATGTCATGCAATAAAATGCAAATTAATTAATTAAAAATCATACAATGTGATTTTCTGGATTTTTGTTTTAGATTCCTTCTCTCACAGTTGAAGTGTACCTATGATAAAAATTACAGACCTCTACATGCTTTGTAAGTAGGAAAACCTGCAAAATTGTCAGTGTATCAAATACTTGTTCTCCCCACTGTATATGCCTGGGCTTTTAAATTCATGTCTAATTCATTGTAATGATGCTGGACTGTTGTGTCTGTGAGATACAAACAACCACAATTACCAAAGCATTATTTGATCTGATTACAGAGAAATGGTTATGAGAGAGGATTCAACATATAGGCCTAAAATGTAAATGTATTGAGGCTGATCTCGACCAGCTTAGGTAGAAACGTTTAAACAGACATACAGTATATGCCTGGTCTAGCCAACCTAATAAATCATCTCACAGCTGAACGATAATTTAAGGTGAACCAGGACACACAAGCATTCATGCACATACGCACACCCACAGAGCCAATCGAATTCACAGAAGAATGACGCTGCACTTTAGAATCCTGAATCTTCAGCAGAAGGACTGTGCTCCTCTCTCTCACACACACTCTCTCTCTCTCCATCTTCTCTCTCTAACACAAACAGCCAGACAGATCCCTGATTGGCTGACAGGGGCTCCGTGTCCATCCAAGCGTTGCAGGGCTGGGCTGTCACTGGCTTAGCTGCAAGATAGCCTGCCGTGTGGTTGGTGGAGACAGGGAGCGAAGCAGACTGGGGATCTGGTACAGGTATTGGAGCTGCTGCATGCCTTCCCCCTGCAAACCAGGTCAAGGTGACCCAAGCATCAGAGCTCCCCAACATATCCACATACTGTACAAGTGAGGAGGACCTTTCCCACACGTTCACAGACACAAAGCCGTGTTCGTCTGTCTGACTGTCAGTCTGCAGAGTCAGTGGTACTGCCATGTCTAAACAAATGTTCTGAAACGTCAGGRCATCTGAKGGTCTCCTGTGTTCYCCCCTRTGTGTTCACCGCTCTYTYTTCACTGCTCAGTCCAGTGTTGATGAGTGGATAAAAAGACACGCATTGCATATACACACACGCACTCTAAGCCATTACATCATCTACTACAGTACATTGACTGCAATCTCAAGAACCTCGGCATGTATTTGGCTACTCTGCAAAGCATCATGCTACATTTATAACTAGAAAAGGTACATTTCCTAGAGAAAATTTTAGCGATTGCATCAGCTATTTAACAGTAGTGGTCTTACTGAAGCAAGCACATTAATTAAAAGGAATATGCTGGATAGCAATAGTGGTTAGTAGAGGGTGCCAGCATACTAATGAGCTTGAGGCATGAGGTTTTGCTATAACGAATAAATATTTGCTGGGATTAATTTGTTTTCTGAAGTTTAACTATTTCTAGGAAGATGCGCAAGTGAAAGTAAGCACTTTGTTGACACAATTAGCTAAATCCTATTTAGTCACAAAGTCAGTCTTTCTCATCATTGGCATATTGTAGCTTGTATTAGCTAACATAAACGTAGCTATACATTACCGTCAAAGTCAGTCATAGAAATAGAATTCCTAGAATGGACATCCCTATTCAAGTCAATGGGTCAGTGATGGTAGACCGGCGGCCATTTTGAGTGTACACATGATAAAAAATAAAGCTGGAAGTACAGCATTCAATTTGTGCTTTATTCACAGTCAACACAATTGACATTACAAAGCCACATCATCATTTGAATGAACATTCCATGTTAACGTAGCAATTCAGCATACCTTGTCAGCCATATTGAGTGTACCCATGAGGGGGAAGTCAAAATGCCATGGCCCAGGGGGCTATTCCACTTCTAGGAATTCTATTTCTATGATCACCGTCTCATCATTGGCTTATTGTAGCTTGCATTTGCTAACAAAACGTATACATTACCTCCTTCTGCTCATCAGGAGAGTTGGTGGCGGATAAAGGCAAACACATTAGCCACGGTTCAACTTGTGAAAGACTATGTGATTACTAAAATAGCTGTATCTTTTGAATGGTATAAGCTATTACTGTTCTGATTTCTGATTTGAGTTACAGATTTGTTTGCATTTGTTTCAGTAGCTAGCTATCTAGGTTTGAAAAATACATTCTGTTATTTGTGCAGTTAGTTAACTAACTAGTTGGTTTAGCTATGAAACATGTTAAGTTAGGTGAGGTTTAGCTAAATCAAATAAGGTGGTTTCATCATTCTCTGTGAATTGGAGTGATGTGTTAGCATCCACTCCTCTAAGATCGCTCATACTTATGACTTCTTAGAAGTTGCTTGTAGGTTTTCACAGAATCTAAATAAATTGGCTAGCTTCGGGTAGCTGAATATGTCATCACTACATAACTGCAAAAGTGACAAACTGACACACTTTCATATTTCTTAAAAACAACTTTATTTCAAGGAGTGCTATACTGCACAAGTGCATTTTGGTGCAGCTCGTTAACTTGAGGTGATCACGTGTGTCTTCGTAGCTAGCTTGATGGCCATAACACTACTAGCTAGCGTGATCAGGGGTTTGTATTGGAATGGCCGTTAGAAAGGCCTCTTTCTGTATAGACCCTCTTTGATAAAGTCACAACTTATCCTAAATCTCCAACAGAACTTCGTCAAAGCTTCCACCCAACCAAGCACCCAAAACACCCCTCCCCCTTTCCCAATGAACCACCTTCCTCACCCACCCACCTCCCCCTTATATAACCCCCACCCAAAAGTATACGTTTCTAGATTTAAATAACATACAAAGAATATATCACCCCATCACTCCATACTTACGTCTTTGCTGTTCTCCGCATCTGACTCGCTGCTGAAGTCCTCAGTGTTGAGGTTATCGAAGTCTGACTCCCCGACCGCAATTGGAACGCACACGGTTAGGTTGGGATTGTGGATGAAGGACATGTGGTCCTCGTCGATCATGTACTTGCCCACGCTGCTGCCGATGCCGCTGGTAGTGCCGTTGATGTAGTCCAACTCGCGGTTGATGTCTATGCCCTTCTGGTTTGCAATGCAGTTAAGCTTCTCGTCAAACTCATCAAGAGGCTTCTGCTCGTCTTCTGCTTCTTCCTCCTCCTCGCAATCAGAAATATATTTCAAAATCAGTCAGGACAAAACTACTGGCATTCAGCTACATTGGGACAGGGGTTTGTCTTGGTGTAAAAACAACCCAGAAACAATTCAACAATGACAGAGTGATGTCATATATAACTGAACATAGATGACATGGCATCACAGCGTACCTTCTTCATAACCTCGGCTACAAAGACCTTGGCCCAGGCAATCCCCGTCTTTATTCGACCGACAGCTATTTGCAGATTGTTCTGTTCTCCATCATCGTCTGAAGGTGCCAGGTTGTCTGCGCTGAACGAGCTCAGCAACAAGGCAAGGAACAGGTTCAACACCTGGGGAGAGGGCCGTGCATAGACAGAAGGTCTAAGCAGGTGTGTCACTAACCGCTAACTTTCTGACATCAGGCTTAACCAGACCAAAATGCTAATGCTCAAACCATATTTATTGGATGAGTTACATGTGGATGCAGAAATGCAACTTACTTCTAATTCGCAAAGTAAAGAGAGGCCTGATCTTCAAAAAGTAGGGTATGTAAGAAACTGCTACTCAAATATGGATAATTCAAGGAAAAGGCTATGAGTACACAACTGATGCCCAAACCGATATTTCATTTCCGAATTGTATAAAATTAGGTTAGGGTTAGGGTCAGGGTTAAGGGTTTACTTAAGGTTAGGGTTAAGGTAAGGGTCAATTTTACTTTTTTGCTTGTCGGTTTAAGTGTCAGCTGTGTCTTTATAGTCTCTCCCATATTTCAAAGGTTGTTTTTCTTACCACCAAGTTGCCTATGACCATGACCATCAAGAAGACGATCATGCACATGTTCTGGCCGGCCACCTCCATGCAGTCCCACATGGACTCGATCCACTCCCCGCACAGAACTCGAAACACCATGAGAAATGAGTGAAAGAAGTCYTTCATGTGCCAACGYGGKAGCTTACAGCTTATWGCGATCTTACAAACACAGTCCTTGTAGTTCTTTCCAAACAGTTGCATGCCAACCACGGCGAAGATGAAGACGATAAGGGCCAGCACCAAGGTCAAGTTTCCCAGGGCTCCCACAGAAGAATGAATGATTTTAATCAGCATGTTGAGTGTGGGCCACGACTTGGCCAGCTTGAACACTCTCAGCTAGACAAGAGACAGAGGGGGAGGGGAGGAGAGATAGAATTGAATGAGTGGGGGGTTACATTTCAATAAATGTTGATCATATTGTATGAGTATTTGGGCATTAGTCATGTCAAGCTAACTCTGCTGCAGAGTGAACCCTTTCCCCCACCTGCTGTGAATTGTCTGGACATCAGGGCCATAGGGTTATCAATACGGTCCCTCATTCCAATCCACACCTTTTCTTACTCACCAATCGGAATGACCTGAGCACAGACAGACCCTCAATGTCAGCCAATACCAGCTCGACTAAACTGAGGGTCACGATGAAGCTGTCAAAACAATTCCAGCCCTCCTGGAAGTAGTAGTATGGATCCATAGCAGCAAGCTTGGCAAACATCTCACCAGCAAAGATACCAGTGAAAACCTGTGAGTGCAAAGAGAGAAAAAGGTTAACAGTCTGATCCTAGGGTCAAGCTGCCAGTGTAGGACACAGGGTTGGGGTCAACCCCACTTCAATTCAGGAGATTCATTGAAATTCAATTCAAGGATCGAAGGTGCAATTTACAGGGGTTGCCATGAATTTGACAGGAACTTACAGGCAGCTAGTGGCAAGTAAGTACAGTAACCAATGACACAGCATTATGTAAAAAAGAAAAAGAAAAAGTAAACCGTTATTGTAAATGTAATCAATTAAATTGATGGGAGATTGGGGTTTGTATTTTACTGTAATAGCATGCACTGTAAAAAGCCAACTTAACCAATGGCTTAAATCAGCCTTATTATGCGAGTTGAGTGTACTTTAAAAGGACGAGGATTTGAGCTTATTTGTAAAAATCTAATCAAAGTTTATTGGTTGCATACACGGATTAGCAGGTGTTATAGCAGGTGCAGAGAAATTGTTATGTTACTAGCTCCTAAAAATGCAGTAAAACGTCAAACAATTCAAATGTAAGAAAAAAAAGGCAAAAAAGACTAGGACTCAAGAACGTCGGGACGAATCTGATTAACAACCCAAATAGCACTGTAGCAGTAATCAATTGCAATCTATACGTACAGTTGAAGTCGGAAGTTTACATACACTTAGGTTGGAGTCATTAAAACTTGTTTTTCAACCTCTCCACACATTTCTTGTTAACCTTTCAGTGCTACCCATCCCGGATCCGGGAGCATCCTCATCAAAAAAGCTGACTAGCATAGCCTAGCCTAACGGGACAGGGATATCATATAATATAATTTCATGAAATCACAAGTCCAATACAGCAAATGAAAGATAAACATCTTGTGAATCCAGCCATCATTTCCGATTTTTAAAATGTTTTACAGCGAAAACACAATATGTATTTAAATTAGCTAACCACAATAGCCAAACACACAACGCCATGTTTTCACCATGTTTCCACCGCATAGGTAGCTTTCACAAAACCCAGAAATAGAGATAAAATGAATCACTAACCTTGAACAACTTCATCAGATGACAGTCTTATAACATCATGTTATACAATACATTTATGTTTTGTTCGAAAATTTGCATATTTGAGGTATAAATTGTAGTTTTACATTGCAGCCACCATCACAAATAGCACCAAAGCAGCCAGAATAATTACAGAGAGCAACGTGAAATATATAAATACTCATCATAAAACATTTATGAAAAATACATGGTGTACAGCAAATGAAAGATAAACATCTTGTGAATCCAGACAATATTTTCCGATTTTTTAAAGTGTTTTACAGCGAAAACACAATATAGCATTATATTAGCTTACCACAATAGCCAAACACACAAAGCCATTTATTCACCGCCAACATAGCTTTCGCAAAAACCAGCAATAGAGATAAAATTAATCACTAACCTTTGGACAACTTCATCAGATGACAGTCTTATAACATCATGTTATACAATACATTTATGTTTTGTTAGAAAATGTGCATATTTCGAGCTGCAAATCGTGGTTATACATTGTGAATACGTAGCAACAATTCACCAAAATCTCCGGAGATATTTTGGACAGTCACCTAATCTAACCAAAGAACTCATCATAAACTTTACATAAAAATACTTGTTGTATGGCAAATGAAAGATACACTGGTTCTTAATGCAACCGCTGTGTTAGATTTAAAAAAATAACTTTACTACAACATACAGCATGCATTATTGTGAGACAGCGCTCACCTATTCTCCGCCGTGTTGGAGCCAACATATTCCACAAAAATACGAAATAACATCATAAATATTCTCTTACTTTTGCTGATCTTCCATTAGAATGTTGTGCAAGGAGTCCTATTTCCAGAATAAATCGTTGTTTGGTTTTAGAATGTCCATTTCTTCTGTCAAATTAGCAACTTTGGCTAGCATTGTGGCGCAAACATGCCCATCAACTCTTGGCGCCTGGAACGAAAAATTCCAAAATTCCCAATAAACGTTGAATAAACTGGTCAAACTCAGTTGAAAATCCTACTTTATGATGTTCTTCTCATATGAATCCAATAAAATCAGAGCCGGAGCAATTCGTAGTGTATATCGAACGCTTTCCAGAAGACAATGTGAGGTTCCCCGGCGCGCAGCTGAATACTGACGATAGGGCGGACCTGTCACTCCAAAAGCTCTTATTCGGCTTCACATCAAGCTAGACACCCCATTCAACCTTCTACTGCCTGTTGACATCTAGTGGAAGGCGTATGAAGTGCATACAGATCCATAAATAAAAGCCAGTTGAATAGGCAGGCCCTGACACAGAGCCTCATTTTCAGAATTTTCACTTCCTGTATGGAAGTTTGCTGCCAAATGAGTTCTGTTTTACTCACAGATATAATTCAAACAGTTTTAGAAACTTCAGAGTGTTTTCTATCCAATAGTAATAAAAATATGCATTTTGTATGATCTAGAACAGAGTACGAGGCCGTTTAATTTTTTCCAAAGTGAAAACAGCGCCCCCCCTATTCACAATAAGTTGCATTACTTCTCCCCCAGCACCAGCCCAGGCTGATGGACATACTCTCCACCCCTCCTCCCCCCTCTACACCTATCCCTCTAACAGAACCAGATCAGAATCGGGAACCAGTCACCACCAGACCAGAAGAGGTGCAGAGGAGGGACCAAAGATCTAGAGCGAGCAGGCCACAGAGGAGTGCCATCACTGGATCTTGGGCCTTCATGTGTGTCTGCTTGCTCCTCAGGTTGTCCTTCCTCCCCGCTGCAGATCCAACCAGTCCCAGTTCCAGACCCAGCAACAGCACTAGAACCCCCACCCCCCCCCCTACAGACCCAGATACCGACCCTGCAACAGCCCCGGTTTCCAGTCCCGGCCCCAGCAACAGCATGGTTCCCAGTTCAATTCCCAGCACCAACCCTGGACACAGCAGCTGCTACCACAAATGCCACCTCCATCCAACCACTGCCAGCCCAGACCCCACCCCTTCCCCAAAACATGGTTGACCCACCATCAACTACCCCACCACACCAACCAGACAAGAAAAACATCTAAACTCAGACAATAAAGATATATGCTTCAAGACACTGTGAAATGAAAACATACAAGCAAACAAACAAAAAAATGAATAAAACAGAATGGACAGTGAAGACACTAAGACTTTAGCAGTGTTCAAATACCCATACTAACATACTGTATACGACATACTTAATGAGTATATACTACATACTATTAGTTAATTTAGTATACTGTAAACAAACAGTTTCCTTTCAGTTGAGCGTACTAGCTCTTCGCCCGTCTACCGGAAGTTGATGCTGTTGCTATGCAACCTCTAGTTAGACAAATTACTAGTTAGACATTTTACAACTTCGGTTGTGTTCTTGAATTCAATCTGGAGTGCCAGAGTGTGCTTGTAAATTCAGAGCGTTGTCAGATTGTCTGTTAGCAAATTCAGAGCATTGGCTAGTTTTCTAGCTACTTCCAGACACAAATGAGAGAGACCACTCTGACCATTTTACTCGCCCTAGCAGAGCTGGTTAGGCAGTTTTCATGTTATCCAGACTGTTGGTGACTATAACTGTGCTGCTGGCAACAATTTAATTACTCTTTTTTTGCCAACGTTTACTGACACCGGCCATATTCAACCAGTGTTGAGCGTTTGTAGATTCATTATTCTGCACTCTCGTACACTCAGACGAGAGTGCTCTGAAATCGGAGTAGATAGCCAGAGCGAATTTACGAAAGGACCCCGAATGTCCATTGAGAACACACAACAACTATACTATAAGCTAAGAATGACGGGAATAATCAAGTCAATAAACGTTGAGTAGTTAGATAGCCTATAGTTAATATACTAGCAAGTTTGATGTATAAGTAGCCAACTAACATTAGGTAGCTAGCTACCATCCCGGTACATACTGCTGTAATGATATACTATGTGGTTCGTAAGGACAGCATAGCTATCAAATTGTCAGCCAACATAGCGTGTAAGGTAACTTATTTGAAAAGTCATTACTTTATTACATTGCTCAATATTTGTCATAATTAGTTAAAGCAGCGAATTTGTATCCACTTTCATTGTACTTCAGCGTCATATTTTCCACCATTTTCTTCAAATCTGAAAACGATGAGAAGCCACACCCATTTCCTGAAGAATTGCATTATGGGCCCTAAAGTACAGAAATAGTGTCCTCTGTGTGTATACTTCATATTTTGGCGAATTTAGTACGATACCCGGAAACTTTTGGCATACTAACTATATCCATACTATGACCAATAAGCATACTATATACTCAATTCACGTCACAAATAGTATGGTTAGTGTGGGTAGTATGAGTATTCGAACACAGCTTGAGTTGTGCGAAGAGCAGACACTACTAAAATGGGAGTATCAATGAACATTGATTCTGGAAAATGAATCCTCAGTTTCTGTTGTGTGCCGCATTGTGGTACCATGGACTGCTATCAGAATTTTAGACACAAACTGTTATTCTAGCTGTCTAGTCTGTGTTTTATAAAAGTGCAATGAGAATAAAATCGGCAACTTGTTCTCATTCTGAGAAATAATTAATTTCAACATGTGAACAAAGTGGACAGGCTAGGATGCTGTTCAAACAGTTGGAGACGGACAGAAGGATGTGTTCATACCAATTCAACTGTTCTACCTTAGCTAGCAAATAGATCCAAGTTGGCTAGACTTTAAATATAAAGATGAGTTGCCTACTCACTAGCAATGTGGGCTTGTTCTTGAACGATTATTGCGAGACCTGTGTTAATTTTCTATAATGCCCGCTACACTCGGGGCTCCCGAGTGGCGCAGCGGTCTAAAGCACTGCATCTCAGTGCTAGAGGCGTCACTACAGACCCTGGTTTGATCCCAGGCTGTGTCACAACCGGCCGTGATCAGGAGTCCCATAGGGCGACGCACAATTGTCCCAGAGTCATCTGGGTTAGGGGAGGGTTTGCCCGGGGTAGGCCGTCATTGTAAATAAGAATTTGTTCTTAACTGACTTGCCTAGTTAATAAATAAAGGTTAAATTAAAAAAATATTAGTTAATGTGCATTATGCATGGTTGTGGTTAAATTTGTAATCAAAAGGGCATTTTCATAGACAGACTTGAAAGGCAGATCAGTGATTATTGCAAAAAATCATGTTAAACTATTTTGATAAAATAATTCAATTATTAGTGGGTCTTATGTTTGTAGAAGGCATATATTTAGCCTAGGTAGAATTTCACAAGCCCTGAATTCATTACATTATTGATGACTGTTTGAAATGCAGTATATTTTCCCGTTAATTATACACAAAGCTCATTTAGAGAAAATATTGGAAAAATCTAGATATATATCATGAAAATAATCGAGATAGGATTTTTAGGCCATAGCGCCCAGCCCTAGTTAGGCTATATGCCCAATACTATTGCAGCTGGTTGCCTTACAATTGTACATTGTATCAATTTCAATGCTATTTTGTTGTGCAAAATCACAGTATTATTGTACTGGTTGCCGATAGGCTACAGAAGGCTATAGTTTAAGTGTGAGATCTAGTGGAAGAAAAAGAACTGTGTGTTTCCAGTGAATTTATGCAGCTCAGGAAAATTATCTGCGACAACAGAGTGATCAAATTAAGATACTATATCTCTATATATTTTTTTTTAAATTATAAGTGTGTAGTATATTATAACATATCATTCTGATAGAAACCCCAAAATGTCTGCTCAAGATTTGTACCTGAGAGTTCTGATCTGTGCGTGCTATGCTGTGCTGCAGAACATGGAGGTTAAAATCATGGAGAACTTGTGATTTGTAGAAATTCCGCTTAAATGCAGAAATTTAAGAGCGAAATGCAAAACAGATCTTGCTTGCGTGGCATTTTGTTTGATGTAGTGCTGATTAAAAATGTATTGGACTCTTAGTGCTGGTGGAGGTTGTCCTGGCAGGACAAGTTCATAGAGAAGTGCCCCACCCACCCACCCACCCACCCACCCACTACCAGTCAGGCAGGGAGGGTTGTATCATGCCATGTTGGTGGACCAATCATCACTGCAGAGAGCACTCAATGATTCATCCTGCACCACCCCTGACACCATGCCAACATCTGTGACCTCAAATAAAAAAAATTAAAAAATCCCCTATCGCTGCTGACACCAGCCACAGAGATGGATAGACGATTGTAGTGGCCACAAGCCCGTATTAGCAAGGACAGCGCCATTGAGAACTGTCACCATTTTGAAGTAGTCAACTGGGTGGGACTTCCAACTTCATTGGCTGATCCCTACTGATGACCCGGTTGGAGTCATGTTCAACCATGTCATCAGGAGGGATCAGCCGATCGTGAAGAAGAACATTGACTTCTTCAAAATGGTGATAGCCTCAATGGCGCGGCCCATGCGCTCACAGAAGCCATAATTGGACGGATATAAGGTTGCAACCTCTATGACACCAGCCAATCTCACACCACGCCAATTCCACTGACCTCACACGGACATGCCAGGGACTCTGGTACTGTACTGAGATATCTAAGAGCAAGTGGACACCACAGATACCCTCTCTAACCTCTCCTCACATTCACACACCAGCCTCATACCTTACCAAGCAGTATGTTCCACTTAAAGTACAGATCGATCAGGTTACATTCAACTTTAATGTATCCCCCAACCAACCCTGCCATCCCCTGGACACACCCCTGTTCTGCCATGTCAGAACTGCTAAATCTGCAGGAAGAGATGGAGGAGAAAGGCGACTGAGGCAAACAAACAGAGAAGAAAATGGGTCGAGAGAGAGAGGCAAAGTTGGGGGAGAGAAACGGAGATAGAGAGAGAGCCTGGGTGGTGAAAGAAGGGGAGCAAGCTAGTTGCTTTAAAAAGGAGCTGAATGTTTTATGAATTCCCATCGAAGGGCAGAGTGTAATGCAAGTATGAAAGGACCTAAGTTAAACCAGCAAAGAAGTGCTCTGAGAGAACTGTGCTACACAGGGGAGTGTGAGACAGAGAGAGAGAGAGAGAGAGAGAGAGAGAGAGAGATACAGACACATGGGGGGAAAGATACAGCGACAGAAACATGTGGAGCAGAGGCAGAGAAATAATTGGATAATGAGATGTGAGAAACATTCCAATCACACGTTGAGACAATCTTGTGGTACCCTACACACTAAACACTGTCCACTTCACTGTTCCTCACCAGATTTCCCACTGACAGCGTCTCCTCAAAGCGAGGAGTCATGGGGTAGTGTTCCATGGCCATGAAGAGGGTGTTGAGGACAATACAGATGGTGACAGCCAGATCCACAAAGGGGTCCATAACGATCAGGTTGAGCACATGCTTGATCTTCAACCAGATAGGAAAGCAGTCCCACACACAGAACATGTTGGCAAACTTATACCACCATGATGGGCACGCCCTCTGAGAATCCTCTAGCTCTGTAGGGGGAAAAGGGAGGGAGTGAAAAAAACAGAGGAGGGCAGGGGAGAAAGGGGTAAACCGAGAGAAAGAGGGAGACAGAGGGAAATAGAGGGAGAAAGTGGTAAAGAGTGAATGAGAGGAAAAGTGAGAGGAGGGAGTGGGAGAGAGAGGAAAAGAGGGAGAGAGAAAGAGTGAAAAGAGAAGGAGAGAGCGTGAAAGAGGGAGATGGGGGGGGGGGGGGGTCACACAAAAAAACATTGCTTTAACGCTCTACGTTGTCTTGTGGTCAGGTCAGCATAGTATAACTATAGGGATTGAAAGATGAAATTTTGAACAAAGGCAGCCATACCCTCCACAAGTGGTGAAACCTTTCCAGGTCAAAAACGTTCCTTGAGGAAGCCCTCTGAAAGTGTCTTTTGAGGAACCCCTTTGTAAAGGTTCAAACCGGAACCTTTTTGTGATGAAGAGGGTTCCATTTTCTACTTCTTTAATAATATATTGTAGAGGTGGCAGCTTATCAGATGAATGGGGAATGGCTTATTGGAGGTGTGGCTTTCAGATAGTTATTTTTGGCCAATTCCTGTTCATCATTTTAAATTTGTACAGGTAACGAGTTCAAACAGGTGCAGTTAARACAGGTAATGAGTGGAGAACAGGAGGGCTTCTTAAAGAAAAACTAACAGGTCTGTGAGAGCCGGAATTCTTACTGGTTGGTAGGTGATCAAATACTTATGTCATGCAATAAAATGCAAATTAATTACTTAAAAATCATACAATGTGATTTTCTGGATTTTTGTTTTAGATTCCGTCTCTCACAGTTGAAGTGTACCTATGATAAAAATTACAGACCTCTACATGCTTTGTAAGTAGGAAAACCTGCAAAATCGGCAGTGTATCAAATACTTGTTCTCCCCACTGTATACTGTATATATATCTTTTAAAAAAAAAGCTACATTGGACCTTTAACATATGATGAAAATACAACAGAACAGATGAACAGAAATTACATTTATTCTAAAAGGTGGCCTAAAAAGATCTATCTGATAGTCACACCCCTACTAAGCCACACCTCCAGTCCAGGGTACCCAGTGTGTGAGAGAGTGTGTGAGTTCCGTACCCTCCAGTAGAGTGTGTGAGTGTGTGTGTGTGGCCACGCTCATCACACTGTTGGCGCGGTCCTTGTTGCGCCCAAGCTGGTCCACAGACACCATCAGGGAGCCTGAGTGTTTCTTCTTCCCCTCCACCTCTGTGGTCTGCGCTCAGGGAGAGGACACACACACACACAAACACCCGTCAGAGGCCTTACATAAACACACATATCTTGAAACCAGTCCAATCATTATGCCTTTGTGTCTGACACACACACACACACAGAGAGAGAGACCAATATCTAATCCTATCCCACACACGAAAACCCGATCCCATACAACAGACACTAAAAAGTGCCGCTAACCCCCACCCCTTACAATATTATCCCATTCTAAGTAAACCGTCTTATCCCACCCAAAACATATATCAGTCGTATCCCCTTCCCAAACCTGCATGCAAGAGCATGCATGTATCCAATAAGAAAAGAGAAGTCAAGACAGCCACTGTACCATGCTACGTTTGGAGAGTAGGTAAAAAGGTAAAGCTTGGCTTGGATTGGACAGAAGTAATGGGAAGTCAAACTACCATGCTAGCTAGGATGAGGAAGAATGCTGTTGTTAGAAAAAGGTTACGTTTTTTTGTAGCTTGGGAAAGACAAAAGAGAGGTGGGAAATGGTGGCAAAAGACAGACAGAATAAACTGGTTTTGAGGAGAGAGATTAAGAGGGGAGAGAGTTTCTAGTAATGTTTGTTGTGGATGGGGCATGGCAACAGAGATATCTGTTTGTTAGATAGGTGCTACCAAGAGACACTGCGTACTTCTATGCAGGAGGCTTTGAAACGGGCTACTAGGCTAATAGAAAGGTTACTACAGTGTAATGGAAGCCAGGAATCTGTTGTTTTTCATTGGTGGAAGAGCGCGCCACTCAGAGCAGCTGAAGCGAAGGGGGCGCGGGGGGGAGGGGGGAAAATAAAGACTAGAGAATGGAGTGTGTGTAATAAGGCTGTGAGGGCTGAGCAAGTCTCGAGAAGGGAAAATCAAACAGAAGAGGAAGGAACCAGAAATTCAGAGACAAGAAGAGAAGGGAAAGGGAGTGGAAACCAGACCGAAAACGTCCTTACACTGTCGTCAGTGGCTGCCTTATCTATTTTCACCTCAGGCAGAAGGCGTCCGCCTGGCTGGTGAGCGATGAGCGACACCACGCCGTTGCAGTCCACCGTGCTGTTCCTCTTCCCTCCAGTGTGGGGCGCCAGTGGGCTGATGAGACGCGATGAGCCCTGGCTGTATCCGCTGTAGCTGCTGCGGCGGTAGGGGATGAACAGGGAGCCCCGGCGGTCCTCGCTCTCCTCCACCGTGCTGTGCTCATCGTCGGCAAACTCGTTCTCCGAGCCCACGTCCTTTGGAGGGCGGCCCTTGTTGAAGCTGAAGATGCTGCTACGGCTGTTGTGCCGCGACATGAATGGAGAGCCCGGGATGGAGAGGAGAGACTGGAGGAGAAAGAGGGAGAGGGGGGAAAGGGAGAGAGAGAAGAGAAATAAAGGAAGGGATGGACAGAGAGGTGAGGGGATGGAAGAGAAGAAGACACAGAGAAACAAAGCACGAAAGAGAGAGAGAGAAAGAAAGAGGGATGGGTGTGAGATGATAAGAAAAAGAGCAGGAGACAGAGAAAGGATGAGAAACGGAAAGACGAAAAGGTCAAATAGGATAAAAGGGGAAAAGAAGTAGCCACAGAAACAGAAATGAGAGATAATGGTTCATTCAGACATGTAAAGACACAGCAACTAAAGACTAGAAGATGGCCACTTTAGAAATCAGGCACACAAATGTACACAACGGTCCGTTTTGCTTAGTAAACAGTTCTGACTGAGCCTCTCACAGGTAACTTTTTTTTAACCAGGGGGGTAAGGGTGGTGATAGGCAGGGCAATGACAAAACACAGCTAGATTATTGCTTTCAGCAGGGCAGTGAAAGATTCATGAAAAGGGTTTATCAATAATGTAGTGGGGGCCTGTGAAAGCATGCCTCTCTCTACCCTTCCCTTCCCTCACACCAAACAGGCCAAGACTGGTGTAATGTACAGTCACTGCTGCTACACTAAAACTACTCTCCTCTGCACTAGTGTTGAACAGAGGATGTGTCAGCACAATGCAACATCATGGACTCTCACCAGGACGGAGAGAAAGAAGAAACAGTGGGATAGAGGGAGAGGCCTTAGTAATTCTGTCACTCAGTAGAAATCACTGTTACATTCATTTGAAACCTAACATTGATATGACATCATTAGGGGAGCTGTTAAGCTCAGAAATGTAACTCAATTTGATTTATATACCCTAAACAAACGTAGATATGAAGCCAGCACAGATAAAAAAAATTGGGGGGGAGGGCTTGGCAGCAAAATGGCTGCTGACATTAACACTATTTTATAATTCAGAAGGACTGCTTTGAAGAAAAGGCACCATATTTGTTGCAGAGCTAGGTTTATGGACCCTGAAAAGATGGCTGCTGACTTTAACACTGCTTTGCCGTTCAGAATAACTATTTTGAGATAAACAAAACACATTTGGCAGGGAGTTAGCTCTATATATCCTGAAAATATTTCAATAGGGAGCCACCACAGATTTTGCCCCTGGGGGCCATGGCAGCCATATTTGAAAATGATTGCCTAGCAGTACCAATATTTTACAACCAAGGACTATTTTAAGAGAAAGGCTCCAAATTTGGCTCAGAGCTAGATTTATGGACCCTGAAAAGACTAAGAAATGCAGCCACAGACTAGATGTTATACTATATTATAGTTTAGAGACCCTTGTGTACATCTCCCCAAAAAAATTCTAAGTCAAAGAAGTATAGGCCATGACTTTTTCTAGATTGAAGGTTTGTAATTCAATTTTTACAGTCTGCAGCCATTTAGCAAGATGGCTGCCATACCCCCAGGGGCCAAATCTGTGGTGGGGCACACCAGGAACATGGTTGCCTACACCTGTACTACATAGTGAGGCAGTTAAGCTGATAAACAAAACACATTTTAGTTAATGATTTCTCAAAATAGTTATTCTGAACTGCAAAGTAGTGTTACAGTCGGCAGCCATCTTTTCAGGGTCAATACATCTAGCTCTGTGACAAATTTGGTGCCTTTACCTCAAAGCAGTCCTTCTGAATTGTAAAATAGTGTTACTGTCGGCGGCCATGTACATAAATCTACTTCTTTACCAAATGTGGTACTTTTAACAAAAAGTTAACAATTTATCAGCTTAACCGCTATGTAGTACAGGAGTAGGCAACTCTGTTCCTAGTGTGCCGTGGGTACTGCAGGGCTTTGTTCCAACGAAGCAACCCACCTGTCCAACTGAGATAATTGATTAGTTCAATGATTGCCTAAATTCAACACACCTGGTCTTCCAGGTCAGTTAAATAAAAAACATGAAGTGCCTGTGGCGTTCCAGGACCAGGGTTGCCTTCCCCTGATTTAGCGCAAGATGACAGAAGTAGACTACTGAAAGTATATACTAGTAGTCAATAAATGTTTAATAATGGTGAATTAAACAATGGTGAATCAATGTCATCTGACCTACAAATTTATATTGATAATAATGTACAGTGCATATCATAAGTATTCACCCCCCTTAGATTTTTTTGTGGGATTTAATTGTGATTTTTTTGTCATTGATCTACACAAAATACTAAGATATATGGAATTGTTTTAAAAAGGTCATACCAAGCATCATTTTGCTATTTGATAAGAACCCTTGAAGTATCCCAAAAATATATTAAAAACATTTTGGGGGGGGGGCCTTACTGCTATTTGCACATACAAACTCATTGAATGACAGATTCACTACGTGGAACAACAGATAGTCCCACAAAAATATCTAAAAGTTCTTAAGTGTCTATCCTATATCTGAGAGACATAAAAAAGATCAGGATACTTTTTTTTTTACATGTATTTAACTCCTTATTTCTGTCACTAAACACTAAACTCCATATATACTTCCATATTTCTTTTGACTGGTACCGGGGGACATTCAGATGTCCATTCAGACACAGAGGGGTCATCTTAGTGTGTAGCCCAAACTGTTCGGACGCTACAGACGCTACAGACAGATCGGTAGTACCGGCTTCAGACAAGTCCCAAGATGCTTGTGGACCATCGTGTTCCTTAGGGTCTCAACTTTCCATAGAGGGGTCATAACAGACACTACAGAGAAGACCAATTTTCGGGACGGTCTGACAAACACCACTCTAGCTCTGTCACCTTTCACCGCAGATGCGGAAGTGTTACACAGGCAGATGCGGTTGATTGAGACGCATCCAGTGAAAGAATATCTCTAGCTTAAACTAACGGATTTTTAAATCAAATCTTATTAGTCGCAAGTGCCGAATACAATGAATAACTGACAGTGAAACGCTAACTTATGAGCCCCTAACCAACAATGCAGTTAAAAAAAATATGGATAAGAATAAGAGATAAAAGTAACAAGTAATTAAAGATCAGCAGTAAAAAACAACAGTAAGACTATATACAGGGGGGTGCCGGTACAGATGTGTGGGGTCAATGTGGGGGGGCACCAGTTAGTTGAGGTAATATGTACATGTAGGTAGAGTATGACGATGCTAGATGATAACAACAGAGAAAAGCAGCGGTGTAAAAGAGGGGGAGATGGGGGGGGGGGGAAATGCAAATAGTCTGGGTAGCCATTTGATTAGATGTTCAGGAGTCTTATGGCTTGGGGGTAGAAGCTGTGTAGAAGCCTCGTGGACCTAGACTTGGTGTCCAGTACCGCTTGCCGTGCAGTAGCAGAGAGAACAGTCTATGACTAGGGTGGCTGGAGTCTTTGATAATTTTTAGGGACTTCCTCTGACACCGCCTGGTATAGCAGGCCGTCCTGGATGGCAGGAAGCTTGGCCCCAGTGATGTACCCTCTGTAGTGCCTTGCGGTTGGAGGCCGAGCAGTTGCATACAGGCAGTGATGCAACCAGTCAGGATGCTCTAATGCCAAACCCATGCCAAATCTTTTCAGTCTCGCGAGGGGGAATAGGTTTAGTCGTTCCTCTTCACGACTGTCTTGGTGTGCTTGGACATGTTAGTTTGTTGGTGATGTGGACACCAAGGAATGAAGCTCTCAACCTACTCACTACAGCCCGTCGATGAGAATGGGGTGTGCTAGTCCTCTTTTTCCTGTAGTCACATCCTCTCCTTTGTCTTGATCACAGTTGAGGGAGAGGTTGTTGTCCTGGCACAACTGCAGGTCTCTGACCTGTCTATAGGCTGTCTCGTCATTGTCGGTGATCAGGCCTACCACTGTTGTGTCATCAGCAAACTTAATGATGGTGTTGGAGTCGTGCCTGGCCGTGCAGTCATGGGTGAACAGGGAGTACAGGAGGGGACTGAGCACGCATCCCTAAGAGGCCCCGGTGTTGAGGGGACTATGGTTTATTTGATTTTCCTCCTCAGGAGACTGAAAAGATTTGGTATGGGTCCCCAGATCCTCAAAAAGGTTCTACAGCTGCACCATCGAGAGCATCCTGACCTGTTGCATCACTGCCTGGTATGGTAACTGCTCAGCATCTGACTGTAAGGCGCTACAGAGGGTAGTGCGTACGGCCTAGTACATCACTGGGGCCAAGCTTCCTGACATCCAGGACCTTTTTACTAGGTGGTATCAGAGGAAGGCCCAAAACAATTGTCAAAGACTCCAGTCACCCAAGTCATAGACTGTTCTCTCTGCTACCGCAAGGCAAGCGGAAATGGAGCGCAAAGTCTAGGTCCAAAAGGCTCCTTAACAGCTTCTACCCCCAAGCCATAAGAATGCTGAACAACTAATCAAATGGCTACACGGACTATATACATTGACCCCCCTTAGTTTTTACACTGCTGCTACTCGCTGTTTATTATCTATGCATAGTCACTTTACAAATTACCTCGACTAACCTGTAACCCCGCACATTGCCTCGGTACCAACCTCGTTATTGTTATGTAATTTTCTTGTGTTACTTTTTGATTCAATTTTTTTTCTCACTTTAGATTATTTAGTAAATATTGTATTAACTATATTTTTTTAACTACATTTTTGGTTAAGGGCTCGTAAGTAAGCATTTCACGGTAAGGTCTACAACCTGTTGTATACGGCGCATGTGACAAATACAATTTAATTTGAAGTATTGTTATGGTTAGCCTAAATAAGTACCAGGAGTCAAAATATTCTTAACATTTTACATAATAAATCAGTCTGTGTGCAATAATCACTTTATTGGTCTATTGCACACAAGGTCCAGCCAAAATTTTACTCCCGCTTTTAACCCAACCCCTCCGAAAGACACCCATACAGATTTTAATATGCTTTAACCCTACACATACAATTATCTCAAAGGTCCCTCACTCGAGTAGTGTATTTCAAGTATTGATTCAACCACAAAGACCAGGGAGCTTTTCGCAGTGATGCAGCCAGTCAATATGCTTTCAATGGTACAGCTGTAGAACCTTTTCAGGATTTGAGTGCCTATGCCAAACTTTTTCAACCTCCTGGGGGGGAAGAGGCACTGTCGCGCCTTCTTCACGACTGTGCGTGTTGGTTTGGAACATTTTACTGATTTAGTGTCCGTGGCAACAACTGAAAATGTGTGCTGTTGGTGGTACTCAAGGACTGGAGTTGGGCCACCTGTATCTACGTAGTGACTGGGTGTATTAATACACCATCTAAAGCCTAATAAATAACTTTACCATGCTCAAAGGAATATTCAGTGTTATTTTTACACATATACCAATAAGTGCCCTTTGCTGCTTGGTATGGCAATAGCACCGCCCTCGATCGCATGGCGTTACAGACGGTTGTGTGGACAGCCCAGTACATTACTGGAGCCGAGCTCCCTGCCATCCAGAACCTCTATATCAGGCGGTGTGAAAAGAACCGCCAGAAAATCGTCAAAGACCCCAATCATCCAAGCCATAGATAAATAGTCTTGCTGCCGCACGGCAAGAGGTACTGGTGCATCAAGTCTTGAATAGCTTCTATCCATAAGCAATATGATAAATAGCAAACAAAATAGCTACACAGACCGAGTTTACCTTGTATCTTTATTGACCTTTATTTCAGTATTTGCACTGTCTCCATGCACACTCACAGGGCCCTACACACTCCCACACACTCTCACTCCAACACACACACACACACACACACACACAAACACTCACTCCATTATTTCTTCACTCACACATAATATGTACATACATTTATACTGACCCTACAAACTCGCACACCCACATGCAAGCTGCTGCTACTCTGTTTATCTTATATCCTGTTGCATAGTCACCTTACCCCTATACATATCTACCTCCATCACTCCAGTATCCCTGCACATGTAAATATGATATTGGAACTGACTTTTTAAATATTTCCAGTATATAGTATGCTTACTTAATTGTGTATTTCATATTTTTCTTATTTCTCGTGTTTTTTTATGATTATTTGACAAGTGGAATGATGCAGCCACCACCATGCTTCACCGTAGGGATGGTGCCAGGTTTGCTCCAGACGTGACACTTGGCATTCAGGCCACAGAGTTCAATCTTGGTTTCATCAGACCATAGAATCTTGTTTCTCATGGTCTGAGAGTCCTTTAAGTGCCTTTTGGCAGACTCCAAGTGGTTTGTCATGTGCCTTTAACTGAGGGGTGGCTTCCGTCTGGCCACTCTACCATAAATGCCTGATTGGTGGAGTGCTGCAGAGATGGTTGTCCTTCTGGAAGGTTCTCTCTGGAGCTCCTGTCAGAGTGAACATCGGGATCTTGGTTACCTCCCTGACCAAGGCCCTTCTCACCAGATTACTTAGTTTGGCCGGGCTGCCAGCACCAAGAGTCTTGGAGGTTCCTGTTCTGTTTTTATTTTTAATACATTTGCAAAAATGTCTAAAAACCTGTTCTCACTTTGTCATTATGGGGTATTGTGTGTAGATTGATGAGGGGAAAAAATAATTTAATACATTTTAGAATAAGGCTGTAACGTAACAAAATGTGGAAAAGGGGAAGGGGTCTGAATACTTTTTGAATGCACTGTATATAAATCTGGTACAGGTGGGTTTTTTTTGTTGCCCATGACAATGTGTGAGGTGTATACTTTTGTTTCAAAGTAGATTTTTTTTAAAGACTACCAAGAAACACTCTGTGACCCTAATTTAGACCACTGCAGTAAAAGGTTAATGGCTATGATGGGAAAAAACTGAGGATGGATCAACAACATTGTTGTTACTTCACAATACTAACCTAAATGACAGAAGGAAAAAAAGGAATACTGTACATTATAAAACATATAGCAAGACATGCATCCTTTTTGCAACAAGGCACTAAAGTAAAACTACATAAAATGTGGCAAAGGAATTTACTTTTTGTCCTGAATACAAAGTATTATGTTTGGGGCAAATCCAGCAATGAGTAACACTCTCCATATTTTAAAGCATTTTATTTTCTATTTATCCTTTATTTAAACAGAGAGTCACATTGAGATTAAAAATCTATTTTACAAGAGAGCCCTGTATACATTACAATAAAAACAGAATAATAAAACATACAAGTATATAAAACAATATATAATTCAGCACACAATAACAAAATAAACATATTTAATTAAAGCATTCAACTACATAGAGGTCCTCAATCAATAATGTAAACTGCCTGAGGGGCACTAGCACATCTAACTGCAGTGAACTCCGCAGATAGTTCCACAAATTAGGTGCAGAAAAACAAAACGCAGATTTTCCCCAATTCTGTAGAGACTGAAGGGCTCTCTAGTGTTATCCATTACTAAGAACAGGTTTGGTAACTTGTTATTCTTAACTTAATGAAGTTACATATAAAGGAAGTTTCTGTAAGATTACATTGTAAATAAATAAAAGACAATGCAGTTATCTTCTTACAGACAGAGAGGTCCATCCCATATTTTAATCCATACTACAATGAGTCCTAAAATTGTCCACTGTGATTAAACGAATTGCGGAATGGTAGACTGCGTCCAAGGGTTTTAAAACAGAGGTTGCCGCATGCATGTAAACAATATCACCAAACTCCAATACAGGGAGAAGAGTTGTTTGAACAATCTTTCTCCTATTTTCAATACTGAGGCATGATTTATTTCAATATAAAGAAAACTCTCTTGGATTTTAGCTTCTTGTCATCAGTCCAGACACCCAGGAACTTATATTGAGAAACAAGACCGATGTGGGCTCCATTTGTAGCGCAAATATGCAGGTCCTCATGGTCAACATTTCGTGACCTAGAGAACAGCATGAGCTTGGTTTTACTTGTATTTAACACTAATTTAAGATCTGTAAGTGATTTCTGAATTGAATCAAAGTTCACGAGTCACCTGCTGCACTGTGGCGGCACAGGAATAAAAAACTGTGTCATCTGCATAGAGATGAATGTTACAAGTATTAACAGTTTTTCTTATGTCATTAATATACACGGTGAACCATAATGGACCCAAAATCGAACCCTGAGGAACACCTTTCTGAATCTCAAGAAATTCTGATTGAATCTCATCTGTCAAGATGGCCTGAGTTCTGTCGCTAAAATAATTCTGAAACCATAAACAGGCTTTATATCCCAGACCTATTTTTGATATCATTCTGTTTTGCTGAAGAAGTTCAGTGTCGAATATCTTTGACAGGTCAATAAACAAGGCAGCAGAGCTCTTTAAAGCATCCAAAGCATTGACTAGATCATTAACAACTAGGATGGTTTCTGTGGTAGTACCATGCCCAGGCCTAAATCCTGATTGGTTTATATTAAAAATACAATTATCAGATAAAAAGGAACGAAGTTGTACATTAACCAAAGATTCAATAATCTTAGCTAAATAAGGTAGTCTTGAAATGGGGCGATAGTTGTCAAGATCACTTGTATCCCCACTCTTATGTGCTGCTGAGCCCAGCAATAAAGGGAGCTCCACACTTAAGCAGACCAGGCCCCAAATGATCAACCCCTGTGGATTTTTTTTGTCTAACGTTAGCAAAGCATCCAGGACTTCTTTATCAGTGAATTTCTGAAACGAAAACTCCTGACCGGCATTTTCAGTATCATTTAATAGATTTTCACCGTCAACATCCAAACTATTCTTTTTAAGAGCTGGCTTTGAAATACATTCAAATATATAGCCTGCAGAGATAAAATGGTGATTAAATGCATTAATGATATCAATTCTGTCAGTAATAAGGCCAGAATCCAAATAAATGTATTGGGGAGAGAAGAAGAGACACAACCCTTCAGTGACATAACAGCTTTTCAAAATGTAGCTGGGTTCCCTGTACATTCAGATAGTGTATTAACATAATAATCTGATTTAGCTTTTTAACTAGTTTTACACACATTTCTCAATCGCCTGAAAGACTGCCAGTCTGGGAGTCTGTGAATCTAGCTTTGGCCCAGGCAGCATCTCTGTTGTGTAGGACTTCAGATAGCTCTCGACAACCAAGGGCAAGACCTATTTTTAATTCTCAGTTTTTTTTTAAATGAGCATGTTTAACTACAATACAATTGAAAACATTTGAGAAGTGGTTCAGAGCAAACTCTGGGTCAGGTATAGATGCAATACAATCAAAGTCAACAAAATAAAAAGTCACAAAAAAATGCCTGTTCATTGAAATGTTTAAAATTCCTCTTGTTGATGAAACGAGGTTTGGCTCTAGGCATCCGTATATCCCTGACACATACAATGGGACAGTGGTCACTAATATCCAAAGCAAATACCCCACTCCCAGAATATTTCTCTGGAGTATTTGTAAATATGAGGTCAATCAAAGTCGATTTCATAGGGTCCTTTAAGTTAGGACGAGTAGACTTTGTAATCAGCTGGGTGATATTTAGATTAGTACAAAAATGATTTAAACAGTCAGCATCCTGCGTTCCCCATGCAAGATTAAAATCTCCAGCAATCAACACCTCTGGGGCAGTAAAAATGGCAATTAAATCAGTGAGTTTGTTTAGTACATCTTGGCGGAGGGTGGACAATAGATTCCTATAACTGTTCTTTTTTAGTTTGAAACCAACTGAAGATTTCAAGCCAACAATTCAAATTTTTTAGGACTGGAGGTAGCCTTTAACAGAGACACAGAAATAAGATTCTTCATGGAAATAGCAACATCACCACCTTTGCCTTTCCTATCAGCCCTAAACACATTGTAACCATCCATAGCAACCTCCGAGTCTCAGGTTATCAGTCAACCAGGAATCAGATCAAATAAAAATATCAGGGTCTGCCTGAGGCCCAGATCTTGACATGATCCATTTTAGGTAATAAACTACGAATGTTAAGATGTAAAAATGTCAAACCTTTTCTGCATTTCAAATCACACAGAATTCCAATACAAGTCAGATTACTGTGAGATATCAGAAGAAAAGAAAACTCAAAAATTGGATTACACCTTTTAGGAAAAGAAAATTAAGTAGGAATAGCAGTTATATTTCTCCTGTCAGCACCATTAGGCATGTCACCACTATCAGATACAACATGTGGAACTCTCACAGTAACTAAAGAGGAGATGGTAAAAACGGACTTACATGTAATGCTAATATTGTCCTCACATCAATTTAGTTGACCAAGAACCTTTCCAATGTTTGATGACAACAGCTGGGAGCCATTTTCACCAAGGTGAATTCTGTCTTCCACAAAGTAGCCTATTCCAGAAGGAGTCAACATTGTCAACGAAGGACATGCCCAAGTCCTCGGTCAGACGCATTAACCACTGGTGAAGAGACCAAAGACGGCTAAAATAGTCAGTCCCACAACGGCGAGGAGATGGAATTGGGCCCGAGACAATTATATGTTCTGCTAATTTCTGAGCATTCTCCAAGAGCTGGAAGAAATTGTCTTTTAGCATTACAGATTTCACACACATAATCTCAGTCCAACCCTAGCCCCACTAGGGGCTCCTCTAACTAGCCCCCCACAAATGACCACCGTAGACCCTGGTGAAGCAGAAACCACATTAGACCCCAGCGATGCCATCACAACATTGGCCGATACGGAAAGGAACCTCTGACGCTCCATGTTGTGGGTATGCTTGACATTCACAATGACTGGGGTGTTTTTCACGATAAATAGAAACACAATGGAGATAAGCACAGGCAAAATCCTAGAGGAAAAGCTGCTTCTGTCTACTTTCCACCAGACACTGGGAGACAAATTCACCTTTCAACAGGACAATAACCTAAAGCAGAAAGCCAAATCTATACTGGAGTAACTTACCAAGAAGACAGTGAATTCTCCTGAGTGGCCTAGTTACAGTTTTGACTTAAATCTGCTTAAGCATGGCAAGACTTGAAAATGGCTGTCTAGCAATGATCAACGACTAACTTAACAGAGCTTAAATAATTTTAGAAATTGTAATGCGCAATTGCACAATCCAGGTGTGCAAATCAGGTGTAATCGCTGCCCAATTTGTTTCTTACATTGACTCAAGATATACAAGTGATTTATTTTTTATAATAATTTTTTGTGTGTGTCTGTCACGTTCCTGACCTGTTTTCCGTTGTTTTTGTATTTGTTTAGTATGGTCAGGGCGTGAGCTGGGTGGGTAGTCTATGTTATGTGTTTCTATGTTGGGTTCAATGTGTTGCCTGATATGGTTCTCAATTAGGGGCAGGTGTTTGACGTTTCCTCTGATTGAGAACCATATTAAGGTAGGCTGTTCTCACTGTTTGTTTGTGGGTGATTGTCTTCCGTGTCAGTGTTTGTTACCACACGGGACTGTTTCGTTTGTCTAGTCTGTTCCTGTTCGTGCGTTCTTCGTTTATATGTAAGTTCTCATGTTCAGGTCGGTCTACGTCGTTTTTTGTTTTGTAATTTCTCAAGTGTATTTCGTGTTCGTCTTGTCTAAATAAATTCATCATGTCTTCACAACACGCTGCGTTTTGGTCCGATCCCTACACCTCCTCTTCAGAAGAGGAGGAGAACAATCGTTACAGTGTCTTTCATTCCCTTTGACATTATGGTGTATGTTGTGTAGATCGTTGACAAAAAATAAAATTAAACCCATATGAATCTCACTTTGTAACACAGTAAAATGTGAAGTAATTGTTTATCTTTTTTTGTCTCGTGCTAGATTTTACCTGGTTCATGATGGACGTTTTGCGTCCCAGCCGGCTGCCCGGGAAACGGAAGATGCTCCTCTTGCTGCCGTCGTCCGACTCTGACTTAACGTGCTTCTCGTGGTCAACCTTCTCGCCCTTCTCTCCCTTCTCCTTCTTCTCCTCCTCTTTCTGACGTGACTTCTTCTTGCGGTTGCGTCGTTCCTTCGCGCTCTTGGAGCTGAGCTTGGACGCCTCGGAGGAGCTGCGTGATAGTTGTCCACCGCCCTCCGTTGCGTCTCCCCCCTCTACCACGTCGCCCACCGAAACCGTGCCCGCCGAGGTCGCCATGGCAGCAGCCTGAGGGTGAGGAGGTGGGAGACAGGTAAGAGAGGGGAAAAGTGAAGGGAGTCAGACAGATGGACTAGGGCTGACCCCAATTATTCTTATCGATTCTGATTTGATTTGTTTACTCTGACTCAAATCACTTTTTGATGATTCTAATATTTGCTAAACAATTTCTTAGCATGAAGCATGGCGCATGAGTTACTCAGTAGGCTATAGGATATGTCTTCTGCAGAGGAACAAGACAAAGCCATGAGAAAACAGGTTTTGCTAAGTCATTGATATTAAAGTCCTAAAAACAGGTTGGCTCACTAATACGTTATCACATGGAAAACACCCTTTTAGGATGAGAAACACCTGATTTTGGTACAGTCGAGTAGCATTAACTGAAGTTACTAACATAAGCTACAATTTTGTGGTTTGTGTATTAAACAAAATGATGAAATCGATAAGAATTTCAAAAGACAGACAGGCAGACTGAGAGACAGCACCCACACCCAGTCTGTGACTAACCTGTGCATCCTGAAGGGTGGCAAGACAGAACAGGTAAGAGAAGGGAGAGGTGAAGGGAGTGAGACGTATAGAGACAGACACAGACCCAGCAATTAGACAGACAGACCGACAAATGCCTCACCACCCAGGCTAACCAGGGAGGGACTAACCTGTGCATCCTCCTGCTGGTTCTTGATCTGCTCCAGCATGGCTTTGAACTCGGCCTCTTTCTGCTCGGCCTCCTCTATCGTCGCCTGGTTCTGCTCCTCATAGGCCATGGCCACCACAGCCAGGATCAGATTGACCAGGTAGAAGGATCCAACGAAAATCACCAACACAAAGAAGATCATGTAGGTTTTCCCTGCCGCTCGCAGAGTCTGGGAGGGAGAGGAGGAATGAGAGAAAGAGAAAGACGGAAAACAAGGAGAAACAACATATACTGTTACAATGGTCACAATGAATAAACATGATCATCTTGATTCATTCACTGTTCAGAGTGGCAGTATTTAGCTTTTTCTATTGGAGTTGTATCCTCTCATGCTTCTCCAGAGTTGAGGTACTTCCCTGTGCATGTCTGTCAATGCATGGTGTTTCTACCTGTGGCACTGTTAGCAGTGCTTTACCATCAACCAATGGGTTTCTCTGGGAATGGCTCCAGACATGGGAGCCGTGAGGGTGCTGGCACGTCTATACCAGGGGTGTGAGTGTGCACTTTTTTTGCACTTGTGAAATGTAGGCTATAAAAGCGCACGATCATGAATATGAAAGCATGTCTCTATGCAATGCATTATGAACATGTATAATCTATATCAATAGGCATACAAAATTAGGAGAAAACAAGGCTATTATAAGAGTGTCCTCCCCTCCTCAATAGCCACCTTTTACCAAGGACACTAATACAGTATGTATCCTACCACAGAAGTGTTTTTAAGTCTGCCACACACCCCCTTTGAATCAGCTTTTGTTTTTTCAGAGGAGAAAAACTTGCACACGTTTAAAAACAATATGCTACTTACTACTTACTTTATCTTCAAAATGTCTTTCCCAACTAACTTAATTTGTTTTGAGCACTTTACATATTTATTTTAGGAGGACAGTACTGGTGAACTGACAGTCCCCAGCTCAAAAGAACAAGATAGAGCTGTCTCAATCCATCGGTTTGGTTTCATTGCTCTTCCAAGCCGCCTGCATTGAATTACACTGCTTGCGTCATTACAAGCAGGAGTTATTCCAGTATACATGTTCTGTCTATGAGAAACTCGGCCTTACCAACATGTAGAGGTTCTCCCAAAAGTCTTGGGTCATGAGGCGGAAGAGAGTGAGGAAGGCCCAGCCGAAGCTATCAAAGCTGGTGTAGCCGTAGTTTGGGTTTCTCCCGGCCTTCATACACGTGTAGCCCTCAGGGCACCGCCTGGGAGGAAGGGATGGAGGAACGAACAAACGGAGGGGAGGAGGGGGAGTCATGATTTTCAAGCAAATCTTCCAATTTATGTTTTGTGTGAACGTCCTAGTTATGTTAGTATTATGCTCTCAGTTGTTCTCTTGTATGGTGGCTATTACAACTTACTGGAAGTTTGTTTGTAGTAATAGAGCATGAGACTCACCCTGAGTCTGAGCTGTTTCCGCACAGCAGAGCATCCAGCTGCCCGGGAAGGATGTAGAAGTTGGCTGAAAAAGTGAAGTGCATGTCAATATGTCTTCATTTTCATCTTTACTCAGACAATTAGACTGATTCAGACTCTTATGGTTATGTGGAATTGTGTCTGTTTCCGATGTGCCGTGGACTCACCATAATTCATGATATACTGCATGTTATTTTATTTAACCAGAAATGTACAAACGAATGTCTTTCCATCTAATCATGTTGTAATGACCCCTAATGAATTCTGAACCCTCAGTCCGTCTCTTCCCAATGCTGCCCTGCCACTTTAACTTCCTGCACATTAGGGTTGAATATTTTCCAGAAAATAACCAGGTTTCCATCCAACCTTTTTATGCAAGTAAAGTACGTTGGATAAAAAAAACTTCACAACAGGCCTGATGGAAACAGAAAAACGTTCCTAAATGTAGACGAAACTAAATACTCTAGAAAAAGGTAGGATCTTGGTAAAATGAATTATGTGAGAAATGTCAGTGGAAATGCTTTTATGCACAAATATTGATATAATAACAGTCAAATCGAAGTAGACTTGAAATCACGGTCCTCCCACTACAACTCATCAGGAAAGTATGCAGTTTATTAGGCTCCAGATTAAATAAATTATGATGAACTTCACAGGGTGGTGAAAGTGCAAGGTGATGAGCTTGATGCTCCTTTCCAATAAATATTCAGAGTCTTATTGTCACGATTCCTAATGAAGAGGCTCCCCTTCCTGTTCGGGTGGCGCTCAGCGGTCGTCGTCACCGGCCTACTAGCTGCCACTGATCCTTTTTTTCTGTTTATTGGTTTCACCTGTTTTGTGTTTGGTTAATTAGTTGGGCTTTATTTCCCAGCAGGCCCGCATGCTAGTTGTGCGGGATTGTTTGTGTAACTAGGGTGCACGTTTGAGGTATTCGTGTTTTGTGGGTTTTGCTGGACTGTTGCAGTCCCGGTTTTGGGCATTTGTTTTGTGTGCGCCCTGTGTTTTGTGTGGTGGCTTATGTTCGCAGTTTTGTGCATTAAATTAGCACTACCACTGAATCTCCTGCTTCCTGCGCCTGACTTCGCACCCCTACACCCAGATCGTTACACTTATTTTGGTGACATGATCATTGATGCTTGGCTGCCGTTTGACAAATAAAAATAATATTGTCCATAATCTCATCATGTAGGCTATACCCGCACTGTGTCTGTGGGCTGTTGGCTAAAGCGCATCTGCCAAAACAGAGTGGGCAGAGTTTTCCAACCAATTAGATGGAAACCTAGCTAGTCTACACATGTTCCTTCCCGAGAAAATTGCAAACCCCTCCCGGTTATCCCAGGTATTCCTGTTCACACCGGAAATTATATTTAAAAGCATATAAATAACCTACCAGCAAAAAAAATGTTCTTATAGGCTACATGTAAATTGATAAAAAATACAGTGCATTTGGAAAGTATTCAGACCCCTTGATTTTTTCCAAATGGTCTTTTTTTGTTGTTGCCTATTCTTAAAACGGATTAAATAGCCCCCCCCCCCCCAATCAATCGACACCACAATACCCCATAATGACAAAGCAAAAATACATTTTTAGAAATGTTTGCATATGTATTAAAAAATAAACAGTAAAATCAGTATTATAACCCTTTACTCAGTACTTGGTTGAAGCACCTTTGGTAGCGATTACACCTCAAGTCTTCTTGGGTATGACACTACAAGCTTGGCCCACCTGTATTTGTGGAGTTTCAGCAGATTTCAGCAGATCCTCTCAAGCTCTGTCAGGTTGGATGAGAGCGTTTGTTGCACAGCTATTTTCAGGTCTTTCCAGAGATGTTTGATCGGAATCAAGTCTGGCTCCGGCTGGGCCACTCAAGGAAATTCAGAGACTTCGTCCGAGCCACTCCTGCGCTGTCTTGGCTGGTGCTTAGGGCTATTGTCTTGTTGGAGGTGAACCGTCGCCCCAAGTCTGAGGTCGTGAGAATTCTGGAGCAGATTTTAATCAAGGATCTCTCTGTACTTTAATCCGCTTATCTTTGCCTCGATCCTGACTAGCCTCCTGACTAGTCCCTGCCACTGAAAAACATCCCCACAGCATCATTCTGCCAATAAGGCTGTAACTTAACAAAAAGTGGAATAAGTCAAGGGGTCTGAAAACTTTCCGAAGGAACTGTACATAGTCATTGAACACTGGTCCTTAAACATATTTACATACTATATGCATACACTGTATTCTAGTCAAAGGTCATCCTACATTACTACTGCTGTACACACCTTTTCTATTCATATACTGTCCAGACACACCATCATATACAGTGGGGCAAAAAGGTATTTAGTCAGCCACCAATTGTGCAAGTTCTCCCACTTAAAAAGATGGAGAGGCCTGTAATTTTCATCATAGGTACACTTCAACTATGACAGACAAAATGAGAAAAGAAATCCAGAAAATCACATTGTAGGATTTTTAATTTATTTATTTGCAAATTATGGTGGAAAATAAGTATTTGGTCACCTACAAACAAGCAATATTTCTGGCTCTCACAGACCTGTAACTTCTTCTTTAAGAGGCTCCTCTGTCCTCCACTCGTTACCTGTATTAATGAGACCTGTTTGAACTTGTTATCGTATAAAAGACACCTGTCCACAACCTCAAACAGTCACACTCCAAACTCCATATGGCCAAGACCAAAGAGCTGTCAAAGGACACCAGAAACAAAATTTGTAGACCTGCACCAGGCTGGGAAGACTGAATCTGCAATAGGTAAGCTGCTTTGTTTGAAGCAATCAACTGTTGGAGCAATTATTAGGAAATGGAAGACATACAAGACCACTGATAATCTCCCTCGATCTGGGCTCCACGCAAGATCTCACCCGTGGGGTCAAAATGATCACAAGAACGGTGAGCAAAAATCCCAGAACCACACGGAGGGACCTAGTGAATGACCTGCAGAGAGCTGGGACCAAAGTAAAAAGCCTACCATCAGTAACACACTACGCGCCGCCAGGGACTCAAATCCTGCAGTGCAGACGTGTCCCCTGCTTAAGCCAGTACATGTCCAGGCCCGTCTGAAGTTTGCTAGAGAGCATTTGGATGATCCAGAAGAAGAGTGGGAGAAATGTCATATGGTCAGATGAAACCAAAATATAACTTTTTGGTAAAAACTCAACTCGTCGTGTTTGGAGGACAAGAATGCTGAGTTGCATCCAAAGAACACCATACCTACTGTGAAGCATGGGGGTGGAAACATCATGCTTTGGGGCTGTTTTTCTGCAAAGGGACCAGGACGACTGATCCGTGTAAAGGAAGAATGAATGGGGCATGTATCGTGAGATTTTGAGTGAAAACCTTCCATCAGCAAGGGCATTGAAGATGAACGTGGCTGGGTCTTTCAGCATGACAATGATCCCAAACACACCACCCGGGCAACGAAGGAGTGGCTTCGTAAGAAGCATTTCAAGGTCCTGGAGTGGCTTAGCCAGTCTCCAGATCTCAACCCCCATAGAAAATCTTTGGAGGGAGTTGAAGTCCATGTTGCCACAGCAACAGCCCCAAAACATCACTGCTCTAGAGGAGATCTGCATGGAGGAATGGGCCAAAATACCAGCAACAGTGTGTGAAAACCTTGTGAAGACTTACAGAAAACGTTTCACCTCTGTCATTGCAACAAAGGGTTATATAACAAAGTCATTGCAGATAAACTTTTGTTATTGACCAAATACTTATTTTCCACCATAATTTGCAAATAAATTCATTAAAAATCCTACAATGTGATTTTCTGGATTTTTTTTTCTCATTTTGTCTGTCATAGTTGAAGTGTACCTATGATGAAAATGACAGGCCTCTCTCATCTTTTTAAGTGGGAGAACTTGCACAATTGGTGGCTGACTAAAAACTTTTTTGCCCCACTGTATACATACACAAAAGTATGTGGATTCAGCTTTTCAAATTAGTGGATTCAGCTATTTCAGCCACACCCATTGCTGACAGGTGTATAAAATCGGGCACAGCCATGCAATCTCCATAGACAAAAATTGGCAGTACAATGGCCTATTGAAGCGCTCAGTGACTTTCAACATGGGATGCCACCTTTCCAACAAGTCAGTTCGTCAAATGTCTGCCCTGCTAGAGCTGCCCCGGTCAACTGCAAGTGCTGTTATTGTGAAATGGAAACTTCTAGGAGCAACGGCACAGCCGTGAAGTAGTAGACAACTCAAGCTCACAGAACGGGACCGCCGGGTGCTGAAGCTCCTAATGCTTAAAAATCATCTGTCCTCGGTTGCAACACTCACTACAGAGTTCCAAACTGCCTCTGGAAGCAATGTCAGCACAATAACTGTTTGTCGGGAGCTTCATGAAATGGGTTTTCATGGCTGAGCAGCCGCACACAAGCCTAAGATCACAATGTGCAGTGCCAAGCGTCGGCTGGAGTGGTGTAAAGCTTGCTGTCATTGGACTCTGGACCAGTGGAAACGCGTTCTCTGGAATGATGAATCACACTTCACCATCTGGCAGTCCGACGGATAAATCTGGATTTGGCGGATGCCAGAAGAACGCTACCTGCCCCAATATATAGTTCCAACTGTAAAGTTTGGTGGAGGAGGAATAATGGTCTGGGGTTGTATTTTATGGTTCAGGTTAGGCTCCTTAGTTCCAGTTAAGGTAAATCTTAACGCTACAACATACAATGAAATTCTGGACGATTCTGTGCTTCCAACCTTGTGGCAACAGTTTGGGGAAGGCCCTTTCCTATTTCAGCATGACAATGCCCCCATGCACAAAGCAAGGTCCATAGAGACATGGTTTGTTGAGATCGGTGTGGAAG
Organism: Salvelinus sp. IW2-2015; assembly: GCF_002910315.2. NCBI lineage: Eukaryota > Metazoa > Chordata > Actinopteri > Salmoniformes > Salmonidae > Salvelinus > Salvelinus sp. IW2-2015. The sequence continues at coordinate 29,999,742 of NC_036851.1, read as the reverse complement.
AACTTGACTGGCCTGCACAGAGCCCTAACCTCAACCCCATCAAACACCTTTGGGATGACTTGGAACGCCGACTGCGAGCCAGACCTAATCACCCAACATCAGTGCCTGACCTCACTAATGCTCTTGTGGCTGAATGGAAGCAAGTCCCCGCAGAAATGTTCAAACATATAGTGGAAAACCTTCCCAGAAAGGTGGAGGCTGTTACAGCAGCAAAGGGGGACCAACTCCATATTAATGCCCATGATTTTGAATGAGTTGTTCGACAAGCACATGTCCACATACTCTTGGTAATATAGTGTATACATATTTGCTAAATGAGTATGGATTAAGTCTGTTTGTTTCCTGCCCGTGAATTCGATGGCAAATCAGCTCTTTCAACATAACTAGCTAACAATGAACCACCAGAACCACCCCAGTACATTTCAAACTGTTCCTAAATCACGATCAGTATAAGGAATTTAGTTTGCTAAGTAGAAGATTTACATCAATCAAATTAAATCTGATTTTATTTGTTGCGTACACATATTTTGCAGATGTTATTGCAGGTGCAGTGAAACTCTTGTTTCTAGCTCCAACAGTGCAGTAATACCGAACAATACACATAAATCCAACAAATTAAAAGAAAGGAATATAAAAAGAAAGGAAGTCTGTCGGTTCTAAACCGAAAAGAAAAAGATTCAAACAAAAAATATTAAAAATATTTACAAAATGTACAGGAGCTCTCTGCCTAGGCTACCTCACAGCACCATGGCAAAATTACAAAATGTGTAGAAAAGCTGAAAATGAGCTCTAAAACAGCAACATTTTCTCTCAGCCTGGAAAATAGTATGGATTAGCTATAAAACTGCACAATGTTCTCTTTGTCACATGGCACAAAAAAAATCCTAAACAAAAAATCCCAAATGTTGACTCTACGTCACTGCCTGTCATTTGAACGTTTCATTCCGTTTTGATCAGTTGTGGTTCTACTCTTGACGGTTTATTTAAGTTTTATTTAAACTTTATTTCACTATAAGGTCTAGAAAGGCACAGTAGCAGGCTAGTCCGGCTGTATTTTTACTTATGATACAGAGATTCTCTGTCTTGCGGATCTTAATTCTCCCACATCGTCCTATTATATTGTGGCCACATGCTCCCGGCAAGCCCAATTATTCAGGAAAGTTTAACATGCGCTCTGCCTCCTATGATTCAAACGGCTGTTCCTCGCGGACCTATAACCATAACGCTTCAATATAGCATTTGTAATTTAACGTTTAAAATGTATTACATTTTATGTCTGGCATAAACACAACCAGTCACAATGTTTTAATCTGATTAGGCCACTTCAAAAGTATCCTGTAGGCTACATGTGCACGTTTGTCCACTCCACTCTAATATAATACCAGCATCCAAACTGCACTATCATTTGAGCAATGGAAAGAGACATCTGTTACAACAGATCAAAAAGTTTAATGACATTCGCAGGTTTGTCCAGATTGGATGCTCTTATTTGATCGAGGTGTTGAAAAGTCAAACCATGATGTTGAAGCGCCCGAAGTCGGTAATCATTATCCAGTTATGCTTTGCTAATTGGTCGTGTGGTGCATTGCCACAGAAACCAGTTGGTGGAAAATTCATTGCATATGTCTTATATAATTATACATATAGCATAACATTTTTGAATTGATTTCCTCCTACCTGATCATTGTCTGCAGCCGGCTCTGATCGTAGAGTAATGAGACAGGCAGGGAGTCTCCTTCGTGGTGGTCGGCTAACCCTCAACCTTCTGGCCCGTAGCCCTGTGTGGCATTGATAGTGCCACAAAAACATTCTAAAGTGGTAAAGTCGATATCCACGTTTTCAAACACAGGGTTGTCAAACACAGTTATTGTTATTTGTGGTCATAATCATGATTTATTTAGTTAATTCAATGAGGAGGGTTTGCACATTTTTTACAGTACAAGGGGAGGATCATGTGAAAATATTTGTAACGTTTGGGAGGAAGGTGCAATTTTTTGTGGCAGTTCTGTTGATACACTGTCACGCCCTGACCTTAGAGATCCTTATTTATTCTCTATGTTTGGTTGGGTCCGGGTGTGACTCGGGTGGGAAAATCTATGCTTTCTATTTCTTTGTTGTTTTGCAGAGTGTGGTTCCCAATCAGAGGCAGCTGTCTATCGTTGTCTCTGATTGGGGATCATATATAAGTTGTGATTTCCGTTTGGGTTTTGTGGGGTGTTATTTTCTGTTTAGTGTCTGTGCTTGACGGAACTGTTCGCTTTCGGATTTGTTATTTTTGTTTGAGTGTTTCTTGTAA
>NC_036851.1:29979421-29997130 GCF_002910315.2 Salvelinus sp. IW2-2015 | reverse complement strand
CACGAGAGGCAGAAAACCCCAAAAAACGTTTTGGGGGACACACGGGGAGATTGGCGGAGGTAGGGTTTAGACCTGACCAACTCCCCGTGCTTACCGTGGGGAGCGTGTGACTGGTCAGGCACCGTGTTATGCGGTGATGCGCACGGTTGTGTTCCCAGTGAGCATTCACAGGCCGGTGCGCTTCTGTTGCCACGCGCCCCGCATTTGCCGGGCGAGTTAGTTGGGCATTCCAGCGAGGAAGGGTGTGCCAGCTCTAAGGCTCGAGACCTCCAGTGCAACTCCACGGTCCAGTGTATCCGGTGCCTGCTCCAACGCACCAGGCTTCCGTGCCAGTCTCCCCAGTCCGGTGAGACCATGTTCCGTTCCACGGTACCAGGCCTCCAGTAATGTTTTCTCCCAACCTGGTTAAGGCCCTGTGGCAGCTCCACGGCACCAGGCTTCCAGTACGTCTCCTCAAGTCCGGTGAGACCTGGTTCCGCGCTCCACTTACGAAGGCTCTTGTGATGCATCCCATGGCCGGAAGGCCTCCAAGTTGATGAACTCCATGGGCGCGGAGCCTCCAGTGATGATCCATGGTCCGGAGCCTCCAGTGATGATCCATGGCCCGAATGCCTCCAGTGATAATCCATGGCACGAAGCCTCCAGTGATGATTCCATGGCCCGGGGAGGCCTGTAGTGATGATCCATGGCCCGGGAGCCTCCAGTGATGATCCATGGCCCGGGAGCCTCCAGTGATGATCCATGGCCCGAAGCATCCAGTGATGATCCATGGCCCGACGCATCCAGTGATGATCCATGGCCCGGAGCCTGCAGTGAAAATCCAGGGCACGGAGCCTCCAGCGACGGTCCTCAGTCCGGAGTCTCCAGCGACCGTCCGGAGTCTCCAGCGACGGTCCGGGGCCTCCAGCGACGGTCCCCAGTCAAGCGCTTGCAGCAACGATCTACGGTCCGGAGGTCCCAGCGACGATCCCGGCACCGGAGGCGCCACCGAAGTGGGGGGAGCATAAAGCGGAGCGGGGTCTGCGTCCCGCATTGGAGCCCCCACCGAGAGTAGATGCCCACCCGGACCCTCCCCTATAGGTTCAGGTTTGCGGCCGGAGTCCGCACCTTTGGGGGGTACTGTCACGCCCTGACCTTAGAGATCCTTATTTATTCTCTGTTTGGTTGGGTCCGGGTGTGACTCGGGTGGGGAAATCTATGCTTTCTATTTCTTTGTTGTTTTGCCGAGTGTGGTTCCCAATCAGAGGCAGCTGTCTATCGTTGTCTCTGATTGGGGATCATATTTAAGTTGTGATTTTCCTTTTGGGTTTTGTGGGGTGTTATTTTCTGTTTAGTGTCTGTGCCTGACGGAACTGTTCGCTTTCGTTTTTGGATTTGTTATTTTTGTTTGAGTGTTTCTTATAAATATCATGAACACTTTCCACGCTGCGCTTTGGTCCACTCTTCCTTCCACCGACGACGAGCATTAGATACACACACTCGACCGGTGACAGCATGTTTGGATACCGGGCAGTTTAATCTCTGTACAGGGCAGACTGGGTAAAAAGGTGCAAATGGTCATGCAATAGTTATGTGCAGTTCGCGAATGTGCAGATTCTTTTGCTGTTTTTAAGTCATGATCCGTTTTTCTGAGTGACTCATTCATTTTATTCGTCTCCCTCTGGGCACACCACATAATTTCAACGTGGATTATTCGGCATATCAGTGGTAAATAGGGGTACTGAAGATGCTTTAAAATTATCTGCAGCACCCCAATCCCCATTTTCTTTATCTATACAACAGATTAATGTTATATTACTGTGCTTCTAATTACATTATAAGATTACATTAAAAGTACATGGTGCAAGTGATCAATGCAGTTCGAGACTCTGCAGCAATTGTGAAGATCTCCACAGACCTGTGACGACCTATGCATGCTAGCTTGAACATGCACGCTTTATATGATTACATATGAAGACTATTATAGTTGAAGTAACCACAATGTGGCCATGGACTAGTTTTAAGGTTGAATGTTACATAAGTTTAAGATAGCCTTGACTTTATTACAAAAGTAATATTTAATTGTGATTGTTTGAAAACGCAACCAAATATCAACAATTAATTGATATGTTGGATTCAAGTCTCCATCTCAACCAAAAATCTAAGTTAAAAAATAGGACCAAATCAAACTTTAAATACACTTTAAATAAAGTTTGATTTGATTTAGTACTCTATTCTTTAACTTAGATTTTTGGTGGAACTATCCAAGCAGAAAATGCATCTCTTTCAAATGTTGATATTTGGTTGTGTTGACAACCAAACACAATTCAATATCATTACATTTTAAATCAACCAGAGCTTGAAACCCTAGGTCTATTGTATTGTCTATTTGTTGTTGAATTCTGGGTTGAATTGAAACAATAACTGTTGATGACAAATGTGCAGGCCTAAATAGCATAATTGATGATGAGTGATAAAGTATGGTCACATTTAATTTGCTCAATTAAACCTACCCTTTGGAATGACTGCTATAACAACAGTAAATCTATTTAGTTTTTAAGTGGACATCTCTCAACAATCATTCCCACGATAGCACCCTGGTGAAGACGGGAGGGAGGATGGTTGGGACGTTGGATGGGTGGCGGGTAGGATGGAGGGTGGGTGGGTGGTGGATGAGAGGGGTGTGACAGCTAGGAGGGGTCTCACTATCTTCCTGGCGGGTGAGAGCTGGGTAGGGTGGGTTGGGATGGAATGGAATGGGAGGGTCAGCTGTATGGGGATCTGGGATCATGGGAGGAGGGAGGGGAAAGGGTTCTTATGGTCTTCCACAACCTTTAAAAAAAAAATTACACACATTTTCATGCCCAAATTTGTACCATTTGTAACCATAAAAAATTTACCAAACTGTGCCATTGTATATTCTACAGCTGTTTTTCATGATTGGTATCAAAAATGTTTTTTATGTAAACATTTGTAATTGTCTGATTTCAGAATTTATTACAGGGAATAATCATGGCCAGCTGGTCTTGTTAGCATAAGGTTATGTGTGCCAGGTTATCCGATGGGAACAGCTAACATGTAGCATTCTATCACGTGCAACTATGTCAATGATTGTAATTGACTGATACAGATTTTGAGACAGAAAAGTTTGTTGAAAGATTTTCATATGTTTGGAAGTATTGACTCACAGGTTTCCCCTATTCATCTAGAGCACTGGTTCCCAATCCTGGTCCTGGGGACCCAAAGGGGTGCACATTTTAGTTTTTGCCCTATAACTACACAACTGATTCAAATTATCAACTCATCAAAAGGCTTTCTTTCATCGCATTCCCAGTGGGTCAGAAGTTTACATACACTCAATTAGTATTTGGTAGCATTGCCTTTAAATTGTTTAACTTGGGTCAAACGTTTCGGGTAGCCTTCCACAAGCTTCCCACAATAAGTTGGGTGAATTTTGGCCCATTCCCCTACAGAGCTTGTGTTAACTGAGTAGGTTTGTAGGCCTCCTTGCTCGCACAAGCTTTTTCAGTTCTGCCCACACATTTCCTTAGGATTGAGGCTAGGGCTTGTGTCGCATGGCACTCCAATACCTTGACTTGTTGTCCTTAAGCCATTTTGCCACAATTTTGGAAGTATGCTTGGGGTCATTGTCCATTTGGAAGACCCATTTGCGACCAAGCTTTAATTCCTGACTGATGTCTTGAGATGTTGCTTTTATACACCAATAATTGACCTACTCATGATGCCATCTATTTTTGAAGTGCACCAGTCCCTGCTGCAGCAAAGCACCCCACAACATGATGCTGCCCCGTGCTTCAAGTTGGGATGGTGTTCTTGGCTTGCAAGCCTCCCCTTTTTCCTCCAAACATAACGATGGTCATTATGGGCCAAACAGTTCTATTTTTGTTTCATCAGACCAGAGGACATTTCTCCAAAAGTACGAACTTTGTCCCCATGTGCAGTTGCAAACCGTAGTCTGGCTTTTTATTGCGGTTTTTGAGCAGTGACTTCTTCCTTGCTGAGCGGCCTTAGGTTATGTCGATATAGGACTTGTTTTACTGTGGATATAGATACTTTTGTACCGGTTTCCTCCAGCATCTTTACAAGGTCCTTTTCTGTTGTTCTGGGATTGATTTGCACTTTTCGCCACCAAAGTAGTTCATTATAGGAGACAGAACGCGTTCTCTCCTGGGGTATGACGCTGCGTTGTCCCATGGTGTTTATATTGCATACTATTGTTTGTACAGATGAACGTGGTACCTTCAGGCATTTGGAAATTGCTCCCAAGGATGAACCAGACTTGTGGAGGTCTACAATTATTTTTCTGAGGTCTTGGCTGATTTCTTTTGTTTCCCATGATGTCAAGCAAAGAGGCCATTGATGAAGAAGAGGCCTTGAAAATCATCCACAGCGTACATCTCAATTGACTCAAATATGCAAATAGCCTATCAGAGAGTTCTAAGCCATGACATCAATTTTCTGGAATTTTCAAGCTGTTTAAAGCACAGTCAACTTAGTGTATGTAAACGTCTGACCCACTGGAATTGTGATACAGTGAAATAATCTGTTCTGTAAACAAATGTTGAAAAATGACTTTGTGTCCTGCACAAGTATATGTCCTAACCACTTGCCAAAACTATAGTTTGTTAATAACTCTTACGCTCTCTCTCTCCGGTCCGGCGATCCTCCTTCATCAAAATAAGCCTGACTGCAGTAGCTCTAGCCCTAATCCGCTGACAGACCTTCATATAATATAATTTTTCATAAATCAAAAGTCCTACAGACAAGCATAACTGAAAGATAACATCTTGTGAATCAGCCATCATTACCGATTTAAAATGTTTTACATCGAAACCAATATAGTATTTTATTAGCTAACACAATAGCAAAGACTCAACCGGCATATTTTCACAATTTGTCTACCGCATAAGGTAGCTATCCACAAAACGACCAAATAGAAGAGTATAATTACTCACTAACCAAGAAACACTTATTCAGATGACAGTCTCTTAACCATTTATATGAAAATGTGCAATTTGATGGTATAAATCATAGTTTTTACTTTGCAGCTACCATCAAAAATATCACCAAGCAGCCAGAACATATTACCAGAGGCAACGTGAATACATTAAATACTTTCATAAAACATTATATGAAAAATAACGGTGTACAGCAAATGAAAGATAAAATCTTGTGAATCAGCCAATATTCCGATTTTTTTAATGTGTTACAGCCGAAAAACAAATTATGCATTATAGTTAGCTTCCCACAATAGCCAAACACAAATGCAATTGATTAGCGCAAACGGTAGCGATCGCAAAAACCAGCAAAAAGATTCAATAATTATCAACTAACCTTGACCAACTTCATCAGAGTGACAGTCTAAACTCAGGTTTATACAAATACACTTATGTTTTGTTCCGAAATGTGCAATATTTAGAGCATGGGCAAACCGTTGGTATATACATTGTGAATATTGTAAGCATCGAATTTCACCAAAATTTGTCCGGAGCATATTTTGGACACTCACCTAATACTGACCAAAAACTCATCAGTAAAACTTATACTAAAAATACATCGTGACGACAGGCAAATGAAATACCACTAGTTTTAATGCAACCGCTCGTGTTAGATTAAAAAAATAACCTTTCCTAACAAACAGCTTACGTATATAGTGAGACAAGCAGCCCGCAAGGCGGATAGAGGACTTTTTCACAGAATACGACAATACCATCATAAATTGGTCTTACTTTTGTGAGCTTCCAGCAGAATCTAATGTACAGGAGTCCTAGGTCCAGAATTAAATCTGTTTGGTTTTTAAGAATGTCCTTTTAGATATGTCCTCTCCTGTGAATTCGCTCACAAGGCAGCCGTTGATGACGTTCCCAATGTCTCTCGATGCACGGAGGAACGAAGAAACTCATTAAAGTCCCATTAACTTGAATAAAATGATGAACGCCGGTTGAAAACCTCTTTATGATGTTTTTCTATATGTATCAAATAAAAACAAAAGCCAGAGATATTAGCCGTGTATTACCGAACGCTATTCATGAGACAATATGGAGTGCTCTCCCGCGTGAGGTAGAGAAAGGGAAATTTGGACACGTATTCCAAGAGCTCTTGTTCGACCTTCAGATCAAGCTAGACACCCCCATGTCACTATCCACTGCCGTGTTTGACATCTCGATGGAAGGCGTTGCAGTGGCAATGATATACCATAATATAAGCAAGTCAATAGCATGGCTGACACAGAGCATGTTTTCAGATTTTTCACTTCCTGTCTGGAAGTTTTGCTGCAAAATGAGTTTGTTTTACTCACAATATAATTTCAAACAAAGTTTTAGAAGAAAACTTGATCTTTTGCTATCTATAATAATAAGCATATTGTACAATTCAGAATAGGAGTACGAGCAGTTAATTTGGGCCGATTTTTGCCAAAGTGGAAACAGCCCATATTTACAAGAAGTTTACAAGAAATTTGGAGTGGTTGAAAACGGTTTAATGACTTCCAATCTATGGTTTGTAAACTTTCCGAACTTCAACTGTTATATATTTTTTATGAGTTGTACGCAGACCTCACTCATTCCAGTTTCAACTGAAATTGTCCAAGAGTTAAACCAGCTGCTTGAATAAACAGTGCTGACATTTCCTTGAGCTAACTACTTAAATTATACAGCTTTTTGTCTATACTTGATGGTGCGTCAAAATTTGTTTAGATGTGTTAAATTGCTTAGATCAATAAAAACCCATATGATAGCCTTATTCCATAGAGTTCCCAAGGGGCCATCGACACTGTTGACCTTACATCTCAATTCAAGTCCTGACTGCATAGGCCTAGATAGGCTTCATTGCAAGTGGTTTAGACATATCTGTCAGAGTAGGACACAATGCGGGTCAACAAATCGTCTATGGTGAGAGGAGACCAAGGCGCCGCGTGTGCAAAATACATCTCTTTTATTTAGAGAAGGGAAAACACGAAACGAACACGATTACAACTAAACAAACAACAACGACCGTGAAGCAACGACGTAAGTTGCATTAGACAAGCAACAAACAGTTCAAACATAGACAAAATTACCCACAAAACCCAACTGCCTATGGCTGCCGTTAAATATGCTCTCAATCAGAGACAATACCACAGCTGCCTCTAATGGTGAAGAGAACCAGGTCTAGGCAGCATAGACATACACACCAGACACAACACAAGACTGACCCATTAAACGTACACACCCTAGACAACCAAAAGAACCTACATTCCCCATGTACAACACCCTGACCTAAACTAAATAATAAGGGAATAAGCAAAGATAACTAAAGCCAGGTGTGACCAGATACCCCGCCCCAAAAGGGTCGGACGTGGGCTTATTATGGCCGGCGGCGCGTGGGTGCGGACGTGCCCCCACTCCCCATTGTCAATACCCGCTTTGGTGCTTGGTAGTCTGGCTGACTGGCGGCTTTGGAAGATCTGGCTGAAATGGCTGGCGACTCTGGCTGCTCAATGGCTGGTGGCCTCTGGACTGCTATGGTGGCTGGACGACTCTGGCTGTTCAGGCTGGCTGGGATCTGGCTGCTCATGGCTGGGCTGAGGCATTGGCTACTCATTGGTGGCGGACGGCTCTGCTGCTCAGGCTGGCGGAACGGCTCGGCAACTGTCATGGCTGGCGGACGGCTTCTGGCTGTCATGGCTGGCGACGGTCGGGCACCTGCTCGAGGCGTCTTGATCCTGGTCTGCGGAGGCTCTCCTGTCGCTGATTCGCCTCTGGGCGACCCGTCTTGAGGGAGCCGTTCTACCTCCTGCTGTCCTGTCTTCGGCGACTCCTTGGCTGATTGCTGTCTGGCGGACAGCTCTGGCTGTCATGTCTGGCCGGACAGAGCTCTGCGCTGACTTCTGGCGAGCACTCTGACGGCTCGGGACAGACGGGCAGCTCAGAGCGGTGCTTGGCAGACGGGCAGCTCAGACGGTGCTTGGCGTACGGGCAGCTCAAGACAGCTGGAACGGGCAGCTCAGACGGTACGGGCAGCTGTGGCAGACGGGCAGCTCAGACGGTGCTTGGCAGACGGGAGCTCAGACGGTGCTGGCAGAGGGCAGCTCTGACGTGCTTGCAGATGGCAGCTTGACCGGTTGCTTTGCAGACGGGCAGCTCTGGCCGGCTGAGGCACACTATGCCTGGTGCGTGGGTCCGGAACTGGAGTACCGGCTAAGGACACGCACCTTCAGGCTAGTGCGGGGAGAAGGAACAGGGCATACTGGACCCTGGAGACGCACATAGGCCTAGTGCGTGTGCCGGCACTGTGGTACCGGGCTGGGGACACGCATCTCAGGCTAGTGCGGGGAGAAGGAACAGCATATGGACCCTGCACTGGTGGTACTGGACCTGGACATTGGTACGGGCTGGGGACACGCATCTCAGGCTAGTGCGGAGGCAACAACAGGACCACAGGACTCTGGAGACACAGGGCGTGGTGCGTGGTGTAGGCACTGGTGGTAATGGGCTGGAACACGCACCATAGGGCTAGTGCGTGAGGAGGAACAGGGCTCTGAAGACGCACAGGAAGCCTGGTGCATGGTGTAGGCACTGGTGGTATGGGGTGGGGGGAGGGTGGCCCGGAAATACCGGACCGTGCAGGCGTACTGGCTCCCTTGACTGAGGCCTCAACCTTACCTGGTTGTATGCTCCCCGTCGCCCGACCAGTGCGGGAGGTGGATAACCCGCACCGGGCTATGTAGGCGACCGGGACACCATGCGTAAGGCTGGTGCCATGTAAGCCGGCCCGAGGAGCGCACTGGAGACCAGACGTGTTGAGCCGGCTTCATGGCACCTGGCTCAATACTCAATCTAGCCCGGCCGATCGAGGAGCTGGTATGTACCGCACCGGGCTATGCACACGTACAGGAGACACCATGCGCTCTACTGCGTACACGGTTCTGCCGTACTCTCGCTCTCCACGGTAAGTACAGGGAGTAGGGCAGGTCTCCTACCTGACTTCGCCACACTCCCTTTAGCCCCCCCCCCCCCCAAGACATTTTTGGGTTGTACTCGGGCTTCCAGCCTTGCTTCCGTGCTGCTCCTCATATCGCCTCCTCTCGGCTTTAGCTGCCTCCAGCTCTTCACGAGGGAGGCGATATTCTCCCGGTTGTGCCCAAGGTCCCTTTCCATCCAATATCTCCTCCCATGTCCATGAATCCTTTATGCGCTGCTCCCGTTGCTGCTTTACGCTGCTTGGTCCGATTCAGGTGGGTAATTCTGTCACGATCGTCTATGGTGAGAGAGAGGACCAAGGCGCAGCGTGTGCAAATACATTCTCTTTTATTAGAGAAGGAAAAACACGAAACGAACACTGAATACAACTAAACAAAACAACAAACGAACCGTGGAGTAACGACGTAAGTGCATAGACAAGCAACAAACGTTCAACATAGACAATTACCCACAAAACCCAACTGCCTATGGCTGCCTTAAATATGGCTCTCAATCAGAGACAATAAACCACAGCTGCCTCTAATTGAGAACCAGTCTAGGCAGCCATAGACATACAAACACAAGACATACAAACACAAGACACTGACCCATTAAACGTACAAACCCCTAGACAAACCAAAACACATACATTCCCCATGTCACACCCTGACCTAACTAAAATAATAATGAAAACAAAGATAACTAAGGCCAGGGTGTGACAATGCGTGATTTCTGATAGTGTCAAGTCTAGTTTCCTGGATATTACAAAAGACATACTGCAGGGGTCGTCAGTATTGGGACTGGTTCTCTTTACTATTTATATAAATAATATTGGTATATCTGTTAAAACGTGTAATATTAATATGTATGCAGATGACCAAGGGTTAAATTGGGTCGGGTATTGCTGGGTCCGAGATCCGGCATCTATGATCCAAATGAGAGCCAGCGGAGCTGAGATCCGGTACCTTTCGTTAGCCTATTTGAATTTTCTAATGAATAATTGTTGTCCACATTTAACTCTCCACAGCCAACAACACGAGTAAGCAACATCTAAATCAGACAACCCCATTGAATTTACCTATTCAATTATTTAGCCTGTCACAATCTATGCAAGAAAGTTAAATTCCTCTAAAGGCGCATTCTAATTGCAAGTGCAGCACTGAGAGACAAATATGCATGCCCAGTCATTGTAGCCTACAACGTTCTTAATTCCTTCGCGGGAAACACACCTTTGAAATCCGTTTTGATGGCCTCTGTTAAAAGAGGATCACTGAGTTTTCTAGTGTTACTAGGATACATTTATTTCTCAAATACCAAACAATTGTCAAATGCACAATTTCAGAACCAGAGTTTTTAGCAGCGACACGGTTTATGCGCATTAGTAGGTGCCAATTGCATTGCATGCATAGGGAAGACCTGGGGCTAAATGTAACAGTCAGGTGTAACAGGTAGACAGACCTATATTCTATTCACAGTACATAATCCTTGGTTGGTTGAGTTCCAGTGGAATGTTTTTTTAGTACATTCAAGTTATCAATATGTTGGTATAATTATCAACAAGATAGCCTTACGTTTAGACTTTAGTTTGTGATCTAGCTAATGATTAACCCAATTGGGTAAATGCAGATGGGCAAATCTCAGCCTATTTATTTATAGCCACTATGCTGCATCAGGTTGGCTACATAAGGTGATACTGCTTATTGCTAAAAGGTACTCTTGATAATATGAACTAATATGTTATTTTGGGTTCATTTCTGGAGGGGGAAATTCTACTTTAGATGTCAGTTTAGATGTCACCACTTGCGCCAGCCATTAGCCAGCTTTTTCGCATGGCGCCAACTGATAAGACGCATCAGGAGGGCAGTCACGTGCGCTAGCAAGGCAGAGGTCCTGAGATCGCGCCAGGTCTGGGTCGAATCGGGAGGAAGTGGTACTCGTTAAGCAAGCAGCCCTTTACATCAGATTTATTTTATTTTAATTGACCTTCTTATTGAGGAATGTAATAGTTTTTCTTCAATAAAATGTGATTTGAATATTTGTGTATTTGACATGTTTTATATTGTATTAGATTTTTGATTTTGTCTTATGAAATTATATGTGCAGGGATCCCTTGTGAAAGAGACCCTCTTCTCAATGGTGACTCCCTGCAATACACTATCGGTCAAAAGTTTTAGAATACCTATTCATTCAAGAGTTTTTCTTTATTTTTACTATTTCCTACATTGTAGAATAATAGTTAAGACATCAAAACCATGAAATAACACATATGTAATCATGTAGTAACCAAAAGTGTTAAACAAATCAAAATATATTTGAGATTCTTCAAAGTAGCCCCCCTTTGCCTTGATGACAGCTTTGCACACTCTTGGCATTCTCTCAACCAGCTTCACTTGGAATGCTTTTCCAACAGAGGACAGGTCATCTGATGCAACACTGCATTATGCCCACAAAGCTCATCACTAAGCTAAGGACTCTGGGACTAAACACCTCCCTCTGCAATTGGATCCTGGACTTCCTGACGGGCCACCCCCAGGTGGTAAGGGTAGGCAACAACACATCTGCAATGCTGATCCTCAACACGGATGCCCCTCAGGGGTGCGTGCTTAGTTCCCTCCTGGACTCCCTGTTCACCCATGACCGCGTGGACAAGCACGACTCTAACACCATCATTAAGTTTGCTGATGACACAACAGTGGTAGGCCTGATCACCGACAACGATGAGACAGCTTATATGGAGGAGGTCAGAGACCTGGCAGTGCGGTGCCAGGACAACAACCTCTCCCTCAATGTGAGCAAGACAAAGGAGCTGATCGTGGACTACAGGAAGAAGAGTGCTGAACCCCCCCCCCCCCCCCCCCCCCCCCACCGACGGGGCTGTAATGGAGCGGGTCGAGAGTTTCAAATTCCTTGGTGTCCCCATCACCAACAAACTATCATGGTCCAAACACACCAAGACAGTTTTGAAGAGGGCACAACAACACCTTTCACCCTTCAGGAGACTGAAAATATTTGGAAAATATTTGGCATGGATCCTTATACAGCTGCACCATAGAGAGCATCTTGACTGGTTGCATCACCGCCTGGTATGGCAACTGCTCGGTATCCGACCGTAAGGCGCTACAGAGGGTAGTGCGTATGGCCCAGTACATCACTGGGGCCAAGCTTCCTGCCATCCAGGACCTATATACTAGGCGGTGTCAGAGGAAGGCCCGGACAATTGTCAAAGACTCCAGTCACCCCTGTCATAGACTGTTCTCTCTACTATTGCATGGCAAGCGGTACCGGAGCGCCAAGTCTAGGACCAAAATGCTTCTCAACAGCTTTTACCCCCTCCTGAACAGGTAATCAAATGACTACCCGGACTATTTGCATTGTGTCCGTCCGCACCCCCTCAACCGCTCTTTTACGCTGCTGCTACTCTCTGTTGATCATTTATGCATAGTCACTTTAACTATATATTCATGTACATACTACCTCAATTAGCCCGGCTAACCGGTGCCCCCGCACATTGGCTACCCGGACTATCTGCATTGTGTCCCGCCACCCACCAACTCCTCTTTTACACTACTATTTGTTTATCAAATATGCATAGTCACTTTTACCATACCTACATGTACATACTACCTCAATTAACCCGACTAACTACTGTTATTTTTCACTCTCTTTTTACTGTTGTTTTTTATTTCTTTACTTATCTATTGTTCACCTAGTACCTATTAACAATTTTTTACTTAAAAATTGCATTGTTGGTTAGGGCCTGTAAGTAAGCATTTCACTGTAAGGTCTACACCTGTTGTATTCGGCACACGTGACAAATAAACTTTGATTTGAGTTTATAAAATATTAGGAACACCTTCCTAATATTGAGTTGCACACCCTTTTTCCCCTTTTTCCCTCAAAAGCCTCAATTCGTCGGGGCATGGACTCTACAATCTGTCGAAAGCATTCCACAAGGATGCGGGCCCATGTTGACTCCAATGCTTCCCACAGTTATGTCATGTTGGCTGGATGTTCTTTGGGTAGTGGTCCGTTTTGATACACACGGGAAACTGTTGAGTGTGAAAAACCCAGCTGTGTTGCAGTTCTTGACACACTCAAACCGGTGGGCCTGACACCTACTACCATACCTTGTTCAAAGGCACTTAAATCTTTTGTCTTGCTCATTCACCCTCTGAATGACACACAGATGCAATCCATTTCAGTTGTTGTAAGGCTTAAAAATCCTTAATCTACAATGATTGAAGTGGATTTAACAGGTGATATCAATAAGGGATCATAGTTTTCACTTGGCAGAACCCTTCAGAGGGTTCTAGGTTCTAGGAAGAACCTTTCATATGGGGTTCTAGGTAGAACCCTCTGCAAAGGGTTCTACCAAGAAATATTTTAGCACCAAAAAGGGTTCCCCTATGGATACAAGCTGAATAACCCTATACGGTTCAACTTAGCATTTTTTGTTCTAAGAGTATAGGTTCACTTGAATTACTTACCAGTATTGTTTATGCCCGAGGTACAGGACTTTCATAAATGAACATATATTATAATTTGAGTGGATAAAAGAGAGCTGAATTGTTAGACCAGTGGAAATCTGTCCTTTGGTCTGATGAGTCCAAATGTGAGATTGTTGGTTACAACCGCCATGTCTTTGTGAAACGCAGAGTAGGTGAACGGAGGATCTCTGTATGTGTGGTTCCCACCATGAAGCATGGAGGAGGATGTGTGATGGTGTGGGGGTGTTTTGCTGGTGACACTGTCTGAGATTTATTTAGAATTCAAGGCACCCTTAACCAGCATGGCTACTGCTGCATTCTGCAGCGATACGCCATCCCGTCTGGTTTGCACTTAGTCCCACTATCATTTGTTTTTCAACAGGACAATGACCCAAAACACACCCCCAGGCTGTGCAAGGGTTATTTGACCAAGGAGAGTGATGGAGTGCTGCATCAGATGAACTGGCCTATATGACCCAGATTCAGATACAGGAGGTAGATAGTTTGGTTCTCAGAATATTTGTTATAACAAAGGGGGAGGCAAAGGGCAGGTTGAGGGCAGGCAGAGGTATGGAATCCAAGGCAGAGTCAATCAGGGACAGAACAGCAGCGCAGGCTCAGGGTCAAGACAGGCAGAAAGGTCGGAACCGGGAACACTAGAAAACAAAAAGTGGAGAACTGGAGAAACGGGAAACACGCTGGTAAGACCTGACAAAACAAGACGAACTGGCAACAGATAAGCAGAAAAGGCAGGTACACAGTTGAAGTTGGAAGTTTACAAACACTTAGGTTGGAGTCATTAAAACTAGTTTTTCAACCACTCCACAAATTTCTTGTTAACAAACTATAGTTTTGGCAAGTCGGTTAGGACATATACTGTGTGCATGACACAAGTAAGTTTTCCACCATTTGTTTACAGACAGATTATTTCACTTATAATTCACTGTATCACAATTCCAGTGGGTCAGACGTTTACATACACTAAGTTGACTGTGCATTTAAACAGCTTGTAAAATTCCAGAAGATGATGTCATGGCTTTAGAAGCTTCTGATAGGCTATTTGTCATAATTTGAGTCAATTGGAGGTATACCTGTGGATGTATTTCAAGGCCTACCTTCAAACTCGGTGCCTCTTTGCTTGACATCATGGGAAAAACAAAAGAAATCAGCCAAGACCTCAGAAAAATAATTGTAGACCTCCACAAGTCTGGTTCATCCTTGGGAGCAATTTCCAAATGCCTGAAGGTACCACGTTCATCTGTACAAACAATAGTATGCAAATATAAACACCATGGGACAACGCAGCCGTCATACCACACAGGAAGGAGACGCGTTCTGTCTCCTATGGATGAACATACTTTGGTGCGAAAAGTGCAAATCAATCCCAGAACAACAGCAAAGGACCTTGTGAAGATGCTGGAGGAAACCGGTACAAAAGTATCTATATCCACAGTAAAACAAGTCCTATATCGACATAACCTCAAAGGCCGCTCAGCAAGGAAGAAGCTACTGCTCAAAAACCGCCATAAAAAAGCCAGACTACGGTTTGCAACTGCACATGGGACAAAGATCGTACTTTTTGGAGAAATGTCCTCTGGTCTGATGAAACAAAAATAGAACTGTTTGCCATAATGACCATCCTTATGTTTGGAGGAAAAAGGGGAGGCTTGCAAGCCAAAGAACACCATCCCAACCGTGAAGCACGGGAATGGCAGTGTCATGTTGTGGGTGTGCTTTGCTTGCAGGGCAGGGACTGGTGCACTTCAGAAAATAGATGGCATCATGAGGTAGGTCAATTATGTGGGTATATTGAAGCAACATCTCAAGACATCAGTCAGGAATTTAAAGCTTGGTCGCAAATGGGTCTTCCAAATGGACAATGACCCCAAGCATACTTCCAAAGTTGTGGCAAAATGGCTTAAGGACAACACAGTCAAGGTATTGGAGTAGAGGTCGACCGATTAATCGAAATGGCCGATTAATTAGGGCCGATTTCAAGTTTTCATAACAATCGGAAATTGGTCATTTTGGATGCCGATTTTGCCGATTCTTAAAAATAAAAATAAATGTACACCTTTATTTAACTATTTAGCTAAAAGAAATCCAGGTTAGCAGGCAATATTAACCAGGTGAAATTGTGTCACTTCTCTTGCATTCATTGCACGCAGACAGTTTGGGCCGCCTGGCTCATTGCGAACTAATTTGCCAGAATTTTACGTAATTATGACATAACATTGAAGGTTGTGCAATGTAACAGGAATATTTAGACTTATGGATGCCACCCGTTAGATAAAATACAGAACGGTTCCGTATTTCACTGAAAGAATAAACGTTTTGTTTTCGAGATGATAGTTTCCGGATTCGACCATATTAATGACCTAAGGCCCGTATTTCTGTGTGTTATTATGTTATAARTAAGTCTATGATTTGATAGAGCAGTCTGACTGAGCGATGGTAGGCACCAGCAGGTTCGTAAGCATTCATTCAAACAGCACTTTTATGCATTTTGCCAGCAGCTCTTCGCAATGCTGTTTATGACTTCAAGCCTATCAACTCCTGAGATTAGGCTGGTGTAACCGACGTGAAATGGCTAGCTAGTTAGCGGGTTGTGCGCTAATAGCGTTTCAAACGTCACTCGCTCTGAGACTTGGAGTGGTTGTTCCCCTTGCTCTGCATGGGTAACGCTGCTTCGAGGGTGGCTGTTGTCGATGTGTTCCTGGTTCGAGCCCAGGTAGAAATACTAAAAGTGCAATACTAAAGTGCCTATAAGAACATCCAATAGTTAAAGGTATATGAAATACAAATCGTATAGAGAGAAATAGTCCTATAATTCCTATAATAACTACAACCTAAAACTTCTTACCTGGGAATATTGAAGACTCTTGTTGAAAGGAACCACGAGCTTTCATATGTTCTTAACTACAACTTCAACAACTACAACTACAACTACAGACCAGTATCCCTTCTTTCTTTTCTCTCCAAAACTCTTGAACGTGCCGTCCTTGGCCAGCTCTCCTGCTATCTACAGATGGCTCAGACGGCGCGGCAGACAGATGGCTCAGACGGCGTGGGCAGACGGATGGCTCAGACGGCGCTGGGCAGACGGATGGCTCAGACGGCGTTGGGCAGACGTTATGGCTCAGACGGCGCTGGGCAGACAGATGGGCTCAGACGGCGTTGGGCAGCCGGCAGTTCAGGCACCGCTGGGCAGACGGGCAGTTCAGGACCGCTGGGCAAGACGGGCAGTTCAGGCACGCTGGGCAGACGGCAGACTCTGGCCGGCTGAGACGCACAATAGGCCTGATGCGTGGTGCGGAACTGGAGGTACCGGGCTGAGGGCACGCACCTCAGGGCGAGTGCGGGGAGGAGGACAGGGCTCTGGAGATGCACTGGAAGCCTGGTGCGTGGTGTAGGCACTGGTGGTACTGGGCTGGGGCGGGAAGGTGGCGCCGGATATGCCGGACCGTGAAGGAGGACACGCGCTCTTGAGCACCGAGCCTCTCCAACCTTACCAGGTTGAATGTCCCCGTAGCCCTGCCAGTGCGGCGAGGTGGAATAGCCCGACTGGGCTATGCAGGCGAACCGGGGCACACCTGTAAGGCTGGTGCCATGTACGCCGGCCCGAGGAGACGTACTGGAGGCCAGATACGTTGGGCCGGCTCATGACATCCGGCTCGATGCCCAACCTAGCCCTCCCAGTGCGCAAGGTGGAATAGCCGCACTGGGCCTAAGCACGCGTACTGGGGACACCGTGCGCTTTACCGTCATAACACGGTGTCTGACCATACGACGCCCTCTCACTCCACGGTAAGCCGGGGAGTTGGCTCAGGTAACCAACCCGGCTTCGCCACACTCCTTTAGCCCCCCCCAAGAAATGTTTGGGTGAGCCTCTCGGGCTTCCAGCTCTCTTACGTGCTGCCTCCTCATACCAGCGCTCCTGGCTGTGGCTGCTCCTTTCTCTCCCCGAGAGCGGCGATTCTCTCCACCTTAGCCCAGGGTCCTTCTCGTTGACTATTTTGCTCCATGGTCCATTCCTCTTCTCTCCATTGCTTTTGTTCTGCCTTCCTTCTCCAATCCGCTTGGTCCTGGTTTGGTGGGTGTTTTGTAACGGCTGTCAATGTCGTTCTCCTCCTCAGACGAGGAGGAGCATGGATCGGACCAAGATGCGGAGTAGGAGGTATTCTGATTTTAATGGCAAACCAACAAACACTACAAATAAACAAAACAACAAACGTGACTAACCTGCAACAGTCCTGTGTGGCCCAAACGCTAACACAGGAAAC
>NC_036851.1:29947566-29978414 GCF_002910315.2 Salvelinus sp. IW2-2015 | reverse complement strand
TATCTCTCTCAGAATGACCTTCTTGATCCAAATCAGTCAGGTTTCAAGACTAGTCATTCAACTGAGACTGCTCTTCTCTGTGTCACGGAGGCGCTCCGCACTGCTAAAGCTAACTCTCCTCTCCTCTGCTCTCATCCTTCTAGACCTATCGGCTGCCTTTGATACTGTGAACCATCAGATCCTCCTCTCCACCCTCTCCGAGCTGGGCATCTCCGGCGCGGCCCACGCTTGGATTGCGTTCTACCTGACAGGTCGCTCCTACCAGGTGGCGTGGCGAGAATCTGTCTCCGCACCACGTGCTTCACCACTGGTGTCCCCCAGGGCTCTGTTCTAGGCCTCTCCTATTCTCGCTATACACCAAGTCACTTGGCTCTGTCATATCCTCACATGGCCTCTCCTATCATTGCTATGCAGACGACACACAATTAATCTTCTCCTTTCCCCCCTCTGATAACCAGGTGGCGAATCGCATCTCTGCATGTCTGGCAGACATATCAGTGTGGATGACGGATCACCACCTCAAGCTGAACCTCGGCAAGACGGAGCTGCTCTTCCTCCCGGGGAAGGACTGCCCGTTCCATGATCTCGCCATCACGGTTGACAACTCCATTGTGTCCTCCTCCCAGAGCGCTAAGAACCTTGGCGTGATCCTGGACAACACCCTGTCGTTCTCAACTCACATCAAGGCGGTGACCCGTTCCTGTAGGTTCATACTCTACAACATTCGCAGAGTACGACCCTGCCTCACACAGGAAGCGGCGCAGGTCCTAATCCAGGCACTTGTCATCTCCCGTCTGGATTACTGCAACTCGCTGCTGGCTGGGCTCCCTGCCTGTGCCATTAAACCCTACAACTCATCCAGAACGCCGCAGCCCGTCTGGTGTTCAACCTTCCCAAGTTCTCTCACGTCACCCCGCTCCTCCGCTCTCTCCACTGGCTTCCAGTTGAAGCTCGCATCCGCTACAAGACCATGGTGCTTGCCTACGGAGCTGTGAGGGGAACGGCACCTCCGTACCTTCAGGCTCTGTCAGGCCCTACACCCAAACAAGGGCACTGCGTTCATCCAACTCTGGCCTGCTCGCCTCCCTACCTCTGAGGAAGTACAGTTCCCGCTCAGCCCAGTCAAAACTGTTCGCTGCTCTGGCACCCCAATGGTGGAACAAACTCCCTCACGACGCCAGGTCAGCGGAGTCAATCACCACCTTCCGGAGACACCTGAAACCCCACCTCTTTAAGGAATACCTAGATAGGATAAAGTAATCCTCCTAACCCCCCCTCCCCCTTAAAAGAGTTAGATGCACTATTGTAAAGTGGTTGTTCCACTGGATATCATAAGGTGAATGCACCAATTTGTAAGTCGCTCTGGATAAGAGCGTCTGCTAAATGACTTAAATGTAAATGTTAAATGTAATGTTCTGAGCAAGGAACTTAAACGTTAGCTTTCTTACATGGCACATATTGCACCTTTACTTTCTTCTCCAACACTTGGTTTTTGCATTATTTAAACCAAATTGAACATGTTTCATTATTTATTTGAGGCTAAATTGATTTTAGTGGGTATTATATTAAGTTAAAATAAGTGTTCATTCAGTATTGTTGTAATTGTCATTATTACAAATAAATTAAAAATATCGGCCGATTAATCGGTATCGTTTTTTTTTTTGGTCCTCCAATAATCGGTATCGGCGTTGAAAAATCATAATCGGTCGACCTCTATTTTGGAGTGGCCATCACAAAGCCCTGACCTCAATCCTATAGAAAATTTGTGGGCAGAACTGAAAAAGCGTGTGTGAGCAAGGAGGCCTACAAACCTGACTCAGTTACACCAGCTCTGTCAGGAGGAATGGGCCAAAATTCACCCAACTTATTGTGGGAAGCTTGTGAAGGCTACCCAAAACGTTTGACCGAAGTTTAAACAATTTAAAGGCAATGCTACCAAATACTAATTGATGTATGTAAATTCTGACCCACTGGGAATGTGATGAAAGAAAATAAAGCTGAAATAAATAATTCTCTCTACTATTAATCTGACATTTCACATTCTTAAAATAAATGGTTGTAACGGCTGTCAATGTCGTTCTCTCCTCAGACGAGGAGGAGCATGGATCGGACCAAGATGCGGAGTAGGAGGTATTCATGATTTTAATGGCAAACCAACAAACACTACAAATAAACAAAACAACAAACGTGACTAACCTGCAACATCCTGTGTGGCCCAAACGCTAACACAGGAAACAAACACCCACAAAACACCAGTGAAACCCTGGCTGCCTTAGTATGACTCTCAATCAGAGACAAACGATACACACCTGTCTCTAATTGAGAATCATACCAGGCCGAACACAAAACCCAACATAGAAATAGAAAACATAGACTGCCCACCCAACACTCACGCCCTGACCAATAAATACATATAAAAACAAGAGAAAACAGGTCAGGAACGTGACATAACCCCCCCTTAAGGTGCGAACTCGGGCGCACCAGCACAAAGTCTAGAGGGAGGGTCTGGGTGGGCATCTGACCATGGTGGTGGCTCAGGCTCTGGGCGAGGTCCCCACCCCACCATAGTCACTCCCCGCTTCCGTATCCCCCTCCCAATGACTACCCTCCACTCAACCCACCTAAATGAAGGGACAGCATCGGGATAAGGGCCGAACAAACACCCACAAAACACCAGTGAAACCCTGGCTGCCTTAGTATGACTCTCAATCAGAGACAAACGATACACACCTGTCTCTAATTGAGAATCATACCAGGCCGAACACAAAACCCAACATAGAAATAGAAAACATAGACTGCCCACCCAACACTCACGCCCTGACCAATAAATACATATAAAACAAGAGAAAACAGGTCAGGAACGTGACAGTGGTGATCCTAACTGACCTAAGACAGGGATCTTTTACTGGGATTAAATGTCAGGAATTGTGAAAAACGGAGTTTAAATGTATTTGGCTAAGGTGTATGTAAACATCCAACTTCTACTGTACACGGGATAACGGGGAAGAATAGGAGGCAAAGGGCTGTGAGACAGAGGTTTAATCCTAGACACATGGAAAGTGGGATGTATGCGGAGGGTGCGGGGCAACAGAAGATAAACAGCAGTTGGCTAAGGCTCCCGAGTAGCGCAGCAGTCTAAGTTACTGCATCTCAGTGCTAAAGGTGTCACTACAGACCCTGGTTTGATCCAGGGCTGTATCACAACCAGCCGTGATCGGGAGCCCCATAGGGCGGCGCACAATTTGCCCAGCGCCGTCCGTGTTAGGGGAGGGTTTGGCCGGGGTAGGCCATCTTTGTAAAATAAGAATTTGTTCTTAACTGACTTGCTTAGTTAAATAAAGGTTAAATATAAAATGTCAATAAGGACTTTAGAGATGGGGAAAGGCGCGATAAAGCAGGGAAAGTTTACAGGACTCCACCCGGAGAGGCAGATCCTGAGTGCAGAGCCATAACCTCTGCCCGAAACGATAGCGGGGAGCCGGGGTCCAGGGTGATCCGCCTGTCGTCGATACCTGGAGGTGGTCTTAAGAAGAGCGGACCGGGCTCTCTTCCAGGTACGCCGACAGCGGTGGGCAAACATCTGGGCTGAGGGTATGCTGACTTCTTCCTCCTGCTCAGGGAAGAGCGGATGCTGGTAACACATGGAACACTCGAAGGGCGAGAGACCAGTGGGCGAGCAGGGAAGGGTGTTGTGTGCGTACTCCATCCACACAAGTTGCTGGGGTTGGCAGAGACGAGGCAATGAAGTGCCGTCTCCAGGTCCTGATTGGCTCGCTCTGACTGGCCGTTAGATTGGGGATGAAACCCGGAGGACAGGCTGGCCGATGACCCAATGAGGGTGTAGAACGCCTACCAGATTTGGGACGAGAACCGAGGACCACGATTGGAGACCATGTCGACCGGAAGTCCATGGATCCGGAAGACGTGCTGTACCATGAGCTGGGACATCTCATTTGCTGAGGGTAACTTTGGAAGGGGAATGAAATGGGCGGATTTGGAAAACCTATCCACTAATGTAAAGATGGTGGTTTTGCCATCGGATGGAGGTAGACCAGTGACAAAGTCCAGGGATATATGGGACCAGGGGCGGTGAGGAACAGGGACTGGTTGAAGGAGGGTCTTACTCTGTGCACGCACAGTGCAGGTGGCGATGAACGTGGAGACGTCAGGAACCATGGTGGGCCACCAAAACCGTTGACGGAGGAAAGCCTGGGTCCGGCGGGAGCCGGGATGGCAGGTGAGGTTAGAGGAATGAGCCCATTCCAGGACTGCGGACTGGGCAGAATCTGGGACAAACAGCCGGGGTCCGGCTGGGAACACTGCGCCTTATGGACCAGGCTCTTGATACCCCAGATGAGTGTATCTGCCAGACAGGAGGAAGGGAGGATGGTCTCTGGGTCAGACAGTGTAGCTGCAGAGCAATGCAAGCGAGAGCGGGCATCAGGCTTCACATTCTTGGACCCAGGGTGGTAGTAGATTGTAAAATGAAAACGAGTGAATAACAGAGCTAAACGAGTCTGCCTTAAATTGAGGCGCTTGGCAGAGCGGAGATATTCTAGATTCTTATGGTCGGTCCACACTATGAATGGATGTTGCGTCCCCTCTAGCCAGTGTCTCCACTCCTCCAGTGTCATCTTGACCGCAAGAAGTTCCCGATTTCCCATGTCGTAGTTCCTGTGGGATTAATTCAGTGGGATTAAGATGAAAGCGCAGGGATGGACCTTTTGATCCTGGGCAGAACGCTGGGACAGGATGGCCCCTACTCTAACATCTGAGGCTTCGACTTCCACCACAAACTGACGGGACGGGTCCAGATGGATTAAGATGGGGGCTGTGGTGAATCAATGCTTGAGATCCGAAAACGCCCAGTCAGCAGCTGGGGACCACATGAACGGAACCTTGGGTGAGGTGAGTGCAGAGAGGGGGGAAGCCAGGGTGCTGTAGCCCTGGATGAAGTGGCATTAGAAATGAGCAAATGCCAGGAAGCATTGAAGATGCACTCTGGAGGTGGGTTGGGGCCACTCCACCACCGCTCTTACCTTGTTAGGATCCACCTGAATGTTCCCTGCAGCGTTTGACGTATCCCATTTTTCAGCTTTAACAAACAACTGGTTCTCCAGGAGGTGCTGGAGGACTTGTTGGACGTGGAGAACATGTTGTTGAGCCGAACGGGAAAAGATAAGGATGTCATCGAGGTATCCAAACACGAATCGGTTCTACATGTCATGGAGCACATCACTGACCAGGGCCTGGAATACGGAGGGAGATTGGTCAGTCCGAATGGCATAACCAGGTACTCATAGTGCCCGCTAGCCATGTTAAAGACTGTCTTCCACTCGTCTCTTTCCCGTATCTGAACCAGATTGTAGGTGTTTCGAAGGTCCAACTTCGAGAAAATGGCCGCTCCCTGGAGAGGCTCAAAAGCAGAGGATAGGAGTGGTAGAGGGTAAGGTTTTTTTAGCGTAGCGTGATGTCACTAAGGCCCTGGCAGTCCGCCGGCTGGGGAGGCGGAAGGACGAATGAACCCTGCAGCCAGAGAGTCCTTAATGTACACTTCCATGGTCTTGGTCTCCAGACCAGACAGGGAGGTCAATGGCATAGTCGTAGGGTCGATGCAGAGGAAGAGATGTGGTGCGGGCCTTGTTGGAAACCTCCTGGAGGTCCTGGTACTCTGCGGGAACGACTGAGAGATCTGAGGCTTTTCCCAAGCCCGCTGGAGAATGCCCAGGATCAGGCTACGCCGCCTTGAGGCAATGTGTGTGACAGAACGGGCTCCAACCCAGGATAGAACCCGTAGCCCAGTTGATCAGGGGGTTGTGCTTCTGGCACCATGGCAATCCCAAAACCATGGGTACATGAGGAGACTCAATAAACAGAAACTGCATGGACTCACTGTGGTTACCTGACACTCGCAGGTTGATGGGAACCATACTGTGAGTGACCCTGCCAATAGCGGCGTCCATGGGAATAGAAAGGGGTTGTGTGGAGAAGCCCAGATCTGACACCAGGGTAGCGTGCATAAAGCTCCTGTCAGCCCCAAAATCCATAAGCACCCGGAAAAATTCAGACCGGTCACTCCACAGCAGGATAGTATGGGAAATGGGAGACTCCCTGTATGGCTCACCAGCATACTCGTACCTACTGATGAGCGTGGTCTTTTACTGGACAGGTAGATATGTAATGTCCTGAAGTACCACATAATAGACAACTTTTGGAGCTCAGTCTGCGTAAATGTTCCTCAGGAGACAAGCTAGCCCTGCCCAGTTGCATGGGCTCCGGAGGAGGCGAGTCGACAGTCCTCGATGATTCCCGGGGGAACTCGGGTGACATCAGATTCTCTCAGGTAAGCAGGCGTCGGGGACTTTTGAGATACTTCGGAGGCGAGGGGGCACACGAGGGGGAACACGAGGGGGAACCCGTGGACGAGCGCGTATGGCTGGGAATAGACATCCTCTCCCTGCTACGTTCCCGTAACCGCCCATCGATCCTTATGGTCAGGGCTATGAGGGAGTCGACGTCCACGGGCAGCTCCCGGGCTGCGAGCTATTCTTTAATTCCCTCCAATATTCCGTGAAGGAAGGTGTCGAACAGGGACTCCGGGTTCCAGGTACTCTCGGCAGCCAACGTGCAAAAATCTACCGCGTACTCTGCCACACTACGGGAGTCTTGATGCAGCTTCTGAGCTACCTCTCTCCCAGACACCGGAGAATTGAACACCTTCCTTACCTCCGCCATGAAATCCTGCAGACTAATGCAACCAATGGATTGTTGCTCCCACACCGTTATAGCCCAGACGCGCGCCCTCCCGGACATCAGCATTATAAGGTACGCTATCTTCGAACGATGCAATGGAAACAAAAAGGGCTGTAGCTCAAAGATGAGGGAGCACTGGGAGAGAAACGCCCGGCAGGTTCCAGGATCCCCAGCGTAGGACCATTCATAGTTGAGCTCACTCAGTATAGCGTGACGTTGATTAGCTATTATTTTTATTTTATCAAGGGAGGCCAAATGCTCGCTGGCTTTCATTGTATTCAATACCACAGGTGGCAACAATATCATATTATTTTTGACCAGACAGCATCAGATAGACGGTCTTCACATACAGAGACAGAGGGGTGTTGTTTCGCTCGCTCGGATGCTTTCTCCGGTGAGATACATTCAGCCTCTTGCCAAAAAATAAAAATGTTGAATCACAGAGCGACTAAAGAAATTATTTTAATACGTTTTTTTATAATTATTTTGTGTTTTTTGGTGTTATTATGGTGAATAAATGTATTGGCTGGTAAGAATTCTGAATGTCTGGTATGTGTTTTTTTCTAAATGCAACAGGCCTGCCACTCGTTTAGACCAGTGGTTCCCAAGGGGTAGGCAGGGGGGGTCTGCATGGTAAGTCCGGCTTTAAACTTACTCTTGAAAGTTATAATAGTAGAATGCACAAGATTACATTTCGAATTTGGGTAGTGCCTCATCAGTGCCTCTTGTCATGTTAGTCATTGCATACCTTAGAAAGCTACTTATAACCCATGACAGCTAACGTTTTTTTATTTTGTTTATTTAGCCCATAGATGTTGTTGTAATTTTTTTGTCATTCAAGTATCACATAAATACACATGGCTAAATGTATAAAATTGCACTAAAATTTGCATTAAAACTGTTGCATTTTCTTTGCACCCAATGACAAAATGTGTAGAATTGCAGGAAATAAGATTTAGAGCTGCTCTCTTCACTAACGAGAGGGGTGTGAACAGTTTGTGTCATGGCATGTGACATGTGCACGCTCGCACAGGGGGAGCATGGGATGTTCCCCAATGCTGGAAGTGGGGGCCCAGAGTAAAAAAGTTTGGGAACCCCGGGTTTGCACCGTCCAGAGTGCCAGGGCCCCTTCCACACACTCACTGTATAGTAACAAGTGGCATGTGTTTTGAGAGAATGTGCGATCTGAAACCGGTCATCCCTTACCTATGCTCTATATCCAAAGTGTTATGCTTTTTGCAATACCTGTTGGACAGAGAAGTCTTTTCCACTTTTCCACTGACAGAGAAGTCTTTTCCACTGTTAAGGTGTACTGGCTGCCATCGCTGTCTATCATATAGGCTTTGACACTATACAGTGGAAAAAACTTTCTCTGATATGTCGTTTTATGAATGCTGACGGCGCAAGCAGCTCACTCACTCACTTTGTGGACGTAAGAGCTATGGTAAAGCGGTTTTGAAAGAGAAACTTAATCTCTTACGCCTAGTCCCCAAGCCTTTAGTCCCATTTTGGTTACTGTCTATTGTGCTTGAGGCCACTGGAAAGCGTTGAGATGAAGTATATTTCTTTCAAAACCACATAACCAATGCATTTTTTGGCAGAAATGCTTTCTGGAACATGTGAAGTTTAATGTGCCTTAATAACAAACGTGTATGCCATCTGTAAATGCGTATAATTTGGTTAACCACGAAAAAAGACAGGAATGTTCCCGCTAGCCATGATTGGCTGAGATAATGGATGGGCTGGACATGCCGAGAGATGAGTTTGGATTGGTCTGCCATGTAGCACACTTCGTTCTATAACATGAGCTGGTCAGTATGTGTAGGTAACCCTTTGTAACGCTGCTTTAAAAAATATATATCACGTAGTAGAAGTGCAAAAGTGTTGCTCTCCACTTTCTGGAGGAACAAGTTTTGAAATCAGTGGAATGCCCGATGGAATTAGAGTATGATAGCTAAGGAGATGGAGAAAATTCTGGTGTTTGATTGCAAATATGCAGAGGTAGTTGAAAATTGAACACACAGAAGGCTGTTGTATAAAACACCTGTCTCAGGATTACATCTTCAAACTAAGGGCAACCATGGCATCCATGGCAGAGAGGAAGAAGCATCCATCCATGTTTACGGGTAAGATAGTCTAGCTAGCCACATTTTCAGATATTATACGTTTCTAATTTTGTCAGAAGTTAGCTAGCTAACATTAGCTGACTGGCTCGCTAGCTAACGTTATATGTATGATCTGTGTAGTAATATCATTCATATCTCCGAGCCATTTGCATTGCTAGTTAAAGCCTCACGTTAGCTAGCTAGCCAATATTGAACATGGTTGGTTAGCTACCTGCAGATTCATGCAGGGTAATAATGTTATGAGTTGGGATTATGGTTCATTGTTTAGCTAGCTAGCTACATGTCTAACAAAAGACACCACTATGCAAGTAACCATTTCACTACACCTTCTGTATCCTGTGCACGTGACAAATAAACTTAGATTTTATTTGATATAGTATGTGTTTACCAGAGACGGTAATGTGAAGTTCATGACCTGCACCAAATGTATAACGTTAGGCCAACAAGACAGTGTCCAAGTTCTGAAATTCTCTGCTAGAATGCCCTGCTTTTATTTCCTCACACTGACAACCGTACGCTATTTTCTGTAATTGACTCGCATTAACTTGTAAATAATGATCTTGCTGTGAATTTATTTTCCTGTAATAATGAAGACAAATTAGCTAACGTGAAGACGTTGTCAGCTATATGATATAGTCAGTATTTGAACTGGCTAGCCAGCTAACTTAACATTAGCTAGCTGGTTAACAAGCTAGAAACTAACTTAACATTAGCTAGCTGGTTAACAAGCTAGAAACTAACTTAACATTTAGCGATAGCTGGTAAGCAGCTGAAACTACTTTAACTTAGCTGAGCTGGTTACAAGCTAGAAACTTGAACGTTACATTAGCTAAGCTGGTTAACAAGGGATGACTAGAACATTACATTTAAACATTTACATTTAGTGCATTTAGCAGACGCTCTTATCCAGAGCGACTTACAAATTGGTGCATTCACCTTAGTGATATCCAGTGGAACAACCACTTTACAATAGTGCATCTAACTCTAAGGGGGGGGGGGGGGGGTTAGAAGGATTACTTTATCCTATCCTGGTATTCTTAAAGAA
This sequence comes from Salvelinus sp. IW2-2015, assembly GCF_002910315.2. Lineage (NCBI taxonomy): Eukaryota > Metazoa > Chordata > Actinopteri > Salmoniformes > Salmonidae > Salvelinus > Salvelinus sp. IW2-2015. Next base: position 29,968,490 of record NC_036851.1, on the reverse strand, counting down.
GGTGGGTTTTTCAGGTGTCTCCGGAAGGTGGTGATTGATTCCGCTGACCTGGCGTCGTGGGGGATAAAGTAATCCTTCTAACCCCCCCCCTTAAGAGTTAGATGCACTATTGAAAGTGGCTTTCCACTGACATCATAAGGTGAATGCACCAACTTGTAACTCGTCTGGATAAGAGCGTCTGCTAAATGACTTAAATGTAAATGTAAATGTAAGTTAGTTTCTAGGTTGTGTAACCAGCTAGCTAATGTTAAGTTAGTTTCTAGCTTGTTAACCAGCTAGCTAATGTTAAGTTAGTTTCTAGCTTGTTAACCAGCTAGCTAATGTTAAGTTAGTTTTAGCTTGTTAACCAGACTAGCTATGTTAAGTAGTTTCTAGCTTGTTAACAGCTAGTAATGTTAAGTTAGTTTCTAGCTTGTTAACCAACATTAGTTAGCTGGTTAACAAGCTAGAAACTAACTTAACATTAGCTAGCTGGTTAACAAGCTAGAAATGAACCAAAACATTGTTTAGAAAGTTGCTTTTAGTTGCCTGGTTTGTTAGATTGACAGATACTACATTAATTTTAAACTGGTGGGTTTATTGGTGTTAAAATACACTAGTTATGCTATTTTGGACCACCAGGTCGCTGATGTCATGCAGCCTGTAGTTTTTGTGTTTATTATTTTTCATAACAACAATGACAAGTTTGATGTCAAACGACAATAGAATGTTCATGATGTCACTGCGACAATTGTGGATAGACGTAGTATAAACCAGCCTTTAGTCTTGAAATCTTTGATTGTTTAGAACATGTCCTCACATGTGAATCCTTAAAGAGATGGGTGGGGCTAAGGCTTAAGAGGGTGTGAACGATGCAGAATGGGTGTAGACAAAAAATAGCTCTCCAGTTGTTTTACCAAAACATTCAAGCACCATTTTCTCAAAAGTGAGGTTACAAGTTTATCAACTTCCCAGTGTTCCTCAACTGTAGTGTATGATATACCATTTTCTAGCTCTGAGTCTCTACTTTTATCCAGTAGGTTACATATCTGCGACACAGGAGTGGGCTATATCCCATTGTGAGAAAAGCAAAACGAATATTTGAAAGAGAATTTACAAGAGCGACTGCCTTTAAAAAGTTAATCCCTCTGAAAATGGCCTATGTGGCATCGATATGAGTCAGAAACAGTTATTCTAGAGTCAAAATTGACTACAAAGTGTAAACAGGATCATTTTGGTCATAAGTCAGTCTCGTCTAAAACGGAGTTTGGAACATCCGTGTGTCACAACGGTTAATGAAGGTTGGTTTGAGATTTGACAATGTCCATTTGCCCACTAATATGGGGTGAACAGCTGAGGTGATTGCTTTATATCCAATACCTTATACAGTGAGACAGACCTGCCCAGCAGCCCGACTTTATTTAAATATGACCACACATCGCGCATTTTTTTACTTGTGAAATACTGCACCAAACACCTTAGTTAGATATAAAATTGCGCAACTAAATTATCCTCAGCAAAAACGTCGAAATTAATTACAGATTTCTTGATATATCTTAGATTCATTCTGGGGATTTTGAGGAAGTGAAATAAGGAAGTGAAATCTACAGTGTCTTATGGGGGGACAAACATCATGAACCAAATGTGGAATCGGTCAGGAAACACACCTCCAAGACTGAAATCTCGTTTTCGAATGAGCAACAGAAAAACACGTGCTAATCGGAGTGTTCAGTGGCTCTTTACTTTCATAATCCCGGTTCTCAGATAATAGAATGAGGTATCTCACGGCGCTTCCCTGCTCGAGAATGCTTGAGAATGACCAGAAGGCGGGCCCAACAGACGTAAACTTAAGTTTTGCGTTATAGTCTTTAATTTAGACTATGAGTGATACACAGATAAGATCGACCCATTAAACAAAAAGGATACATGTTTATCAGATTCTCTGGTAGGCACGGCCTATCTGGCACCCCCTCAAACTCAACTCAAATGTTATAAGTCGAAACGGTCTTCTGTCTCAGTGTCACACATCGTTTGGCTGTGTGTCGGACTCACTGCTGTTCATGATGTATTCGGTCCAGTCGAAGCCCTTGCTGCCATTGGCCAGGTAGTTCTCAGTGGAGTTGATTGGCCAGATGACACATTTCTGCCGCAGGTTGCCCATGAAGAGCTGTAGTCCAATCAAAGCAAAGACACTGAGACAGAAGACCGTGAGGATCATAACGTCTGACAATTTCTTCACCGATTGAACTAGAGCACCGACGATGGTCTTGAGTCCTGGGGAAAGGAACCAGACATGCATTCACACACACAGACACAAATGTGCACACACACACACACACACACCCGCGTATGTGTGTGTTTGTGTACACACACATACATATAAACACACAAGTGCACACACGCACACAAACAAAGAGAAATGGGCATTGCTGGAAAGTACAAGCTTAGCTATGAATTATTTCTATAGAGTTTATATAGTAGTATTACAGTAATATAGTAGACCATCACATAAAACTGTACTTCTTCAAGTTAACATCAAACCAAAACGAACGCTCTGTTCAGAATCAACAATATTTCAATTTGGACAGGTATAACAGAAATATTCTAAACTGCAGGCGTATGTGTCATAATAATAATAATGCGTATGGTTGATATATTTTCCATGAGGAAAGGAAGGTTTTCACTTCAAACACTCTGATACGTCAATAGTGATTGTGTTCTATATGGTTAGTTACTGTTAAGTCATATTGAACTAAATTACAGCGAGAATAGCATCCTTGATAACTACAGTAACAGTCAAAAGTTTGGACCCACCTACCCATTCAAGGGTTTTTCTTTATTTGTACTATTTTCTAAATTGTAGAATAATAGTTAAGACATCAAAACCATGAAATAGCACATATGTAATCATGTAGTAACCAAAAAAGTGTTAAACAAATCAAAATATATTTGAGATTCTTCAAAGTAGCCCCCCTTTGCCTTGATGACAGCTTTGCACACTCTTGGCATTCTCTCAACCAGCTTCAACTGGAATGCTTTTCCAACAGTCTTGAAGGAGTTCCCACATATGCTGAGCACTTGTTGGCTGCTTTTCATTCACTCAGCGGTCCAACTCATCTCAAACCATCTCAAAATGGGCTGAGGTCGGGTGATTGTGGAGTCCAGGCCATCTGATGCAGCACTCCATCACTCTCCTTCTTGGTCAAATAGCCCTTACACAGGCTGGAGATGTGTTGGGTCATTGTCCTGTTGAAAAACAAATGATAGTCCCACTAAGCACAAACCAGATGGGATGGCGTATCGATGCAGAATGCTGTGGGAGTCATGCTGGTTAAGTGTGCTTTGAATTATAAATAAGTAATTGACAGTGTCCCCAGCAAACCCCACCCCCACACTTTCACACATCCTCCTCCATGCTTCACGGTGGGAATCACACATGCGGAGATCATCCATTCACTTACTCTGCGTCTCACAAAGACACGTCGGTTGGAACCTAAAATCTCAAATTTGGACTCATCAGACCAAAGGACAGATTTCCACCAGTCTAATGTCGATTGCTCGTGTTTCTTGCCACAAGCAAGTCTCTTCTTATTATTGGTGTCCTTCAGTAGGGGTTTCTTTGCAGCAATTCGACCATAAAGGCCTGATTCACACAGTCTCCTCCGAACAGTTGATGTTGAGTTGTGTCTGTTACTTGAACTCTGTGAAGCATTTATTTGGGCTGCAATTTCTGAGGCTGGCAACTATAATGAACTTATCCTCTGCAGCAGAGGTAACTCTGGGTCTTCCTTTCTTGTGGTGGTACTCATGAGAGCCAGTTTCATCATAGCGCTTAATGGTTTTTGCAACTGCACTTGAAGAAACTTTCAAAGTTCTTGACATTTTCCGGATTGACTGACCTTCATGTCTTAAAGTAATGACGGACTGTCGTTTCTCTTTGCTTATTTGAGCTGTTCTTGCCATAATATGGACTTGGTATTTTACCAAATAGGGATATCTTCTGTTTACCACCCCTACCTTGTCACAACACAACTGATTGGCTCAAAGGTATTAAGAAGGAAAGAAATTCCACAAATTAACTTTTAACAAGGCACACCTGTTAATGCCTTCCTACCTCATGAAGCTGGTTGAGAGAATGCCAACAGTGTGACAAGCTGTCATCAAGGCAAAGGGTGGCTACTTTGAAGAATCTCAAAGATAAAATATATTATGTTTTTTTTAACACTTTTTTGGTTACTACATGATTCCATATGTGTTAATTCATAGTTTTGATGTCTTAACTATTATTCTACAATTTAGAAAATAGTAAAAATAAAGAAAAACCCTTGAAAGAGTAGGTGTGTCGAAACTTTTATCTGTTACTGTACATCAAACAATAGTACAATAATTAAAGACACATAAAAAACAGCAAGAAGATTATCAGACATTCAATTTTACACCACAACATAGAAACACAACAACATTGAGAGTGCCCCTACGTGATATTTCCATGAGACTGACACACTTCAGTGATGATCAAAATACTCCTCAAATGTTCTAAATCAACAAAATGACACAGAGGTAGGCTATACCAAAATAGTTCTAAGACTAATAGGTGATGGAGTTGTGGAGGGATACCAATTCATGACAAGTTTATGTTAATTTACACCATTATGTGAATGTAATTTTTATGTAATTTTCCCTTATGTTATTTTTCTGTTCAAGTCTCAGTTTCACAGGCAGTGTAGAGCATTCTTGGAAAGAGTGGGGCCACTCTCAGATAATAGATATCACAACAACTACAAAACATCCACTAGATCGACCAAACACAGCAGCACAGCACAATGAAGAGAGAGCGCAGGAATGGGTTCAGTCAGAAGAGGAAGAAGTTGGAAGAGAAGAGAGGGTAGACGAGGGCTGGCAGCGGTAAGGGGGGGGGGGGAGTGGGAATGGCAGGTTGCATGCAGGTCATTTAAACGCCAAGGCTGAAGGAATTGACTCCATGGTCATCATCACCTGTCTGTCGTGGCAACCGGCGATGGTGACTTAGCTTGGTTCCCACTGGTTAGAATGGTTCCCATCCTAGCACCCCATCATGTCCACTCGTGCTGTGTGGTTATCCCACTGGGTGAGCCTTTTAGGCTGGACCCCTTTAGATCAGAGGCCTACACTGGAGACTGAGCCAACACTACTTACTGGACTAGATGTATTTTAATGCACAAATTCACATTTACTTCCTCCCAGACATTTGTTCAAACACTTTTTGCACATTAAATGTTCTGCACTCAAAGTTCTACAACATCTCAAAAGGCTAAGTGTGGTGTGTATGTGTGTGTATGTGTTGTGTGGTGTGTGTGTGTGTGTGGTGTGTGGTCTGTGGTGTGTGTGTGTGTGTGTGTGTGTGTGTGTGTGTGTGTGTGTGTGTGTGTGTGTGTGTGTATACATAACACATAACTGATTTTCAATCCAACACTTTCAACCCTCCCCCCCAGAGAAAAAGCCTTCAGGTGGATCTCCAATTAGTTTTTCTCTGGGGGTTATATATTTGCACCATTGGAACTGTTGGATTGAAAATCAGTTATGTGTTATCACTGTGTTTATTTCCTTTAGTTACTTTCTCTGTTGTGTTTATGCCTTAATGTCCCAGGATTAACAAAGATCTTCTCAGAAACTAATAGTCCACATTCAGGAGTTCACTGTTATAATCATAACAGAATGGAATTCAAAGTAAAGAAGCTCCTTAAAAGCCAAAGTTGTAAGATAAAAAAGCAGGTGTCTTGAAAAGCTTCATGCAGCATAAAGTGTGTTGTCAAACTAGGCTTGGCAGTCTTAAGGAATTCATTGTTCTTCAGAGTGCTCCGTTATGGTCAGGGCTTCATACAGAAATGTGATGTGTTTTAAGATGGTGACAACAACTAAGGTAGAAATTTGAACACAAACTCATCAAAGGTCCTAAACGTTATGTATTTACCTATATTCATTCATTTGGTGGATATCAACACATTACTCTCTGTTGGAAAGTGAATCGAACCTCTCTGAAAGAGATCCTCATGGTCTAAATAAGAAAAGCTTACAGATACAATGTGTGAGTGTGAAACCCTTGTCTATCACTTTGACTTGGAGGTTAAGATGTCAATAATAATAACTATTTTGCATTTCTACAACTCCTCATACTTAGACCCTGAGTTTTTCTTAACCATGGGAGAGTTATCAACTAGGGCCTGACGTTTTCCTTGGGGGCAACTCAGGCTCCTACCCATACAATCTGCTCTGAGTATACTGTATGAATCTGTTAATGTCACTTTGGGGGAGAATATTATTAAAATACAAGCAATAATACAACATTTGCAGTGTATCCCACCCACTTATTATATGGGCTGTTCGTCTTCTAGTATGTCATATCAGGAGCCCCTTTTCAACTTAACACCACAAGACTGCCAGTAGACTGCGAAGCCTATCAAAAATGTATTGCTACCATTTTTGATCGTTTGGAAAATAAAAAGTCAACAAAACAGTTATCGTTTCTGAGGCATCCTCTTTAAGAGTCTAAAGTAATAAGAAATTATGAGAATCCATTTAATGAGAAATCAAAATAAACTCAGCTTTAGTGTTTAAATGGGAGTCTCACCTGGAATCACAGAAATAGTTTTCAATGCTCGGAGAACTCTGAACGTTCTCAGCGCCGAGACATTCCCCAGGTCCACAAATTCTGTTACATATCTGTAACGGGGTAGGATCACACACAGAACAAAACACCATGACAAAAAACACAAACGGTAACACACACAAACCTACAGGTCACACACACGGACGCCAAGTGCACCACACCAGCACCATCACCACCGAAGAAGATGACTGGCAGGAGGAGGGGACACCACAGCGAGAGAGAGCGAGAGAGAGAAGCGCCTATACCTCCAGGAGAGAGGAGCGAAGGTGGAAGAGGAAACAGAAACAAAACCACACCTAACACTGACCCCAGCAACTCGCCCGCCAGCACACACCTGCATAGTCTTATCTGGGATAACAGAAATAGTTTTCAAAGCCCTCAGAACCCTGAACGTACGCAGAGCTGACACATTGCCTAGGTTTACAAACTCTGTTATATACCTGCAGAGTGGATCAGATCACAGTTACTCAGCAGTCGTTCCAGAATGAAAGAGAGAAAGAAGGCAGGATTGTGGTAAATGCCATTTCAATTAAGTCAATTCAGTAAGTAAACTGAAATTCCAATTTTAAAAAATTGTTATTGAAAATATTTTTGATTTTTTTTGTTCAGTTTACTTCCTGAACTCACTGAATTGAAACGGAATTGACCCCAACCTTGAAAGAAAGAAAATACAAAAATAAAATAAAGGACTAAAAAGGAAGATAGGAAAATACAAAATAAAGAAAGAAATACACTGTATGGCCCAAAATGTTTCAACCAAATGTTTCAAAATGTTCCACAGATAAATCAGAGAAAACATATTGTTGTGCTAAAATTAGAGCAGGGCAATCATTCCTTGTCAAACTGGAACGATTACAATATTTGCATAACTTTCAATCATCAAAATCTCCTTTTACCAAATTCCAAAAAGACTGCTATCCCTGCCCATTGAAATCATCTTCTTTGGTAGGATATCCCTCCCTCTGCAACATGTTGTTTTTAAAGGAGGATACAAGTAGAGTAATCAGATAATTTTTTTATGCATCGGTATAAACTCTACATCATTTCACGGAGCTATCTCACTCTCTAGAATTGAACTAGTTAATAATCACATCAAAATGGCTTCTCTTTCAACAAACCCATGCATGTGTGTGTCATTCTCATAAAATTCAACATTACAAATATACAGTGCATTCAAAAAGTATTCTAACCCCTTGACTTTTTCCACATTTTCTTACATTACATCCTTATTCTAAAATGTATTAAATATAATTGTTTTCTTATCAATGTACACACAATAGCCCATAATGACAAAGCAAAAACAGGTTTTTAGAATTGTTTCAAATGTATTAATAAATAAAAAACTGATATCAAATGTACATAAGTATTCAGACCCTTTGCTATGAGACTTGAAATTGAGCTCAGGTGCATCCTGTTTGCATTGATCATCCTTGAGATGTTTCCACAACTTGATTAGAGTCCACCTGTGGTAAATTCAATTGATTGTACATGATTTGGAAAGGCAAACACCTGTCTGTATGTCCCACAGTTGACAGTGCATGTCAGAGCAAAAACCAAGCCATGAGGTCAAAGGAATTGTTTGTAGAGCTTCAAGACAGGATTGTGTCGAGGCACAGATCTGGAGAAGGGTACCAAAACACTTCTACAGCATTGAAGGTCGCCAAAAACACAGTGGCCTCCATAATTCTTAAATGGAAGAAGTTTGGAACCACCAAGACTCTTCCTAGAGCTGGCCGCCCTGCCAAACTAAAAAATCAGGGGAGAAGGGCCTTGGTCAGGGAGGTGACCAAGAACCCAATGGTCACTCTGACAGTGCTCCAGAGTTCCTCTGTGGAGATGGGAGAACCTTCCAGAAGAACAACCATCTCTGCAGAACTCCACCAATCAAAACTTTATGGTAGAGTGGCCAGACGGAAGCCACTCCTCAGTAAAAGGCACATCACACCCCGCTTGGAGTTTGCCAAAAGCCACCTAAAGGACTCTCAGACCATGAGAAACAAGATTCTGTGGTCTGATGAAACCAAGATTGAACTATTTGACCTGAATGTCAAGCATCACATCTGGAGGAAACCTGGCACCATTCCTACGGTAAAGCATGGCGATGGCAGCATCATGGTGTGGGGATGTTTATCAGCGACAGGGACTGGGAGACTAGTCAGGATCGAGGGAAAGATGAAAGGAGCAAAGTACAGAGAGATCCTTGATGAAAACCTGCTCCAGAGCAATAAGGACGTCAGACTGGGGTGAAAGTTCACCTTCCAACAGGACAATGACCCTAAGCACACAGTGAAGACAACGCAGGAGTGGCTTTGGGACAAGTCTGGACAATGTCCTTGAGTGACCCAGCCAGAGCCCGGACTTGAACCCGATCGAACGTCTCTGGAGAGATTTGAAAATAGGTTTGCGGCATCGCTCCCCATCCAACCTGACAGAGCTTGAGAGGATCTGCAGAGAAGAATGGGAGAAACTCCCCAAATACAGGTGTGCCAAGCTTGTAGCATCATACCCAAGAAGACTCGAGACTGTAATCGCTGCCAAAGATGCTTCAACCAAGTACTGAGTAAAGGGTCTGAATACTTATGTAAACGTGAAATTTCAGTAGCTTTTTTGAAAAAACATTTCCAAAAATGTATAAAAACTGTTTTTGCTTCATCATTATTGGGTATTGTATGTAGATTTAATCCATTTTACAATAAAGGTATCGTAACAAAATTGGGAAAAAGTCAAAGGGTCTGAATACTTTCCGAATGCACTGTACCTGTACTAACATATACTGTATGTCCTATTGATTGATTGATTCAGTTGAATGAATTCTATTTTGCGGAATTAATATTTGGAGATGCTTAATCATCTTGGATTATTATTATTATCTTGGAATGTACTGCCTGGTCCAACCCTGTCACCCTGGTAGAGATGGCAGTGCAGAGAGAGATGGAGGTGTAGAGAGAGGAATATGGGGAGGAGGTGGACTACTTACGCCATAGAGATCACCATGAAGTCCAGCCAGTTCCATGGATCTCGTAGAAAAGTGAACCCATCTATACAAAAGCCTCGCGCCACAATCTTGGTAAGCGATTCGAAGGTGTAGATACCTGTGAAGGTATACCTAGAGCACAATAAGACGAGAGACAGCGAAAGGGTGAGATAAGTGAATAAATGCATATTAGTTTATAAATGTGTTCTAAACAGTTTATGAATGTACATAAGGAGTTATAAATCAATACTTACTCTACTATCTTGTTCCATTCTGGAGGATCACTAAATGTCATGAATACACAGTTGGTCAAAATGGTGCTCATGATGATCATACTGAATACCGTAACAGGGAAGAGAGTTAAGAAAAGGTTGATGACCAAATAAACTCCACCACCCATCAACATACGGTAGGAACATAGTTGAATATACTGTGAGACACTCTACAATGACACAGTTCATCCATACATTTTTTATTTTGTATTTTACCCCTTTTTTCTCCGCAATTTCGATCTTGTCTCATTACTGCAACTCCCCAACGGGCTCAGGAGGCAACGGTCAAGTCATGCGTCCTCTGAAACATGACCCGCCATGACCCGCCTTAAACGGAGGAAACACCGTTTAACTGACTACCGAGGTCAGCCTGCAGGTGCCTAGCCCGCCACAAGGAGTTGCTAGAGTGCAATGAGCCAAGAAAAGCCCCCTCGACCAAACCCTCCCCTAACCCGGATGACGCTGGGCCGATCACGGCCGGTTGTGATACAGCCTGGGATCGAACCCAGGTCTGTAGTGACGCCTCTAGCACTGCGATGCAGTGGCCCCATCCATGAACGATTTAACAAGATGTGGATCCAGGGTATCCGGATAAGGGAGGGAAGATGTTTCCGGATAGTGTGGGTCACAAGATCCAGATCAATGCACAAGGATGATTTGGCCTGTATCACCTCTTCTCTGTTTCTTCAACCAATCAAAAGAAAATATCACAATCACTAGCTCCTTCAACCTTAATATTATGTACAGTACATTGAAGAAGTACATACTCTGTAATTTCCCCATGATAAACAACTAAATCATAATTTCAAAGCAAGACAATGCACCACTTGAAAGGATATGAGTGTATCAAAATCTTAATTGCTATTCGCCTAAAGAGACTAAAAGGGCTGATGACGTACAAGGAGTCCGTGGCGTGGAAGCGGAAGATTGTTTTCCCTTTGTTTAGGACTATAAACGTCTGCAGAGAGAGAGAGAGAGAGAGAGAGAGAGAGAGAGAGAGAGAGAGAGAGAGAGAGAGAGAGAGAGAGAGAGAGAGAGAGAGAGAGAGAGAGAGAGAGAGAGAGAGAGAGAGAGAGAGAGAGAGAGAGAGAGAGAGAGAGAGAGAGAGATGCATTAACAAGAGCATTACAAGGCATGACACATACGGGACATGTAAAAAAGAAAAGCTGCACAAAGGCTCCGGTGTAATATGCTGCCTTCATCAGTGTTTCATGACACATACAGTACATCCCATGCTGAGATAACAGAAATGGGAAGTCATGACTAAGGTACACTAAGCTGACTGTTCATTGGCTGATCTGATTGCAGACCTCATCTCTGAGTCACAGGGCACACAGGGTGGCTCCACTCATTTTATGGAACTTGCTGCTTCAGTTTGCCATGCCCATTCACTACAAGAAGAATTATGTTGTATTACGACCACAAGTAGTTTTCAAGTTTAAACCCACTTTAACATGGCACCATAAAGAGTACTCTGTGCATTTCCTCCCAAAAGCAATCAACAAGAGGGTAAATCAATATTGGTAACTTATTTGTTACTGAGGTATAAACAGGGTATATCCTAAGATGTGCTGACCGTGTGTTTCATGCACATACTAGGGCACATGCTGAACAGCAAAGACAACCACAATATCTTCTCTCATTATAGAACAGTAAGGCAGAGACTTCTGATTCTCTAGTAATTTGCATACTTTTTAGCCAGTAGTTCTCAAAGTAAAATTGCTTACTATGTGACACAGGTGCAGATATGTGCACCACGTCAAGGCTCTCTCTCTCCTGTGTGTGTGTATCTTGCTAGTGAAGGGCTGAAGCTCTTTGGCTAGAACTTGAATTGCTAGGGAGCTGGCCCTCTTGGGGGAAAATGTAAGGAAAACAGTCGCTTTCAAGGTAGGGATATGGTGGCTAGTTGAGGTGAAATTAATTCTGCTCATAGATTCTGCATGTATGAACTACACATTGACATATCCAGCCCAAAGCGGGAGGTTAAAAAAATACTTAGTAGTCGGCAAAGTTCCGGAGCATGTCTTTAAATCAACCATGACCTTTAGTCTCTTCCACTAAAGCACATGCACATGCCTCTTTTACTAATGTGAAGACATATTATTACAACTATTACAGAATGTGTGAAAAATATCAAATGGAATTCAATGACCAGGTCTGAATAGCCTAATAACTAAAAAACTTAAAATGTAATTTTAAGTTTTTCAAAATGTCAAAAAGTACCCAACCACTTTGCACTATGTAACTACTGTACCACTTCCAGTTAGAGTAACTAAGAGCCCCTGACTGACGGTGACAGTAAGATATCCCAGTGTTTGTGTCTGTTCCTTCCTTCCTGTGTTCCTCTCCCCTCTCTCCAGTCTGTGGCCAAATAGTTGTCTTCTTCTCCCAGCTTAAAGCTCTTACTGGAAAAGAACTGCAAACGCTGCCATCGATCAAGACCAGATCTGCTGACTCCAGCCTCTCAACAACCACTCCCCATCCCATAGACAGGCCCGGGCCAAGTGGGGCTGGGCTGGCTGTGGTGAGGTTAGGCCCAGAGCTCTGAGAGAAGGAGAGTGTGTGTGTGTGTGTGTGTGTGTGTGTGTGTGTGTGTGTGTGTGTGTGTGTGTGTGTGTGTGTGTGTGGTGTGTGGTGTGTGGTGTGTGTGTGTGTGTGTGTAAGATTGAGGGGGGGGGGGGGGCTGTATGCGATTGCATTTATGTATGAGCGCACACGTGTGTGTGTGTGTTTGTGTGCGTGTGTGTATGCACGCTTGTATGTGGGTGTGTGGTGTGTGTGCACAGAGAGTGAGAGGAAGAGAACATCACAGCAGAAGCATGACCAGTAGAATATCAACCGTACTGTTAATTATAAGTGCCTACATTAACTTTTCTGGCTCCACTTCATCAATTAGTCATCTCCCAGTCAGACCACGAGAGACAGAGAGAGAGAGAGATAGAAAGAGAGAGGGGTGCTATGTAACACATGAGTCCAGATCAGATGACCTCTGAAGTACCTTCCTACTGTACAGTACAGTATTACACTCCACAACAGCTGTGGGACTAGGGGAGAATATTTAGGCCAGTATACGCACACCACGCAACATAGGCCAACACGCATAGAATTAAACACTAAAACATCTCAGCTCAACATACTAACAACCGAACACAGATACAGCCCGATTCACACACAGTCAAACAACCCGTTACACTGTAAGCCCCACACTGTACAACAGAAACACAAAGTCAGACTAACACATTCAAAACTAAACTGTTCACATGGCATGCACAACAAACAGACACATACACATCAGAGAAAGAATCCACACCTACAAAGACATACAGTAGGTATATAGAGACGCCAAAAGGACTTCAGACAAACTCTCATCTCTCTCACTCTCTCTCACACAACACACAACACACACAACACAACACAACAACACACACACACCACACACACACACAACAACACACACACACACACACACACACCACACACACACACACACACACACACACACACACACACACACACACACTGGGACTGTCTGTTTGTCACACACTCCAAGGGAAACACTGGCAATGAGCAGCTGGGCAACAAGACAGAGGTGTCCTGAGACAGGAGTGTCCTGAGACAGGAGTGTCCTGAAAGCTAATTAGATTAAAATAGCGAGTGGTGGCTGCAGAGCAGTCTGGGGAAAGACTAAATGTATTCTCTCTCTGCATTACAACACTCCTCACTCTCCCCTGATCCTTCACTCTCTCCTTCCCTAAGTATTTCTTCCTCTCCTTTCTTTTTGACCATAAACTATCTATAGCTAGGCTAACTCAAATCCTCACCATTTCTTCCTGTCAGAAAAAAATTGTCTGCCTCTATCATTTACCCCAATCATTGTCTGGTGTTGGTTAAAATTAGGCCCAGGTTCAAATTTCAGCTACAGCAAAAATCTAACGTTCAAAGAAATGTGGGGAGTCAAATGTTGCTATGACAGAAGAGACATGTGTAATGAGTGGCCTGCTCTGCTCATTGTCAACATGACCACAGATGTGGTCCCTATAGCCTCATGCTAGGTGTATGTGTTCTATCTGGTTGTCCTGACTTCAATTCCTCCCCCCCTCCCTCTCTTTCTTCCCTCCTTCCCTGGGGAGTGAAGGCGACTTTTACTTCAGACCCTCTGAGGACATAGCTTTAGTTTAGGACACACAGGTAAGCCTCTGTTTGCATGGCTCTGATAGTCTTATTGGCACCAAATGGTTACATTTCAATGTCATTAATCATATTAAATGTGATTAAAGAATCATATTAATCTTATCTACTGCTATCAGCCAGGAATAGTCATTCATATTCTGACAGGCCTTTGATTCACTGACATTCTTGAGCCATAATAACTACAGATTCCCAATACAATATTTCATTGGACCAACCTGTAGAGATTTTCCCAGTTCGCTGCCATCTGGAGTTATTTGCTCCCGAACAGTTTTCATTTTGTGATGACACATCATATACACACACTGACATACACACATGCATGCACACACACCCCATACATCGGTTTCATCGCTAATATGCTAGGCCTGTGTTTCAATTTAGGTCATCCACTATGGTATACTGCAATCAACGTACATACAGAGTCATAATTAAATTGTAAAGGGGCTTTAGTATGTATGTAAGCTGGATGGATGTGGAGAGAGAGGAGGGAGAAATCTGCTATTGATTACACTAACTGGCTACTGCTACAATATGGCTGTGGATAGAGGGACAGACAGTCAGTCAGTGAGAGAGAGAGAGAGAGAGAGAAAGAGAGAGAGAGAGAGAGAAGAGAGAGAGAGAGAGAGAGAGAGAGAGAGAGAGAGAGAGAGAGAGAGAGAGAGAGAGAGGAGAGAGCGAGCGAGAGAGAGAGAGTGAAGAAGGAAGGCGAGGGGGATGTAGCCTATAGGAGATAGGAGCCAGGACATAGTGAGGCGCCCCATTACAATGGAGAGGAGCAGCAACTATGGCTACGATTCCCAGACATATTGAAATGGCCAATACATATCAACTGTTTGATGCATGAGTGTGCTGACCCACTGTGTGATTATCAAAGGCACGCTTCACATGCATAAACACACACCATCACACAATATATAGACTTTCTTTTTCTACTGGTTCATTGACTTGTTTATTGTGTTATTGGCTTGTTTATTGTTTATTCCATGTTATTCCATGTGTAACTTTTGTGTTGTTGTCTGTGTCACACTAGCTTGCTTTATCTTGCCAGGTCGCAGTTGTAAATGAGAACTTGTTCTCAACTAGCCTACCTTGGTTAAATAAAGGTGAAATCAAAAAATATATAAAAAATAAACACAGAGTGGCACGGGCATATACACAGTACACAACCGGAATACAGTCCCACTGATCTAAATACTAGTACAACAACACTACATCATCACACACAATGCAGAAACGAATGTCTCATGACGGATTGCTGCAAAGCTACTTATGCAGTTTCATCATCCACAATAGAGGCTTTGAAGAGAAATACATATGCAGGAATAGGAGGCAGAAGCAGCTGCAGAGACAACAAAGAGAGGGAAGGAAGGAGGGAGGGGAGAGGCATGCAGTGGAGCAGTGAGAGAGGGATGTGGAGGGGGCATCAGGGATACAGGGACAGCAGTAAAGACAGACAAAGAGAGAGGGAGCAAAATAAGGAGAGAGAGAGAGAGAGAGAGAGAGAAAGGAGCACGCAGCGGAGGAGAAAGTGAGAGATAGAAGAGGGGAATGAGGGGTGGGAGGAGAGGGAGGAATGCAGAAGAAAACCCTGAGAGCTGCAGAGGGAGTGAGCCAAAGCAGAGATGGATGGTAGATGGAGATGGAGGGAGGGAGGGAGGGAGGAGGGAGAGGGAGGGAGGGAGGGAGGGAGGAGCGAGAGGGAATGGCAGCATGCAAAGCAGAGAGAAGAGAAAGACATGACAAAAGGCTAAACGGGCAACAATGAGAGTAGGTCATTGAGGAGGGGGAGTAGCCTACCACAGCTGGGGGGGGGTGGGGGGGGGGGGGTAATTAGACTGTTCTTTAAAACACCTGACTCAGCCAGGATTTTTGTCTGAATCATCGTCTAAGACATCAATGACCTTCGCAAACAGGAAACACATTCAGTGAGCAAAACCATCGTAAACCCTTGCTAAAACGTTTGCATTAATACATCCAGAGATGATGGTCACATTACGGATAACAGCATACATAACCTACTGGGCCAGCATTTATGCAACCGCATGTACTTAATGCTAACACATCATTATCCACCACACTACCTCCCTCACTCCCTTGCTCCCTCCTCACTCCCTCCCACAATCCCCGGCACACATATGTACCACACTCTTATAAAAAATAGGTGCTATTTAGAACCTAAAAGGTTCTTCGGCTGTCCCCATAAGATAACCCTTTGAAGAACCCTTTTTGGTTCCAGGTTGAACCCTTCTGTTTCAAGTAGAACCCTGTCACAGAGGTTCTACATGGAACCAAAAGGGTTATCCTACGGAGACAGCCGAAGAACCCAATTGGAACCCTTTTTCTTAAGAGTGTATATAGCCAGTCCAACTCCACTGAGCATCAAACCCCTCTAGATGTCCCGTGTGGTGTTCCCCCCTCCCAAACCCCATTCCTCCCCCTCCCCCCTTCCCCCCATCTCCCCTCTCTATACCCCCCTCTCCTCCTCTCGGCAGTAAACAGAAGATGCTGTGTCATCAGACACTAAGGACTCAGACAGACGGCTAAGCCAGCCCTTGCTCTAATTTACTACACCTCAGAAGAGAGAGAGAAAGAGGAAGAGAGAGAAAAGTGTTGTGGGGGTGTAAAATCACAGCCATGGCATGATAGGAAGTGAATAAAGTCCCAACGTGGGACCTAGCTATGGTTAATTATATCAGTGTATGAGGACATATTCTGGATATTTTCACTCATTTCAAACCTACTCACTGTCCCTGTGTGATCAGCATCAGCCATTGGAAATGACCAGTCAGTATGCTACTCAGCCAGGTTCATTTGGGGACAGCAGCAGTCTCCATGCAGGAAGATGCTGTTTACACCATAGAGATAGAAATGACTAGCAGGAGAGATGCTGGTTACACCATAGAGATAGAAGACTAGCAGGAGAGGACAATGGTTTACATCATAGAGATAGAATGACTAGCAGGAGAGACTCTGGTTACATCACAGAAGATAGAATGACTAACAGGAGAGACTCTGGTTACATCATAGAGATAGAATGAGTAGCAGGAGAGACTCTGGTTAATCATAGAAGATGAATGACTAACATAGAGACTCTGGTTACATCATAGAGAAAGAATGACTAGCAGGAGAGACTCTGGTACATCATAGAGATAAAGATGACTAACAGTAGAGACAATGATTACATCATAGGAGATAGAATGACTAGAAGGAGAAGACTCTGGTACATCATAGAGATATAATGACTAACATGAAGACTCTGTTACATCATAGAGATAGAAGACTAACAATAGAGACTCTGGTTACATCATAGAGATAGAATGACTAACAGTAAGAACAATGGTTACATCATAGAGATAGAAGAGTAGCAGGAGAGACTCTGGTTACATCAGAAAGATAGAATGACTAGCAGGAGAGACTCTGGTACATCATAGAGACAGAATGACTAACAGGAGAGACTCTGGTTACATTCATAGAGATAGAATGAATAACAGGAGAGACTCTGGTTACATCATAGAGATAGAATGACTAGCAGGAGAGACAATGGTTACATCATAGAGATAGAATGTCTAGCAATAGAAGACTCTGTTACATCATAGAACAGAACGACTAGCAGGACAGACTCTGGTTACTATCATAGAGAGAGAGTGACGAGCAATAGAGACTCTGTTACATCACAGAGATAGAATGACTAACAGGAGAGACTCTGGTTACATCCATAGAGATAGAAGACTAACCAGGAGAGGACTCTGGTTCATCATGAGTAGAATGACTAACCAGGAGAGACTCGGTTACACATAGAGATAGAATGACTACAGGGAGACAATTGTACATATAGAGATAGAATAACTAGCAATAGAGACTGTGGTTACCATCATAGAGATAGACATGATAACATAAAGATCGGGTTAACATCATAGAGATAGAAGTGACTAACAGTAGAGACAATGGTTACATCATAGAATAGAATGAGGTGAGCAGAGAAACTCTGTTACATCAGAAAGATAGAATGACTAAGCAGGGAGACTCTGGTTACATATACGAGACAGAAGACGTTAACAGGAGCAGACTCTGGGTTACATCATAGAGAGAATGATGAGCAATAGAGATCTGTGTTACATCACCAGAGATACGAATGACTAACAGGAGAGACCTGTTACATCATAGAATATAAGACTAACAGGAAGAACTCTGTTAATCATAGTAAAGAATGACTAGCAGGAGAATCTCTGGCTTACATCAGAGGGATAGAATGACTATAACAGGAGAGACTCTTGGTTACTTTCAGTAGAGAGTAATGATAGCAATAGAGACTCTGGTTACATCAATTAAGAATAGAATGACTACAGTGAGAGACTCTGGTTACTCATAGAATAGAATGATAACAGAGAGACTCTGGTTACATCATAAGGTAGAATGACTAAACAGCGAAAGAACTCTGTTAATCATCAGAGATAGAATGGACTAACAATAGATACTTGTGGTTACATCATAGAGATAGAATGACTAGCAATAGAGGACTCTGGTTAACATACAGAGAGTAGAATGACTAACAGGAGAGAATCTTTACCATCATGAGACAGAATGACTAGCAGAGAGACTCTGGTTACATCAAGAGAGAGAATGACTAGCAATAGAGAACTCTGGTTACATATAGAGATAGAATGACTAACAGGAGAGGACTCTGGTTACATCATAGAGATAGAATGACTAGCAGGAGAGACTTCTGTTACTCATATAGATAGAATGACTAACAGGAGAGGCACTCTGGCGTTACTCATAGAGATAGAATGACTAGACAATAGATACTTCTGGTTTACATTCAATAGAGATGAATGCTAGCATAGAGACTCTGGGTACATCACAGAGATAGAATGACTAACAGGAGAGATCTGGTTACAATCATAGAGATAGAATGACTAAGCACGGAGAGACTCTGGTGTACATCATAGAGATAGAATGACTAACATGAGAGAACTTGCTGGGTACATATACCAGATAGAGTGACCTAACAATAGGACTCGGGTTACATCACAGAGATAGAATGACTAAATGAGATACTCTGGTTTACAATCATAGAGATAGAATGACTAACAGGAGAGACCTGGTTATACATAGAGATAGAATGACTAAGCAGAGAAGACTCTGGTTACATCACAGAGATAGAATACAAGCAATAGAGACTCTGGTTCACATCATAGAATAGAATGACTAACAATAGCAGCTCTGTGTACGTCAATAGAGATAGAATGACTAACAGGAGAGACTCTGGTTACATCATAGAGATAGAATGACTAGCACGGAAGACTCTTGGTTACATCAGCGAGCTAGCATGACTAGAGGAGAGACTCTGTTTACTTCATGAGAGAGAATGACTAGCAATAGCAGACTCTGGTTACATCAGAGAGATAGAATGGACTACAGGAGAGACTCTGTTACATCATAGAGATAGAATGACTAACCAGGAGAGACTCTTGCGTTACATCATAGAGATAGAACTACTAACACAGGAGAGATCTGTTACATCATATGAGATAGATATGACTAACAATAGATACTGTGGTTTACATCATAGAGATAGAATGATAGCAAATGAGACTCTGGTTACATCACAGAGATACGAAGAACCTACCATGCGAGACTCTGGTTACATCATAGAGAAGAATGGACTAGCAGGAGAGACTCTGGGTTACATCATAGAGAAGACATGACTAGCAAGTAGAGACCTCTGTTACATCATAGAGATAGACTGACTACAGGAGAGGACTCCTGGTTACATCATAGGATAGAATGACTACAGGAGAGACTCTGGGTACATATAGAGATAGAATGACTAAACAATAGATACTCTGGTTACATCATAGAGATAGAACTGACTACAATAGAACTCTGGTTACATCACAGAGATGAATGACTAACAAAGATACTCTCGTTACATCTAGAGATAGAATGTAGCAGGAGAGACTCTGGTTACATCATAGAGATAGAATGATAACATGAGAGACTCTGGATACATCATACAGATAGAGTGTGACTAACAATTAGAACTCTGGTACATCCAGAGATGAATGACTAACATGAGATATCTGGTTACATCATAGAGATAGAATGATAACAGGAGAGACTCGGTTATATCATAGAGATAGAATGCTTAACACGGAGAGACTCGGTTACATCATAGAGATAGACATGACAAGCAATAGAGACTCTTGGTTACATCATAGAGATGAATGACTAACAATATGAGACTCGGTTACTGTCATAGAAGCTAGAATGATAACTAGGAGAGACTCTGGTTACATCATAGAGATAGAATGACTAGCAGGAGAGACTCTTGGTTACATCAGAGAGATAGCATGACTACAGGAGAGACTCTGGTTACTTCATAGAGAGAGAATGACTAGCAATAGAGACTCTTGGTTCATCATAGAATAAGAATGACTAACGGAGAGACTCTGGTTACTCATAGAGAAGAAGACTAACAGGAGAGACTCTGTGTTATACATCATAAGAGAGAATGACTAACAGGAAGCTCTGTTCCATCATAGAGATAGAATGATTAACCCAATAGATCTTGGGTACAATCTGAGATAGAATGACTAGCAATAGAGGACTCTGGTACATCACAGAAGATAAATGCTAACATGAGAGACTCTGGTTACAATCATAGAGGGACAGATGACTAGCAGGACGAGATCTGGTTACATCATAGAGAGAGAATGACTAGCAATAGCAGACCTCTGGTTACAGTCATAGAAGATATAATGACTAACAGGAGAGACTCTGGTTCATCATAGAGATAGAATACCAGCAGAAGACCTTGGTTACATCATATAGATAGAATGACTAACAGGAGAGACTCTGT
>NC_036851.1:29944645-29946410 GCF_002910315.2 Salvelinus sp. IW2-2015 | reverse complement strand
CAAGACGTTGTGAAATGTTATGTTGACAACACGTTACAACAACAACCACATCAAGACGTTGTGAAGTGTTATGTTGACAACACGTTACAACAATAACCACACCAAGACGTTGTGAAGTGTTATGTTGACAACAAGACGTTGTGAAGTGTTATGTTGACACCAAGACGTTGTGAAGTGTTACGTTGACAACACGACGTTGTGAAGTGTTACGTTGACAACACGTTACAACAACAACATCACCAAGGTCTATTTCAACAGGTCTATTTGACCTAAAGGACGATCGAATGAGTTTAAAGACATCACCTGTATAAAGTGACGCATTTTCAAGATAGCTCAGCCGAACCATGTGTTGGTGATCGCTTAGTTCACTTGAAAAGCAAACGGACTCAGTTGATTTAAAGTACATCATTAGCAGCAAATGTTATATTAGGCCTACTTCAATCCCAATCCGACCGGTTTCCCCAGCATTAACAAACTGCCAAACACATTGATGGTAATTATTATAAGTGAAAGAGTGAGGTAACTACCATAGGTTTTAATCACATTCAGCCAGGAGAGAAAGAGTTTGTCCTGCAATTCCCTATTCCCTATTTAGTGCACTACTTTTGACCAGAGCCCTATGGCACCCTATTCCCTATTTAGTGCACTACTTTTGACCAGAGCCCTATGGACTACAGAGGTTATAGGGTGTGATTTGGGATGCAAACCCTTGAAACTTTGTGAAGGAGGGCACACTAGGCTTGGGGCTGAAGTAGGCGAGGCAGGGGGCTAGCCAGGTATGCTGTACTCTGACCACCCACCTGCGGTGCGGAGAGATTGAAAGGGTCATTACTGTGAAGCCTGGCTAGTAGGACAATAGCACATTGGAGTGCACAGGCACAGCGCAGCACCAGTCGAGAGCCAAAGTGAAATGTTTTCTATCAACCAGCGAGAGGACAAACCAGCAGGCCTGCAGCTCAGCACCATTCTCCTTCTATTGTTCAATCGCTGTGTTTGGAACTGGAACAAAACCCTGCTCAGAGCCGGAGATATACGCAGAGAGAGAGAGAGACAGACAGAGGGAGGGAGGGAGAGAGGCATAGAGGGAGGGAGGGAGGAGAGAGAGAGAGAGACAGACAGAGGGAGGGAGGGAGAGAGGCAGAGAGAGAGAGAAGGCAGAGAGAGAGCAAGGACAGACAGAGGAGGGAGGGATAGAGGCAGAGAGAGAGAGAGGCAGAGAGAGAGAAAGAGACAGAAGAGGGAGGGAGGAGAGAGGCCAGAGAGAGAGAAGAGGCAGAGGAGAGAAAGAGAACAGACATAGGGAGGGAGGGAGAGAGGCAGAGAGAGAGAGAGGCAGAGAGAGAGAAGAGATAGACAGAAGGGAGGGAGGGAGAGAGGCAGAGAGAGAGAAGGCAGAGAGAGAGGGACAGAAAGAGAGAGGGCAGAGAGAGCGAGGGGCAAGAGAGAGGGCAGAGAGAGAGGAGAGCGTGCCAGAGAGCGAGGCAGAGAGAGAGAGAGGCAGAGAGAGAGCGAGGCAGAGGAGAGAGAGAGGCAGAGAGAGACAGACAGAGAGGCCAGAGAGAGGTAGAGAGAGGCAGAAAAAGGGAGAGAGAGAGGCAGAGAGAGAGGCAGAGAGAGAGACAGAGGAGCGGCAAGAGAAGAGAGAGAGAGAGAGAGAGAGAGAGAGAGAGAGAGAGAGAGAGAGAGAGAGGAGGAGAGAGAGAGAGAGAGAGAGGCAAGAGAGAGAGGCAGAGAGAGAGGCATAGAGATGAGAAGGCAGGGAAGA
>NC_036851.1:29884465-29944545 GCF_002910315.2 Salvelinus sp. IW2-2015 | reverse complement strand
AATTCCAAGTGGGGAACTCTGGCCTCTTTCTAGAGCTCCGACCTGAAGATCCCTGACGTCATGATTCAACCTTGTTTTTTCCCCCAAGTTCTCAGTTGTCTTGATAGCACCATAAATTCAGAGAACGACAGACTTTTATGACAAAGTTTGATGACAAAATTTGCTCACAAGAAGGACCACTGTGCCACCTTCCTGTTCAAGTGAGCGCAGCACAACAAGGTGAGTCCAAAAATGTCTTGTATGCTACAGCATAAATGATGTAATATGCCAGGGAGATATGTATACTGTAGCTAAGAAAGTTATACTAAGTGTATGTTGTGTAGTAAGCTGTTAGTAGCCCATGTGCCTCACCCTAATAATTTGGTCCCTTTCCCCCTCATAACTTAGCCTACTATTCTGACTTGGTGGTGCACATGTTTCCTATAGCCTGTTTTAGAGATGTCATCGTCAAATATTGTAAGAGCTTTCATTGTCTGCATATATGCCCCCTTTATTTATCCTACGGTTCTGACTTAGTGTACAGGGAGAATACTGTAAGAACGGCCCATGTTCTGAATTCTGTCACTGTACATTTCAAAAGTGCTGAACAAATAGTTATATTGACTACGTCCGTTTTATCTCGCTCATTTACTTAATCAAAATGACAGATTACCTCTTATCCGCTCATCGTTCCCTAATGCCATAGTTTGTACATCTCAATTGTCAGTAGAAACCACATTGAAGCAAGTAAGCCTCATCAGCTATGTTTTTTTTAAAGGTAGTAAATGAGGCTGAATTAACTGTTTCGCTGCCAGACAAGGCTCCACTGGTAGCCAGGTGTAGTGGCTGTAAGGGTTCACTCCATGGTGCTGAAAAGAAAGCTCTGCTGTTGCTACAGCTTTATGTAGGCCCTAACAGTTTGTGGGCACCATTTGTCACCATTATAGTGCAATTCATGTATTGTTTAGTGATGTGTAGTGGCTTTGCTTCCATGCATCTAAATATTATTATTTATTTATTTTTTAATTGGGGGGGGGGGATTGTTGTCTAGCAATGATCAACAACCAATTTGACAAGACAAAATTTTTATAATGGGCAAATGTTGCACAATCCAGGTGTGGAAAGCTCTTGGAGACATACCCAGAAAGACTCAGAGCTGTAATCACTGCCAAAGGTGCTTCTACAAAGTATTGACTCAGGGGTGTGAATACTTATGTAAATGAGATATTTCTGTATTTCATTTTCAATAAATTAGCACAATTTATTTTTTCACTTTGTCATTATGGAGTATTGTGTGTAGATGGGCGACGGGAAAAAAATCTATTTAATCCATTTTTGAATTCAGGCTGTAACACAACAAAATGTGGGACAAGTCAAGGGGTATGAATACTTTCTGAAGGCACTGTAGGTGGGAAGGCATACAAGCTGCCACCAATTTATTAAAGCACAATTTGCCTAAATGGGTAATGGAAACACTTCAAACACTACATTTTTATTCAACACTGTAGGTTTCTTGCATAATTTTACCGACACAAAAAGATCCACCATGTCAAACAAACAAATGATCTGTCAGCATTTATAAAATTGTACCGAAACTTCCTGTTTCAGCTGTCATATTTTTATTTTATAGGTATGACTAGTCACAGAACTGTGCCACGTTTCCATCTGCAGTTTTTATGCGAGTAAAGGCATACCATATTTAAAAAAAAATCATGACAGCTGTGATGGAAGCAGGAAGCTTCGGTACAATTATATAAATGCAAACAGAGAATTTGTTTCGTTACACATGGTAGGATCTTTTTGTCAGTAAAATGAATTGTGGTGGAAATGCCTTTATGCAGAAATATTGATACAACCATCATATCAAAGTAAACTTGGAGTCACACAATGATATGGCGTATGGTCCTCCCACTATGACTCGGGAAACCATGCAGGGTGGTGAAAGTGCAGTGATCTTGATGTGCCTTTCTAATATCGAGGGTCTTATTTTGGTGACGTGATGCTCGACTGCTTTTTGACGAATACAAATATTTTTGCTCTTATCCATAATCTCATCATGTAGACTAACCTACCTGCACTCTATGTGGGGCGGCAGGTAGCCTACTGGTTAGAGCGTTGAGCTGACAAGGTAAAAATATGTCATTCTGCCCCTGAACAAGGTAGGCCGTCATTGTAAATAAGAATTTGTTCTTAACTGACTTGACTAGATAATTTAAGGTTACATATCTGCCCACTTTTATTCGGTCACCAATTGGATGTAAACCTAGCTAGAGACCACTAGAGGTCGTAGTATACCCATAACCTCAAACACTCGTCACTAAATGGGGCGACTGGACTAATTTCTCAGAAACTACGTTTTTGGCTAAAATATCCCTTTATGACTGGTTTTGCAATAAAATGCACTTTCAATTGAACATACCTTTAGTCCAGGGGTGTATTCACTTGGAACCAATAGTGGAGGGACCTACCTGAATTTGTCCAATAGAAACACTTGTTATCATTGCAAAACAGAACATTTTGCAACTCTTGAGTAATGTATTAATTATACTGATTGTTTTTAAAACAGTCTGTTGCAAAAGAAACCGTTTACTCCAAACGGGAAAATACTTCGCAACAAAAACAAGTGTTTCTATTGAACAAATTCAGGTAGGTCCCTCCCAGTTTCGTTCGCTTCCGTTTGGTTCTTAAATGGTAAACGGTTTCCGTTGCAAGACGTAATGAATACACCCCACCCAGGACTAAGCTCAGTGTCCAGGAAACAAGCCCATAAGAGTGAGCCAAAAGAACATTTGGAAAACATTTGAAAAATATTTATTTCCATTTACAGAATGAGTGACATTGCTTTCCTTCTTTTTATTTTATTTGCTCACCCCCCCACTGTCTCCAGAAATATAAAATAAATATTACCCTGACATTGTGTGTTCTCCCTGATAGATTGTATAAGGCTGAATTGGCTGTTACTAAGACAATCTTAAAGAATACCCCTTACAAGGGTAAGGAATGAGACTTATAACATTTCCTCATGGGGGAAAGAAAGGGGGGTGGGGTGAAAATAGCTGGTTCACATAAGACACATGAATCAAACCATGAAGTCATGGAGGTCATCATACAATAAAAATTCAGCTGATAATTGTTTGATGTTAAAAACAGCAGATTGAGCCCACAGCTACACTTTTTTTTAAACAAAAATTAGGAAAATAAAGGAGCAGATTCTGGCAAAGGGGGACACAATTGGAAATTGATTGTCAATGATTATGCTCACAATTCACACCTTCCATGTGCTCACAAAATATACACAAATAAACATTTAAGCATTAGTTATCCAATCTGTTAGCTCAATAAAAAGAGTTCTGATTAAAAACAGACCTCTTTCACACCCTTTCATTGTCTTTTATATGGAACACTTGCCATGGCCACCGCTCACGACGCGTTTGTTAAAACAAACAGTATAAAACACAAACTGAGGAGGATTACTTCAGGTCTGAAATTAAAGGTGTTCCCGGTTAACCCCGCGTTGTCCATGTGGCAGAACAGAGCCGCTCGCTGACGGTAAAAGTCCTGCTTGCTGGCCGGCTTCTCTTCTTGTCCTCCTGGTTATCCTGTTTTGACACGGTACAGGTCCTTTAACGTCTTGAGTTCCTCAATGAGAGTCTTGTTCTGGTTCTCCAGCATGGCCACACGGTTCTCCAGACACTTGACGTATTCCTTCTTCTTCCTGCGACACTCACGGGCCGCTTCCCTGCCCGGAAGAAACACAGAAAACTGCTTTAGAGGATTACATTTAAAGGGATACTGTTTTAGGTTTAGGTTGTCGTTCTAGTTACCCAGAGTCACATGAGCTCATGGATACCCTTTTTCTGTCTCTGCGTGCCGTTTGTACATAATTGAAGTCAGCAAATTGTTAGCTTAGTGCAATTGCTGGAAGTCTCCAGGTACAGTAGCCAGCTCCTCTCAAAAGCAGGGAAATAGACCTAACTACTCCAAAGCTGGGTGGTTGGCCATTTATAGTCTTACAAAGCTATAGTACATAACAAGTAGAAAAACAACCTAAATCCTTTTACATTTTAACGTTCACACACACACACACACAAAGGAACCAACTGTGCACTGCCACAATACATCCTCGTACACACACAGACCCATCATACCACATCCTTATGCCCACACACCTGTTCTTAGCGAGTCGGATCTCTCTCTTCATGGTGCGGTCGCCAGTCTTCTGCTCAGACATTCCTACAGGGGAAGTCATGACCACAGTCTGTTGCGCTGTGGGCGCCGTGCGGATCTGGTACGTCTGCATCTCTCCTCCTGCACCTGAGGGGGATGAGGCCAATCAAAACAATAGATGAGGGCATCTCCTCTTTATAAATCTCAACACATTACAATGGGGTCTGCAAGCATATTTACACACCTTCAGGGAGGCTTCAGTGACAACGAGAAAACTACTGGGTCATTCTCCTTATGGTATTGTCTCAAAGCTTACCGTGAGTCATGAAGCCATACTCACTCTGTACGACCACCTGGTTGCTGGGCACGAGTAGCTGCTGTCCGTCGGGCGTCTGGGCATAATGTAGGATGGTGGTGCCCTGCTGTTGGCCTGAGTTGGTCATGGTGAGAGTCTGTAAGCCCTGAAGGCTCTCTGACCCCGGGTTGGCCAGTTGAATGGTGCCGTTAGGGGCGATGGTAACTACAGAAACACACAGGAAGTTAGGGTCAATAGTAACTACTAGTGATGGGTACCGATATGGAAAATCGATACCAGTTGCATTGTAAAGTGTTTTAGCCTGTATGGACATTGTTAGCAAAGTTCAACATTTCTACATGCCGTGTTGCATTATTCAAGTGTATTAGCTCCCTACTCATGCTGCACAGAAGTTACATGGAAACCGCAGATCGAAATGGCTTGCATTGAGCGGTAGCCCTGGATCTCACGGACACAGGCGTTTCTCTGCCGCCTGTGTGACTAGGTTGTGAAGTCTGACACCAATTTAAGCTGTGGTGACTCTCCAAGTCCTGGCTGAACCCTACATCACAGCCACAAACAAAGCACATGCCTGCAATCCTTACATTGTTGTGCAGCAGGGGAGGGTGGTTTCGTCACAGTCGGAGATCTATTTATTGCAAACTTTATCAAAGTAATCTAAAATAATTAATAGATTTTAAACCAAAAAAACACTGTCAGATGGACAAAAGTAATAAATGGGGTCTCCCAAGAGGCACAGCGGTCTAAGGCGCTGCATCTCAGTGCAAGAGGCGTCACTACAGTCCCTGGTTCGATTCCAGGCTGTATCACATCCGGCCATGATTTAAAAAAAAAAATGTTTTAGAAAAAGCTGTTGTTGCGCAGCAACTCACTGCCTTCCTGAAGACAAACAATGTATACGAAACGCTTCAGTCTGGTTTTAGACCCCATCATAGCACTGAGACTGCACTTGTGAGGGTGGTAAATAACCTTTTAATGGCGTCAAACCGAGGCTCTGTATCTGTCCTCGTGCTCCTAGACCTTAGTGCTGCTTTCGATACCATCGATCACCACATTCTTTTGGAGAGATTAGAAACCCAAATTGGTCTACACGGACAAGTTCTAGCCTGGTTTAGATCTTATCTGTCGGAAAGATATCAGTTTGTCCCTGTAGATGGTTTGTCCTCTGACAAATCAACTGTAAATTTCAGTGTTCCTCAAGGTTCCGTTTTAGGATCACTTTTGTTTTCACTATATATTTTACCTCTTGATGATGTCATTTGGAAACATAATGTTAACTATGCGGATGACACACAGCTGTACATTTCGATGAAACATGGTGAATCCCCAAAATTGCCCTCGCTGGAAGCCTGTGTTTCAGACATAAGGAAGTGGATGGCTGCAAAAGTTCTACTTTTAAACTCGGAGAAAACAGAGATGCTAGTTCTAGGTCCCAAGAAACAAAGAGACCTTCTGTTGAATCTGACAATTAATCTTGATGGTTGTACAGTCGTCTCAAATAAAACTGTGAAGGACCTCGGCGTTACTCTGGACCCTGAACTCTCTTTTGACAAACATATCAAGACTGTTTCATTGACAGCTTTTTTCCATCTATGTAACATTGCAAAAATTAGAAACTTTCTGTCCAAAAATGATGCAGAAAAATTTATCCATGCTTTTGTCACTTCTAGGTTAGACTACTGCAATGCTCTACTTTCCGGCTACCCGGATAAAGCACTAAATAAACTTCAGAAGGTGCTAAACACGGCTGCTAGAATCCTGACTAGAACCAAAACATTTGATCATATTACTCCAGTGCTAGCCTCCCTACACTGGCTTCCTGTTAAGGCAAGGGCTGATTTCAAGGTTTTACTGCTGACCTACAAAGCATTACATGGGCTTGCTCCTTCCCATCTTTCCGATTTGGTCCTGCCGTACATACCTACACGTACACTACGGTCACAAGACGCAGGCCTCCGAACTGTCCCTAGAATTTCTAAGCAAACAGCTGGAGGCAGGGCTTTCTCCTATAGAGCTCAATTTTTATGGAATGGTCTGCCTAACCATGTGAGAGACGCAGACTCGGTCTCAACCTTTAAGTCTTTATTGAAGACTCATCTCTTCAGTAGATCCTATGATTGAGTGTAGTCTGGCCCAGGAGTGTGGAGGTGAACCGAAAGGCACTGGAGCAACGGACCGCCCTTGCTGTCTCTGCCTGGCCGGTTCCCCTCTCTCCACTGGGATTCTCTGCCGCTAACCCTATTACAGGGGCTGAGTCACTGGCTTACTGGTGCTCTTCCATGCCTTCCCTAGGAGGGGTGCGTCACTTGAGTGGGTTGAGTCACTGACGTGATCTTCCTGTCTGGGTTGGCGTCCGCCCCCTTGGGTTGTGCCGTGGCGGAGATCTTTGTGGGCTATACTCGGCCTCGTCTCAGGATGGTAAGTTGGTGGTTGAAGATATCCCTCTAGTGGTGTGGGGGCTGTGCTTTGGCAAAGTGGGTGGGGTTACATCCTGCCTGTTTGGCCCTGTCCGGGGGTATCGTCGAATGGGGCCACAGTGTCTCCCGACCCCTCCTGTCTCAGCCTCTAGTATTTATGCTGCAGTAGTTTGTGTCGGGGGGCTAGGGGCAGTCTGTTATATCTGGAGTATTTCTCCTGTCTTATCCAGTGCCTTGTGTGAATTTAAGTATGCTCTCTCTCTTTTCCTCTCTCTCAGAGGACCTGAGCCCTAGGACCCTGCCTCAGGACTACCTGGCCTGATGACTCCTTGCTGTCCCCAGTACACCCTGTCTCTTATACACATCTAGATGTGTATAAGAGACAGGCTAGGGGCAGTCTGTTATATCTGGAGTATTTCTCCTGTCTTATCCAGTGCCTTGTGTGAATTTAAGTATGCTCTCTCTCTTTTCCTCTCTCTCAGAGGACCTGAGCCCTAGGACCCTGCCTCAGGACTACCTGGCCTGATGACTCCTTGCTGTCCCCAGTACACCTGACCGTGCTGCTGCTCCAGTTTCAACTGTTCTGCCTGCGGCTATGGAACCCTGACCTGTTCACTGGACGTGCTACCTGTCCCAGACCTGCTGTTTTCAACTCTCTAGAAACAGCAGGAGCGGTAGAGATACTCTGAATGATCGGCTAGGAGGCTGTCTCTTATACACATCTAGATGTGTATAAGAGACAGACACTATTATGTGACCATGCTGGTCATTTATGAACATCTTGGCCATGTTCTGTTATAATCTCCACCCGGCACAGCCAGAAGAGGACTGGCCACCCCTCATAGCCTGGTTCCTCTCTAGGTTTCTTCCTAGGTTCTGGCCTTTCTAGGGAGTTTTTCCTAGCCACCGTGCTTCTACACCTGCATTGCTTGCTGTTTGGGGTTTTAGGCTGGGTTTCTGTACAGCACTTTGAGATATCAGCTGATGTAAGGCTTTATAAATAAAATTGATTTGATTGAGAGTCCCATAGGGCGGCGCCCAATTGGCCCAGCGTCGTCCAGGTCTGGCCGGGTTAGGCCGTCATTGTGAATAAGAATTTGTTCTTAACTGACTTGCCTAGTTAAATAAAAAATATACACTACCGTTCAAAAGTCTGGGGTCACTTAGAAATGTCTTAACATTTTTTGCCCATTAAAATAACATCAAATTGATCAGAAATACAGTGTAGACATCAAGTGACGAGGCGACTCCGGGATGCTGGCCTTCTAGGCAGAGTTGCAAAGAGAAAGCCATATCTAAGACTGGCCAATAAAAATAAAAGATTAAGATGGGCAAAAGAACACAGACACTGGACAGAGGAACACTGCCTAGAAGGCCAGCATCCCGGAGTCGCCTCGTCACTGTTGACGTTGAGACTGGTGTTTTGCGGGTACTATTTAATGAAGCTGCCAGTTGAGGACTTGTGAGGCGTCTGTTTCTCAAACTAGACATACTAATGTACTTGTCCTCTTGCTCAGTTGTGCACCAGGGCCTCCCACTCTTTCTATTCTGGTTAGAGCCAGTTTACACTGTTCTGTGAAGGGAGTAGTACACAGCGCTGTACGAGATCTTCAGTTTCTTGGCAATTTCGCACATGGAATAGCCTTCATTTCTCACATGGAATAGCCTTCATTTCTCAGAACAAGAATAGACTGACGAGTTTCAGAAGAAAGTTCTTTGTTTCTGGTCATTTTGAGCCTGTAATCGAACCCACAAATGCTGATGCTCCAGATACTCAGCTAGTCTAAAGAAGGCCAGTTTTATTGCTTCTTTAATCAATTTTTTATGGCCCTCTCATGATAATTACTTTAAGCCGTCATTGTAAATAAGAAATTGTTCTTAATTGACTTCCCTAGTTAAATAAAATACATGTAGATTACATTTTACATGACATTTAGTTACATTTGTCATTAAACAGAGGATTTCATCCATCGACATAAAAAGCCTACTCAATGTGTGTCGACTGTATGTGGCCTTGCTGTTGCCTTGGGAACACACATAATGAACACACCTCGGGAGCCATTTGGAGATGTGCCTCCAATTCTAACAATATCCAAATGTATAATCTATTTATGATGACAGTGGTGCATTGGTAGGACGGTGTTTTAGTGCTATGTAGTAGGGCAACCCTTACTGTACTGGCCGCTGCTGGTCTGGTAGATTGTCTGGGTGTTGGGCACTGTCACTGTGGTCATGCCAGAGGAAGCAGGGTCGTCATCCTCTCCCTCATTCCGTGATGCCACCTCCTCAGCAGACAGCTCATTGAGGATCTTTCTACAGACCACCGGGAAGAAGCAGGAGATTACTCATCCATTAAAATATTACCATAAAGATTGGTAATTCTATTATATGTTTGTTGTTTTGGCAGGTGGTGGTAATTAACAAAAAACACTCTATGCTACAGAATCAAAAGAATGAGATTGGAACATTTTATGGAGAATAGGTGGCTCACTAGTAAACATCCAAAAGGTAACATCAATGTTGGATTTCAGTTCACTACTTCTAAATTGAGATTGACTGTTTTTGCACATCATCATGGACACCATTTAACATCCCAGTCCAGCAGTGACCTTTGCAGTCTGCACACACTTCTTTTCACTATTACAAATGGGCAACTTAAGATGGTGTTTTGGACACAACAGTGCGGTGGCAGCTACCTGTAGGAGGGCCGTCTGGCCAGTATCTCTCTGGTCTTCTGGGCGGAGGCTCCACTGTCTGAGGAGTCCTGGGACTCGTCACTGTCTGAGCCCTGGCCCTGTGGAGGAGAGAAGAGGTGCCAGGACATGATGGGTTACTCATCTACAATGTTTACTTAATACCTTAGATCAGAATGTGGGGGTTCTAGGGTGTACAAGATAGAGATACCCTCACATCAATCACACATTTACCAATCACACATTTACCATAGTAATACAGTAGGATAAAGGCTAACAGATTTAAGTTATGCTAGAAGAACAGGGGACACCTCACTGTTGTCCAGAGGCACTGTAGTGCAGGGTCAGTATTCATTAGGCATCTCAGAGATGGTGCTGATCTAGGATCAGGTTCCCCCTATCCATGTAGTCTTATTCATTATGATCTCAAAGCCAAAACTGATGCTTGATTAGCATTCCTACTCTGAGATGTTTGTGAACATGGGCCCAGGCCTAGTTCCTGGTTGTTGAGGAGCTGCTCTTACCTTTCCTTCCAGTTCTCTGCTGCCAATGACTGGAACAAATTGCAAAAATCACTGAGTCTTATATCTCCCTCTAACTTTCAGCATCAGCTGTCAGAGCAGCTTACCGATCACTGTACCTGTACACAGCCAAAATGTAAATAGCACGCCCAACTACCTCATCCCCATATTGTTACTTATCCTCTTGCTCTTTTGCACCCCGGTATCTCTACTTGCACATCATCATCTGCACATCTATCACTCCAGTGTTAATACTAAATTGTAATTATTCTGCCTCTATGGCCTACTTATTTGCCTTACCTCCCTACTCTTCTACATTTGCACACACTGTACATAGATTTTTCTATTGTGTTATTGACTGTACGTTTGTTTATGAGTAACTCGGTGTTGTTGTTTTTAAAATCTGCACTGCTTTGCTTTATCTTGGCCAGGTCGCAGTTGTAAATGAGAACTTGTTCTCAACTGGCCTACCTGGTTAAATAAAAGGTGAAATATATATTTTTTTTTAAATAAAATAAAATAACCTCAGACCTGGGCAATTATTTTCCATGGAGGGCCACTTTAGAATATAATTTTGCCATCGCGGGCCAGAATCATATTACAGGATTTACATAATGTAAATCTGTACATTTTTGAAGCCATCCTTGTTCAAGTACTGCACATCTAGATTTGAATATACTGTACAAGAGGGGTTTAATAAATGCATTCTACAGAAGATAATGGTATAGGAAACCTACAAAATAATAGCAAGAACCCCCTCTGCAGTTTAGAAAATGCTGTCATAATGCTGTGCTGATAAACATTTACAATACATGTTTAACATGTGTTGACAGATATCTACTATAAATCCCATCCAGATATGCTACTTTCTTTTCTTTTTTAACATGCACAGAAAAACCACATCAATGTTCTCCTTTTGGTAGGTATTTTCATTATTAAACATGCAATGAACTACACAGAGGGAAAAGTACACTGTGCATTCAGCACCACGGACAGAACTCTTGTTAAAGGGTATGCACAAAAACACAAGAGAGAGAGCTCAACATTACATTTAAACTTCTCAATCAGTGTGAGGATTGAAGTCTCTGATGGGCACTGACTAGAGCAGTGAAGTCAGGTATAGTTTCTGACGTCGCTATGCGCAGGATTGCTGAGAAATGAGTCAGTAAGAGATGATCTGTGCCTGGACTTGTTATATTTCATCACTGAAAATGTCTGTTCACATACGTAGGTTGACCTAAACAGTGCAAACATCTTCTAAGCATGACTCCTAATCTTTGGAAAGTTTTGTTCATCGAGATATGCATAGAACCTTGTCAGTGACATTGTTTTGAATAGTTCTCCAATCACTGCATCAGACCGAAGATCGATAAGCTCAAGTTGTAGTTCAGTGAGAGCGTTAACCACATTGAAAGTGAAAGGAAACCAACAGCATGTCATTTTCCAACCCTTTGAAATCCTCAAAACAACGAGAACTCACCGTTCAAAGTACGCAGCAGCGATGTATACTTCTCCCACTGGTCATCTGATAGGAAACAGAGTAGTAGTGTCGGAAGGTGGGTGAGATTGTTGGTTTCTACTTGGCGGATCAGGAGGAGTAATTTTCCCTTGAAGGCTTTGACAAAGCTGTACACCTGATGTGCAAAAAGGCCCTTTCCTTGTAGTTTGGAATTCAGTTCATTCATGAAGGCCATGATGTCCACGGTGAAGGCAAARTCAGCCAACCATTCTTTATCTTGCAGTTGAGGGAAATCCACATATTTTCCTTTCATTTGCAACAACTCAGCAATCTCTGACTTCAGGTCCCACACCCTTTTAATCACCTTCCCCAAACTCAGCCATCTCACGTTTGTGTGGTAGGGGAGATCTGCACGACCCGACCTCTTCCAACAGTGAGATAAACTGCCTGTGGTTTAAAGATTTTGTACTTATGAAGTGTACCACTTTAGTGACTGTATCCACAACATGGCTCATTTTCAGAACACATTTACAGAGCACTTCCTGATGAATAATGCAATGCAGGAAAATCATTTTCTGATCTGGGTTCAACTCAGCTACTTGATCTTGTATCTTTTTCAAAAGGCCAATGTTTTTTCCTGTCAAGTTTGGGCAAGCATCTGTGGTCACACTGGATAACTTTTCAAAACTCAGTCCCAGCTTTGCCACATACTTATTAACCTCCTCCAATAAATATTGTAGTTGTGCTCTTCATTGACTGCACTGAAGCAAGCTCCTCTGTAATTTCAAAGTCTGGGGTTATGCCTCGTAAGAATATTAACAACTGCGCCGTGTCACGTGCATCACTGCTCTCATCCAGGGCCAAGGAGAAATCCTTTACCTTGTCTTTCAACTGTTGTTCCATATTCTTTGCGATGTCCTCAACACGCCGTGCCACTGTTCGTCTTGACAGGGAAACATTTTCAAACAGCTCTTCTTGTCGGGGCAAAGTATTGCTGCAGAGTCAATTAAAAACATTCTTTAAATGAATTCGCCCTCAGCGAACGGCTTGCTATGTTTAGCAATTTTGTGGGAGAGTACACAGCTAGCTCTGAATGCAGTTTTGTGAAAAGTCCTTGCTGGTTTTGCAACTGAGAATGCAATGCTTTTGATGCACTTGCCCTCTGCTCAGAAGACATATTCCTATATTTCACTGCATGCTTCGTCTGGAAGTGTCGTGTCGGGACAAGTTGTAGTCTTCAAGACAGAGATGCTCTCTTTGCACACTAAGCACACAGCTTTCCCCGATACCTCAATAAAGAAATATTTCGATGTCCACTCTTGCTGGAACACCCTACATTCATTGTCTACTTTCCTTTTCTTTTAAATCTTTGAAAAACTCAGGCCTGGCTAACCTGAACAGTCTGCACCTGTGGGGACTGGATGACCGACGACTGGATCACCCCCTGCACCTGGAACTGACCCCCAGGGAGCTGGACCACCGTCACAGGAGAGTCCCCCAGAGACATCTGCAAACACAGTCAGATTAGAGGGTGACAGGAGTAAATATTCCATCCTGTACTGTCCTGTGGATTTTGTTTCATGTCCTGTTAAAGGTAGACTCAGTGAGATGACGTAGATGCAGAGTTAACAACAGTAGTGGTTACACTTCCTAAACAAATGTAGTTACAGTTCATTCATTATGCTGGTCTGACTGGATCGTCACTTTCTATTTTCAAGGACCATCAATTTGTAATATACTGAACAAAACAATTCCAAATATTTTACTGAGTAACAGTTCATTAGGCCCTAATCTATGGATTTCACATGACTGGGATTATAGATATGCATCTGTTGGTCACAGATACCATACAAAAAAGATAGGGGCGTGGATCAGAAAACCAGTCAATATCTGGTGACCACCATTTGCCTTATGCAGTGTGAGACATATCCTTCGGACTGCATAGAGTGATCAGGCTGTTGATTGTGGCCTGTGGAATGTTGTCCCACTCCTCTGCAATGGCTGTGAGAAGTTGCTGAATATTAGCGGGAACTGGAACACGCGGTCGTACATGTCGCAGCAACAGCCTTCCGCCTCCACCGGGGGCTGCATAGGGCAACCTGTCATCAGCATCTGAGGAGCATTCCTCGGACAGGAGGCCTACTCCAAACTATTCAATAAAATTCCTTATCATATTCCGTCTCGGTCATTCAGTTAAGCCTGTACTCGATTGAACTAAGAGCATTGAAGTGTGAGGCTCAAATTCTCTGCTGTGTTGGTTCCGTTGCTTTCACATTGTAGCAGCGTGAAACACACTCGTGCACCTGTGCAGATACTCTAACTGTGTCTGAGTGAAGTCTTGCTGCTCTCTCTGAGTCTACCTAGAGTCTCTGATCCATCAATACACACTGAAACCAGTGGAGGCTGCTGAGGGGAGGACGGCTCAAAATAATGTCTGGAATGGAGCGATATCAAACCATGTTTGATACCATTCCACTAATTACGCTCCATCTATTACCACGAGTCCCTCCCCAGTTAAGGTGCCACCAACCTCCTGTGACTGAAACAGATAGGACTCGGAATTACCAGGTACCTCACGATACAATATTATCATGATACTTAGCTGCCAATACGGTATGTATTGTGATTCTATATATACACAGATTGGATACTGTGAATTGATTATGATTCCAAGATGGCCAAGTGATATTGTGATTTAAAGTGACCAAGATGGCACTTCAGTGGATAAATTGACATTTTTCATACTCCTGACCAATTCTGCCATTTATTTTTATTCTGAATTTTTTTTGTATATAATGTCTCCGCCATCTCCTATGATGGCAGAGATATTATGTATTGCCCTCTGTTCTATTGGCCTCTGTTCTGGCGGCGAATGTGCAGTCACTGGAGAATAAACTGGACGAACTCCGTTTGAGACTATCCTATCAACGGAACCTGTAATATTCTGTGTTTTTCGCAGTCTTGGCTGAACAATGACATGGATAATATACAGTATATCTCGCAGATTTCTCCATTATTCATCTAGACCGGATGGCAGCCTTGGGTAAAACTAAAGGGGGAGGGGTGTGTCGCTTTGTTAACTTCTTTGGGGTACCCCCTTCTCAATTTCCGCCTAAAGACATACCCTGCCTGTAGCTCAGGCCCAGAAGCAAGGATATGCATATTCTTGGTATCATTTGAAAGGAAACACTCTGAATTTTGTGGAAATGTGAATTGAATGTAGGAGAATATAACACAATAGATCTGGTAGAAGAAAATACAAGGAAATAAACATAMGTTTTCTGTTTTTTATTGTTGCTGCATCATCTTTCAAATGACCAAGAACAGMCAAACAYACAGATAGGATGCTGTGGATGATTTGAATGAAGAACATAAGATGRYAACAATAGCTGAGCAAAGTKTTAGACAGATAACTTCAAAAATGAGCGMGCTACATGACATTGAGCATGAAGTCACCTAGGTGTCCCACACAAATGTACCCAAGTGGCCGAATTGGTACAGTGATACATTTTGAAGGAAAGAACTATATACAAAATACATAAATGCTATTCTAACACACCCCAAAAAATAAATATATATATATATATATATATAAATATATATATATATATGAAAAAAATAATAATAAACAAACAAATAACAAGGGTAACTATTTACACATTTTCCATTTACAATATTGTGAAGACCCTCAGTCTACACAATATTGTGCTGCTGGTGCCATGGCCCATAGCAGTCTCTTTCTGCTGTAAAGCAGAGGCTTACTGAACAGGTGCTGCAGGTGATGGGGCATTTCCTGTGACAAAGGGCACAACGACGTCTCCCTACTGTGCCATTTTTGCCCTGAGGCACATTCATGCCTGCAGAGATGAATCTGGGCAGGTGAACACCACTGGTTGGAGYAGAAGGTGYTSCAGTGGACTTGCTGTAGCTAGCAAGCTCCTGGATGAGCAGCTCCCTGAAGGCTAGCTGTGAGATGGGGGGCTGTCTCTATCAATTTCCTCTATAATTTGGGTTAAATCTGTATACCTAGACTTTGTTTTAGCTTTTCCTGATTTATTCGCCATAATTTAAATATATAAACTTGCTGAAAATGCTATTGAATATGTACTGCTATGTGTAACACTCGTGGCTCGGTCAAGTAGGATTTGCAATGGCGAATGAACCTCTTTTACGCCAGCGTTTACGACAAAGGCTGGTCTTCAAACGTATAACCATTACATATTGCCGTTTACCTCAGCTCATTGGCTATCTTCCAAGCTAGATTTCAAGATGATCAGTGGTCATTGGGCCAAAATACAGTCAATCAACGATAGACCGGTCCTACCATTGGTGCGCAATGAGGTCATTGATTGGTGTCTTCAAATCGGTTTGTTTCGGCCAATACGTCCCGGGAAAAGAGCCATCATGTATGGTTGTGTTAGTAACAACCAGAGAATTGCAATGAAACCAACCATGACTGGATAAACGTTTGTTTAGTGTGTGTAATTACCACGAACGCGTCGTCCGAAGTTGAATGAGAAGGAAATCACGACGCAACCGGTTTACAAATGTTTCGTGTTAGGCTATAAAAATGGATTTTATCAAACAAAACGAACATTCACTGTGTAGTTAGGACACTTGGCATTGCCACCAGAGGAAGATCTTCAATGGTAAGCGATTTATTTTATTGCTATTTCTGACTTTCGTGACGCTAATGCTTGGTTGGAAAATGCTAGTAATACTTGTGTGTGTGGGGCGCCGTCCTCAGAAAAATCGCATGTTTGCTTTTGCAGTAAACCCTTTTGAAATCTGACACAGCGGCTGGATTAATAAGACGTTCATCTTTTAAATGATGTAAGATACATGTATTTACAAGAATGTTTAATACAACGAATGGTGTATTTAAAATGTTAGCTCTCTGCAGTTTCACCGGATGTTGGCCTGGTGGGACGTTAGCGTCTCACCTACCCTAGAGAAGTTAACAGCAACTGGTGCGTGATCTCCAATGTGAGAGATTCACTCATCATGCAGAGGGACAAGAGAGCCACGAGAAAACAAGTTTTGATCAGTCATGAAAATAAAGGTGCAGGTTTTTCACCATCCTGCTTACAAGTAAAAACTCAAACAGGAAGTACAAGTGATGCGCTCAATACGGAAGTGGTCCGATGAAGCAGATGCTAAGCTACAGGACTGTTTCACTAGCACAGACTGGAATATTTTCAGGGATTCCTTTGATAACATTGAGGACTTTACCACATCAGTCACCGGCCTCATTAATAAGTGCATCGACGACATCGTCCCCACAGTGACTGTATGTACATACCCCAACCAGAAGCCATGGATTACAGGCAACATCCGCACTGAGCTAAAGGCTATAGCTGCTGCTTTCAAGGAGCGGGACTCTAATCCGGACGCTTATAAGAAATCCCACTACGACCTCCGATGAGCCATCACAGGCAAAGCATTAATACAGGACTATGATGGAATCATACTATCCCGCTCATCAGTCTGCAATAACCCACCACATCCATCATCAATTACAAATGGAAAACCAGCTTAGACATGCCCAGTGAAGTGAGCCTACCAGACAAGCTAAATGTCTTCTATGCTCGCTTCGAAGCACACAACACTGAACCATGCATGAGAGGACTATGCGGCCGAGAGGCCAGATGGATTACCAGGACGCGTACTCCGAACATGCGCTGATCAGCTGGCAAGTGTCTTCACTGACATTTTCAACCTCTCCCTGACCCTCTCTGTAATACATACATGTTTCAAGTAGACCACCATAGGTTACCTTGGCGTTGTTGGGCACAGGGACTGTCTAAATGACTAGCCCCGTAGCACTCCCATCTGTAGCCATGAAATGCTTTGAAAAGCTGGTCATAACTCACATCAACACCATCGTTCCAGACACCCTGGACATATTCCAATTGGAATACCGCCACAACAGATCCACAGATGACATAGGATATTTTTGGCCATATTGCCCAGCCCTATCACATTCTTCAAATGTTTTATGTTTTTACGGTATGTTATGTTTTTTTATAATATTTTTTTTAATAAATATGCTTAAAAAGTAGTTCATGACCGTAGGGTGGAACACAAATAAGTGATTTCAAATAGGGCTTTCTACATTCTTTGTTTAATACGGCTCAATCCAACAAAAAATATTTATACAAATAAAATATCAATTTCTGCACTTTTATCATTTCCACACTGGTGCCCCACAGAGATGCATAATATGGGCAAAAAATATAGGAGTAGTTAATTGGAGAACTGTTGGAATCATGTAAATATAATTATTAATCTAATTCTATAGTTGGAAAATAGTGGGTAGCGGCTTAAATACATTTGACATGACTACGAATTAATAAGCCAGGGAGGACTTATTGACAGGTTAGGGAACCAAAGTGTTGGTCAGAGTTTCCAGGGGACCCTAATTAGATGTTACATCACATGTTGTTTTCTTACCTCTTGTAGCTAGCTAGCTAACACATTCATGCTTTGCCTATTCCTCTGATTTGGAAGATACCGTTGCACAAACATGCTTATCTAAGCCTACACAAGCACAGGTACAAGGCTGCATTAGCTAGCTAAGTTTGCTCTGACTTAGTTGGCTAGCTAGCTTACAAAATGTAGTAACTAGTGATCAGCATTAGCGGCTAACAATTTATTTTAGCTAAAACTTGCTAAAAAAAGAAACAAGTAGACAATAGTTTGCAGACAGTAAGAAACACAAACGAAGTGTAATTGTAGATGGCTTGTAGAAAGCAGCACGAATGTCATCAACATCTTTCTGCATCTGACCATGCAGACTGCAGAATGAACGGCAAGAACATGCTCTCTCCTTGAGTGACAGGGGGTAGGGCTTGGTGTGGGAAGCAGCAGGCTGCAGGAGGAGGGAGAAATACAACTCAAGTAAACCATAAACAAGGACATTACATGCGCAGGAGTTACATATCACATTTAACAAAATAAACATTGAAATACTGTTATAGAAGGTAAAGTAAAAACCCAAACCGGTTCCTGCATCAATACTTGTATATAGTAAATTAAAAAGGTATACCGCCCAGTCCTAAGATGATGCAATCTCTATTGCACTCCACCTCCCACCTGGATAACAAGAACACCTACAGTATGTGACAATGCTGTTCATTGACTACAGCTCAGCGTTCAACATCATAGTGCCCTTCAAGCGCATCACTAAGCTAAGGACCCTGGGACTGAACACCTCCCTCTCCAACTATACCCTGGACTTCCTGACAGGCCCCCCCTGGTGGTGAGAGTAGGCAACAACACATCCGCCATGCTGACCCACTGCGTGGCCACATACAACTCCAAAACCATGATTAAGTTTGCTGACGACATGACAGTGGTAGGCCTGATCACAGACGATGAGAGCCTATAGGGAGGAGGTCAATGATCTGGCAGTGTGGTGCCAGGGCAACAACCTTTCCCTTAACTTTAGCAAGACAAAGGCACAAGGGAGTTTTTTCTAGCCACCATGCTTCTACATCTGCATTGTTGCTGTTCAGGGTTTTAGGCTGGGTTTCTGTATAGCACTTTGTGACATCGGCTGATGTAAAAAGGGCATTATAAATACATTTGATTGATTGATCATGGACTACAGGAAACAGAGTGCCCGAGCACACCCCCATCCACATCGACGGGTCTGTAGTGGAGCGGGTTGTGAGCTTCAAGTGTCCACATCACCAAGGAATTAACATGGTCCAAACACGACAACACAGTCGTGAATAAGGCATGACAACGCCTTTGTCCTCAGGAGGCTTATAAGATTTGGCATGGGCCCTCAGATCCTCAAAAAGCGCTACAGCTGCACCATAGAGCATCTTGACTAGTTGCATCACCACTTGGTATGGCAACTGCTTGGCATCCGAATGTAAGACGCTACAGAGGGTAGTGCATAAGGCCCAGTACATCACTGGGGCCGAGCTTCCTGTCATCCAGGATCTCTATTCCAGGCGGTGTCAGAGGAAGGCCCTGAAAATGGTCAGACTCCAGCCACACAAGTCAGACTGTTTGCTCTGCTACCGAACGGCACGCAATACCGATGCAACAAGTC
Source organism: Salvelinus sp. IW2-2015 (assembly GCF_002910315.2). NCBI lineage: Eukaryota > Metazoa > Chordata > Actinopteri > Salmoniformes > Salmonidae > Salvelinus > Salvelinus sp. IW2-2015. The sequence continues at coordinate 29,924,928 of NC_036851.1, read as the reverse complement.
TGGAACCAACAGGACCCTGAACAGCTTCTACCCTAAAGCCATAAGACTGCTAAATAGTTAACCAAATAGCTACCTGGACTAACTCATCACATACACTGCTGCTAGTGCTTATTTTATATCCTGTTGCCTAATCACCTATGTGCACATCTACCTCAATTACCGCGTACCCCTGCAAATCAATTCGGTACCCCGTATATAAAATATATATAAAAAAACACACAATTTCTATTATTATATTTGTTTTGTTTCACTTTGTCCTACAGAATTTCACTGCATCCTGTAACTGAATCAGCAACCCTGTGCATGTGCCTATTAAACTCCCTAATCATTGTCTATTTATTCCTTGTGTTATTCTTTTTAGATTATTTCTCTCTGCATTAATGGGAAGGGCCCGTAAGTAAGCATTTCACTGTTAGTATATGCCTGTTGTTTATAAAGCATGTGACATTTTTTAAATGAGATGTTCCAAACATATTGCCCACGTGTCAGCTGCAGAGAGACAAGAAAGACATGATACAAATAAATGAGAACAAGCTGTAGGATGAAAAATAGCCCACCAGAGTTTTGGCTGAGGTATAACCAACTAGCACTAGCTAACTGTCTAGCTAAATAAATATATTTTTATATATATATATATATATATATATATATATATATATATATATATATATTCACCTGGAGTCACAGTATCTACAGTGGTTTCTCCACTAAAAGTTGTGGTGTGGGATTTAGAGGTAATATGTGATTTAGTACGGTACCCTGCGTCACCACTTCATTGCTCCAGACCAGCGCAAGGGGGAGTTAGAGCACTGATTATGCTTTTGGGTCCTACTGCGTCTCTAACTGACAATGAATAGGCGACAAAACCTAAAGAGAAACTGATAATTGTGCACGACTTCAGTATTACTTACTAAATAGCTGTTGTAACAATAAGGTTATTTTATTTTGCTCTTACTGTAGGCCACTCCCAACCGGTCACGTTGTACAGCGCCTGAGTGGTGCAACAGTCTAAGACACTGCATAGCAGTGCAAGCTGTGTTGCTACAGATGCTGGTTCAATACCCGTGCCGGCCTTGACTGGGAGACCCATGAGATGACTGTCATTTTTTGGTTTCTCTCCCTCTAAAAATCTAAATAATTCTAAATAACTGGCTGTATTTACAAATTAGTGACAATGCCTCACCCCATGTTCAAGAATGGCCTTTTTCCCCCCTCGCTCATTTTACATTATTTGAAAACGAAATCTCCGAAATATTGTTATTTTTTAAACAAAACGGTTATTATTAATTTTGAATTATATAAAAGCCTGTTGAATATTCTCACAGATATATTATTCACCCTGTTATTAGCAGGACAATATATATTGGTCATATTGGTGATGGCTCCCGAGTGGCGCACAATGGAACAGCCTTGCAGGTCTCCAGCTGTATCCACTGAAAGCGTGCGAGGTTCAAGGAACGAGGGCTGGGGACACGGGATGGCATCCCCAGGAGATAAGATATGCATATTATTAGTAGATTTGGATAGAAAACACTCTGAAGTTTCTAAAACAGTTTGAATCATGTCTGTGAGTATAACAAAACTTATTTAGCAGGCGAAACCCCGAGGACAAACCATTCAGATTTTTTGTTGTTGTTGTTGAGGTCACTGTCTTTTCAATGAGTTTATTGGGAAACCAGATTTCTAAGCGAATTGTTGAAGTTCCTACGGCTTCCACTAGATGTCAACAGTCCTGAGAAATAGGTTGAGGTTATTCCTTTGTGTAATGAAGAAATACGGCCATCTTGAAGTCGAGGCACTCCAGGTGTCCTGGACATGCACTTCAATCAAACAGAAGGCATGCTACATATCGTTTTAATCCTGTATTGAACACATATCATCCCGTCTTCAATTTTATTGATTATTAACATTAACAATACCTAAAGTTGTATTACAAAAGTAGTTTGACATTTTTTGGCAAAGTTTACAGGTAACCTTTGAGATATTTTGTCATCACGTTTGAGCAAGTTGGAACCGGTGTTTTTCTGGATCAAACGCGCCAAATAAATGGACATTTTGGATATATATCGACGGAATTAATCGAACAAAAGGACCATTTGTGATGTTTATGGGACATATTGGAGTGCCAACAAGAGAAGCTCGTCAAAGGTAAGGCATGAATTATATTTTTATTTATGCGTTTTGTGTCGCGCCTGCTGGGTTGAAATGTTTTCTTTCTTTTGTTTACTATAAGAGCTATGCTCAGATAATAGCATCGTATGCTTTCGCTGAAAAGCCTATTTGAATTCTGACATGTTGGCTGGATTCACAACCAGTGTAGCTTTAATGGTATCTTTCATGTGTGATTTAATGAAAGTTTGATTTTATAGTAATTTTCATAGTAATTAATTTTCATTTGGCGCTCTGCATTTTGCCAAGTGATACAGTAGCGTCTTGCCTAAACTCAGATTTTTGGATATAAATACGAACTTTACCGAACAAAAAATACATGTATTGTGTAACATGAATTCCTATGAGTGTCATCTGATAAAGATCATCAAAGGTTAGTGATTCATTTTCTCTCTATTTCTGCTTTTTGTTACTCCTCTCTTTGGCTGGAAAAAATGGCTGTGTTTTCTGTGGCTACCTACTGACCTAACATAATTGTTTAGTGTGCTTTCGCCGTAAATCCTTTTTGAAATCAGACACGTTGGCTGGATTCACAACAAGTGTAGCTTTAATTTGGTGTCTTTCATGTGGGATTTCATGAAAGTTGGATTTTTATAGTAATATATTTGAATTTGGCGCTCTGCATTTTTACTGGCTTTTGGCCGGATTTATTTGTTTCATAGTATAGTTTATTTTTATTTAGTTTTGTCACATGATTTCTTAATTTGCAGTACGTTTGACAATCAGTTGTGCAGCCAGACTTCCTTGCCATTCGTTTTGCCTCATCCCTCTCAACCATACAATTTTTCCAATTCCTCATCAATCCAAGGGGATTTAACAGTTTTTAACAGTCATTTTCTTAATGGGTGCGTGCTTATTAGTAACTGGAATAAGTAGTTTCATAAATGCATCAAGTGCAGCGTCTGGTTGCTCCTCATTACACACCACAGACCAGCAAATATTCTTTACATCATCAACATATGAATCACTACAAAACTTCTTGTATGACCGCTTATATACTATATTAGGCCCATCCTTTGCGACTTTGGTTTTCCTAGATATGGCTATTATATTGTGATCACTACATCCTATGGATTTTGGATGCTGCTTTAAAGCAAATATCTGCAGCATTAGTAAAGATGTGATCAATATATGTTGATGATTTAATTCCTGTGCTGTTTGTAACTACCCTGGTAGGTTGACTGACAACCTTATCCAGGTTGCAGGCACTAGTTACAGTTTCAATCTTTTTCTTGAGTGGGCAGCTTGATGATAGCCAGTCAATATTTAAATCCCCCAGAAAATATACTTCTCTGTTGATATCACATACATTATCAAGCATTTCACACATATTATCCAGATACTGACTGTTAGCACTTGGTGGTCTATAGCAGCTTCCCACAAGAATGGGCTTTAGGCGAGGCAGATGAACCTTTAGCCATATTACTTCAACAGTATTTAACATTTCTACAGGAATGTGGTTCTGAATATAGACCGCAACACCGGTCTGTTACAAGCAAGTTATTGACTTCATGGACCTTGTTTCTTAGGCTACATATGTTAATATGGGCAATTTTTAGCCCTTTCTGGGTTGCTTGATTGTTTTTAATGCTTTACTGGGAAGCTTATAAGAGGTGTTATTGTTGTTATTTACATTGGAGCTGATTATGCAGCTCACCCTGCACTAAGTGGTCTTCCTACTAGTGCACACCACCTCAGTGCTAACAGTGTAACTCTGGTTTATAGGCTCATGATTACTGCTTACAATAGCTGTAGGATAAACAGATGTATTCGGTGCAATTAGGGGTACATAAATGTAATTACTTACATTGTGTTTGCCAATGCCCCTAAGATCATGTACATTTGATGCAGCATTATGACGACTGATTGTCACAATGGTAGGGATTAACTGAGCTGGTCTTGGATCCTTTACCAGTCATTGTTTCAAGATGATTTGGATGGACTCCGTCATTCCTGTAGAGTATCTTCCGTTTCCAGAAGGTGTCAAAGTTATCAATAAAAGTGACCCCAGCAGAGCTACAGTAGTATTTTAGCCAGATGTGTAATGCCAGCAGTCCGCTGAATCGTTCACACCCGAGGCCCAACAATGGTACTGGACCTGAAATTATTGGCCATTTTTTGGAGTCTTTTAATGTTAAAATCAGTTCTTTAAAATTCAGGACAGGGTTTTTGCCTTGGGGACCGAGATGTTTCTCACCATAGAGCTGCCTATGATGACAGGTAGTGATGCTGAATGGGCCGGTCTCTCAGGCAGCCTCACGGTCTGGTGAGGCTGGGAGCTCCGAGGATCTGAACACGAGGTAGAAGCCACCGAAAAGGGAGACAGAACCGAGGACGAATGACGCAGGTGCCTCCGGATCCGATCTTGATTGGAAAACCACCAAGGAAGAAGGCGCCGGAACCTCTGGATCCAGGGCGGCAAAGCTGTTTCTGGTCTGTGTCAGTTCCGGGCTCAACATCTCCATGGAGACCCCCGTTGCCAGAGGACGACTTCTACGACAAGTGACATACCTCCATGGCTGGTTGGTTGGGTCGAGGACAGCTCCGTTCTCTTGGGAAGGGGGAGACCCCTTCCCGGATGGAACCCTGCTGAGCACCGGCCAGTCATATGGAGAGCCGACACGGCTGCGAAACTTCCACCAGGCCAGAGCGGCGTCCGGCTACTGGGGTGGAAGAAAAATAAAAAGTAGGTGGGCATAGGTTCCCCAGTAGCTTATGCAGGTTTTCTACCTGCCTGCTAAGAGTAGCTATTTCACTCCTGTAGTTCTCCGCAAGCAAGCAGTTGCTACATTGAAAGTCAGCACTGTCCACATTTTCCCGGAACAAAGCAAAGTAAACACAGCTCCTGCAACGCTCTTAGTGTAACCTTTATTTAAGTAGGCAATTCAGTTTAGAACAAATTCTCATTTACAAGGAGAGCCTACTCCTTCCTCCCCGTCGAGGAATTGAACCTCGTCTCCTTCACGACAAGGAGACACTTTAGCTAAATAGCCCAGTACTGTACTCCCAACCGTCACGTTGTACAGCGCCATATTTTCTGTTCCATCCTATCGGAAACCCAGAGGGTTTTTAGTTTTTCTTGGAATAGAAACACCATAATATTTTCAAATGAATTGAGCAAAGTTTCTTAAAATCAGTCCCATATACTATGTTCTTACAAAAAAGGCTAAATTCTCTAGTACAGCCACTATCGAAGGCTATCAAATACTTCTCAAAGATGCCCTCTGGTGGTCAAACTAGCATTAATGGTACCAGTGGTTCACACTGATATAACGTGCCATAGAATTCTGCGGCACCATGCAAGCTCCGCCGCAGTACGCTGCAACTTTTAAAGGACGAAGCACTGTATACTGAACAAAAATATAAAGCGCAACATTTAACAATTTTACTGAGTTAAAGTTCATATAAAGAAATCAGTCAGTTTAAATAAATGAATTAGTCCCTAATCTATGTATTTCACGTCACTGGGCAGGGGAGCAGCCATGAGTGGGCCTGGGAGGGTGGCTTATGGTAGAGAAAGTAACATTCAAATCCATGGCAACAGCTCTGGTGGACATTCCTAGAATCAGCATGCCAATTGCACGCTCCCTCAAAACTGTGGTGTTGTGTGACAAAAGTGCACATTTTAAAGTGGCCTTTTCTTGTCCCCAGCACAAGGTGCACCTGTGTAATGATCATGCTGTTTAATTAGTTTCTTGATATGCCACACCTGTCAGGTAGATGGATTATCTTGGCAAAGGAGAAATGCTCACTGACAGGGACGTAAACAAATGTGTACACAGAATGAGAGAAATAAGCTTTTTGTGCGTATGGAACATTTCTGGGATCTTTTATTTCAGCTCATTCATTTTTTTATTTAACAAGATAATGAAACATGGGACCAACACTTTACGTTTATATTTACTTTATATTTTTGTTCAGTATACAGTGCATTCGGAAAGTATTCAGATCCCTTCACTTTTTCCACATTATAGCCTTGTTCTAAAATGGATTAAATAAAAATTCCTCAATCTACAAACAATACCCCATAATGACAAAGCGAAAACAGGTTTTTAGAAATGTTTGCAAATGTATTACAAATAAAAACAGAAATACTCAGACCCTTAACTATGAGATTCAAAATTGGTGATCATTCTTGAGATGTTTCTACAACTTGATTGGAGTCCACCTGTTGTAAATTCAATTGATTGGACATGGATTTGGAAAGGCACACACCTGTCTATATAAGGCCCCACAGTTGTCAGTGCATATCAGAGCAAAAACCAAGCAATGAGGTTGAAGGAATTGTCCATAAAGCACTAAATAAACTTCAGATAGTGCTAAATACGGCTGCTAGAATCCTGACTGGAACCAAAAAATGTGATCATATTACTCCAGTGCTAGCCTCCCTACACTGGCTTCCTGTTAAGGCAAGGGCTGATTTCAWGGTTTTACTGCTAACCTACAAAGCATTACATGGGCTTGCTCCTACCTATCTTTCCGATTTGGTCCTGCCRTACATACCTACACGTACGCTACGGTCACAAGACGCAGGCCTCCTAATTGTCCCTAAAATTTCTAAGCAAACAGCTGGAGGCAGGGCTTTCTCCTATAGAGCTCMATTTTTATGGAATGGTCTGCCTAGCAGACTCGGTCTCAACATTTAAGTCTTTACTGAAGACTCATCTCTTCAGTGGATCATATGATTGAGTGTAGTCTGGCCCAGGAGTGTGAAGGTGAACGGAAAGGCTCTGGAGCCCTCGACAACTACTGTGATGATTATTATTTGACCATGCTGGTAATTTATGAACAATTGAACATCTTGGCCATGTTCTGTTATAATCTCCACCCGGCACAGCCAGAAGAGGACTGGCCACCCCTCATAGCCTGGTTCCTCTCTAGGATTCTTCCTAGGTTTTGGCCTTTCTAGGGAGTTTTTCCTAGCCACCGTGCTTCTACACCTGCATTGCTTGCAGTTTGGGGTTTTAGGCTGGGTTTCTGTACAGCACTTTGAGATATCAGCTGATGTACGAAGGGCTATATAAATAAATTTGATTTAGCATCATACCCAAGAAGACTCGCGGCTGTAATCGCTGCCAAAGGTGCTTCAACAAAGTAATGAGTAAAGGGTCTGAATATTTATGCAAAAATGTATACATTTGCTACAATTTCTAAAAACCTGTTTTTGCTTTGTCGTTATGGGGTATTGTGTGTTGGTTGATGAGGGGAAAAAACTATTTAATCCATTTTAGAATAAAGCTGTACTGTAACAAAATGTGGGAAAAGTCAAGGGGTCTAAATACTTTAATGCACTGTATAGAAAATCAACAGAAATAATATTGTGATACAATACTGTATTCCCCCTCCCATCACTAATATGTACCAGCACGCTAGTAAATAAGTGAGGAAAGGCAATGGTCAAAGGAAAATAGATAGACGAGGACCAATTCTCAATACCATGCTGATATTATTCACAGTATGGACCCTCTTCATGTTCTGACAATTGGCAGTAACTCCACACGGCCTGTATTGTGCTTTCCCGTCAGTGAACAGTGATCCCATTCCCATTCCTAAACCCCACTTCCAGAAAGACAGGGAGTCATTATTAACCTTCTGATATAAGACTGTTGGTTACCTGTTGGGGTATCTGTGAAATCTGGGAGGCTGTGATGGTGGTGGGGAAGGAGACAGTTTGTGTCTCAGTGCCATTGTTGTTCTGCACGTCTTCCATGGTCACTGCAGAGGCAGAGATACTGATACATAAAAATTTAAGAAAATCTCTATAATTTCTGGATATCAATTAAGTACTTACTGTGATTATTTTCAACTAAAATAGTAAAAAATAAACAAATAGCATAGGTTTGGAACTCTTTCTTATTGGTATATCAAGTAATTTACAGCATGGTGATGTCACCGTGGAAGGCTAAACCCCCCCACAATACAGGCGGTCTTTTCAAACAGCCCCATACATTAAAAAGGACATTATCATTGTTTTCACAATTTTACAGTATTATTCTAACCTCCATGACACGGAACCCAAACCGGCTGCGCGCGTGCGCCACCGTGCGCCATCGTGCATAAATGTATTTTGCCCCCCCCCACACCAAATCACAACACGCAGGTTAAAATATCAAAACAAACTCTGAACCAATGACATTAATTTGGCGACAGGTCGAAAAGCATTAAACATGTATGGCAATTTAGCTAGTTAGCTTGCACTTGCTAACTAACGTTAACTTATCCTATTTAGCTAGCTTCCTGTTGCTAGCTAATTTGTCCTGGGATATAAACATTGAGTTGTTATTTTACCTGAAATGCACAAGGACCTCTACTCCGACAATTAATCCACACATTAAAACGGCCAACCGAATTGTTTCTAGTCATCTCTCCTCCTTACAGGCTTTTTCATATTTGAATTTATATGGTGATCGCATCTAAACTTTCATTGTATTACCACGACAACCGGCAACAAATTTGTCTTTCAATCACCCACGTGGGTATAACCAATGAGGAGATGGCATGTGGGTACCTGCTTCTATAAACCAATGAGGAGATGACTTTCAGCGTGATCTGCGTCAGAAATAGGAACGACTTATCAGTGTGGGTGCAATAATTGAATAACATGGATTTCTACATTTATTTTGCGACGCTCGCACACACGACGTGTCCGGTCTGGTCAGCATGTTAGGAAACATATATGAAAATCCCATTGACTACACGGAACCTTTAACGACCACTAATTACTGAAACATTAAAATACAGAGACAACCGATATTACACACTAAGCATATTTGTTATGCCATATAACTAGGCTAGTCTGTCATTCAGTAATAAAAGGATTGATGTAGGTACTAACTGGTCAAATGGTAAGATTTCCGCATGTAGCAAACTTTAATGATGGCTCACTGGTGTGTATGGGGACTGGACAGAACCCTCTTGCAAGTCTATTTTGTAAATAGAGGGATATGGTGGACTGACCGGACAGGCAGAGCATCTCCATGGAAACTGAGGATAGTCACCCACCCCTCGCCCCTAAAAGAATATTGACTAGTTAGCTAACTATTTATCATAGTTTGAATTCCTATGCACACATACCAGGATATTTGTTTATATCCATTAAAAAGAAAAAAAGGATTGTGCCAGTCCGTTGTGAGTAATCGCAGTCCTGCTGTCCAGAAATTATTTTCTGTCATAGGAGACGGTAGCGGCAACATTATGTACGAAATAAGTTAAAAAATAAGTTGCATGGGGGCCTCCCGGGTGGCGCAGTGGTCTAGGGCACTGCATCGCAGTGCTAGCTGCGCCACCAGAGTCTCTGGGTTCGCGCCTAGGCTCTGTCGCAGCCGGCCGCGACCGGGAGGTCCGTGGGGCGACGCACAATTGGCATAGCGTCGTCCGGGTTAGGGAGGGTTTGGCCGGTAGGAATATCCAAAATCAAAAGTAATAGTCAGTATCTGGTGTGGCCACCAGCTGCATTAAGTACTGCAGTGCATCTCCTCCTCATGGACTGCACCAGATTTGCCAGTTCTTGCTGTGAGATGTTACCCCACTCTTCCACCAAGGCACCTGCAATTCCGGGACAATTCTGGGGGGGGGGATGGCCCTAGCCCTCACCCTCCGATCCAACAGGTCCCAGACGTGCTCAATGGGATTGAGATCCGGGCTCTTCGCTGGACATGGCAGAACACTGACATTCCTGTCTTGCAGGAAATCACGCACAGAACGAGCAGTATGGCTGGTGGCATTGTCATGCTAAAGGGTCATGTCAGGATGAGCCTGCAAGAAGGGTACCACATGAGGGAGGAGGATGTCTTCCCTGTAACGGATAGCGTTGAGATTGCCTGCAATGACAACAAGCTCAGTCCGATGATGCTGTGACACACCGCCCCAGACCATGACGGACCCTCCACCTCCAAATCGATCCCGCTCCAGAGTACAGGCCTCAGTGTAACGCTCATTCCTTCGACGATAAACACAAATCCTACCATCACCCCTGGTGAGACAAAACTGCGACTCGTCAGTAGAGAGCATTGTTTTGCCAGTCCTGTCTGGTCCAGCGACGATGGGTTGGTGCCTATCGTCAAGCCCTCAGTCCCGCCTCTCTCAGCCTATAGCGGACAGTCTGAGCACTGATGGAGGGATTGTGCGTTCCTGGTGCAACTCAGGTAGTTGTTGTTGCCATCCTGTACCTATCCCTCAGGTGTAATGTTCGGATGTACCGATCCTGCGCAGGTGTTGTTACACGTGGTCTGCCACTTCGAGGACAATCAGCTGCAAGGCCTGTCTCACTGTAGCGCTGTCTTAGGCGTCACACAGTACGGACATTGCAATTTATTGCCCTGGCCACATCTGCAATCGTCATGCTTCCTTGCAGCATGCCTAAGGCAYGTTCACGCAGATGAGCAGGGACCCTGGGCATCTTTCTTTTGGTGATTTTTCTAAGTTGGTAGAAAGGTCTATTTAGTGTCCTAAGTTTTCATAACTGACTTTAATTGCCTACCGTCTTTAAGCTGTTAGTGTCTTAACAACAGTTCCACAGGTGCATGTTCATTAATTGTTTATGGTTCATTGAACAAGCATGGGGAACAGTGTTTTAACCCTTTACAATGAAGATCTGTGAAGTTATTTGGATTTTTACAAATTATCTTTGAAAGACAGGGTCCTGAAAAAGGGACAATTCTTTTTTTGCTGAGTTTATATGTTTAGTTTAAGCTGTCTAGGAACCCCTCGCCAACAGCCAATAAATTTGCAGGGCGCCAAATTCAATCAACAGAAATCTCATAATTCAAATGTCTCAAACATACAAGTATTAGACACCATTTTAAAGATACAATTCTCGTTAATCCAACCACAGTGTCCGATTTCAAAAAGGCTTTTCGGCGAAAGCAGAACATATCATTATGTTAGGTCAGCAACTAGTCACAGAAAGCATACAGCGATTTTCCAACCAAAGAGAGTAGTCACAAAAAGCAGAAATAGAGATAAAATGTATCACTAACCTTTGATATTCTTCATCAGATGACACTCCCGGGACAACATGTTACACAATACATGTATGTTTTGTTCGATCAAGTTCATATTTATATCCAAAAACCTCAGTTTACATTTGGCTTTGCCTCCAAAACATTCGCCCCCACTTCACAGTAGAAGCATTAAACAAGGTTCTAAAGACTGTTGACATCTAGTGGAAGCCTTAGGAAGTGCAATATGACCCCATAGACACTGTGCATTCGATAGGCCAAGAGTTGAAAAACTATAAACCTCAGATTTCCCACTTCCTGGTTGGATTTCTCTCAGGTTTTCGCCTGACATATGCGTTCTGTTATACTCACAGACATCATTCAAACAGTTTTAGAAACTTCAGAGTGTTTTCTATCCAAAGCTACTAATAATATTCATATATTAGCAACTGGGACTGAGTAGCAGGCAGTTTACTCTGGGTACGCTTTTCATCCAAATGTGAAAATGCTGCCCCCTAGCCCAAACAGGTTAACGATTCCGACGTGAATGCTATACTGCACTCCTGGGAACAGGCCCAGATCCCAGTGATTTGCGAAAAGAGAAGGGGAGAAAAAGGGGCCAAAGGGCAGACTGCCTTCTGAGAATTCATAGGCGATCGAATAAACCCCCACTTCCATTCTACTGGCAAACGTGCAATCTTTGGAAAATAAAATAGATGACCTACGCGGAAGATTAAACTACCAACGGGACATTCAAAACTGTAATATCTAATGCTTCACGGAGTCGTGGCTGAACGACGACACGATAAACACACAGCTGGCAGGTTATACGCTGTACCGGCAGGATACAATAGATGTGTCTGTTAAGACAAGGTGCGGAAGACGATGTATTTTTGTAAATAACAGCTGCTGCACGATATCTAAGGAAGTCTCGAGCCATTGCTTGCCTGAGGTTTAGTATCCCATGATAAGCTGTAGACCACACTCTCTGCCTAGAGGGTTTTCATCTGTATTTTTCGTAGCTGTTTACATACCACCACAGTCAGAGGCTGGCACTAAGAACAAATCAAATTTTATTTGTCACATACACATGGTTAGCAGATGTTAATGCGAGTGTAGCGAAATGCTTCGTGGCTCGAGTTCGACAATGCCAGTAATAAACCAACAAGTAATCTAACCTACAATTCCACAACTACTACCTTATACACCAGTGTAAAGGGATAAAGAATATGTACATAAAGATATAGGAATGAGTGATGGTAAAGAACAGAATAGGCAAGATGCAGTAGATGGTATAGTGTACAGTCTATACATATGAGAATGAGTAATTGAGGTAGTAAACATAAAGTGGCATATGTTAAAGTGGCTAGTGATACATGTATTACATAAAGATGCAAGATGCAGTAGATGATATAGAGTACAGTAATATATTACATATGAGATGAGTAATGTAGGATATGTAAACATTATATTAAGTGCGCATTGTTTAAAGTGGTAATGATACATTTTTACATAATTTCCAATCAATTCCCATTATTAAAGTGGCTGGAGTTGAGTCAGTATGTTGGCAGCTCTCCCTCACCCCTAATTGGCAAATCTGTCCATAATTCTATTCTCATTGATTCCTGCTTACAAGCAAAAATTAAAGCATGAAGCACAGAGACTCCATCAACAAGAAAGCAGTCAGACAAAGCAGATGCTGAGCTACAGGACTGTTTTTGCTTGCAAGACGGAATATGTTCCGGGATTCCTCTGATGGATTTAGGAGCATACCATATCAGTCATTGGCTTCATCAATAAATGCATTAAATGACGTCGTCCCCACAGGACCATAGTACAGTTGAAGTCGTAACTTTACATACACTTAGGTTGGAGTCATTAAAACTCTTTTTCAACCACTCACACAATTTCTTGTTAACAAACTATAGTTTTTGGCAAGTCGGTTAGGACATCTACTTTGTGCATGACACAATCATTTTTTTTCAACAATTGTTTGCAGACAGATATTTTCACTTATAATTCACCGTATCACACTTCAGTGGGTCAGAATTTTCATACACTAAGTTGACTGTGCCTTTGAACAGCTTGGAAATCCCAGAAAATGATGTCATGGCTTTAGAAGCTTCTGATAGGCTAATTGACATAATTTGAGTCAATTGGAGGTGTACTGTGATCGCATTTCAAGGCCTACCTTCAAACTAGTGCCTCTTTGCTTGACATCATGGGAAATAAAAGAAAACTAGCCAAGACCTCAGAAAAACATTGTAGACCTCCACAAGTCTGGTTCATCCTGAAAGTAATTTCCAAACGCCTGAAGGTACCATTAACCATAGGTTGCAAGATTGAAGGTGTAAAAATACACAGAAGGTGTAAATCCGACTAGTCCAACGCTCTACACACCTGCCTCACGAGGAGCCGCCTGTTACGCAAATGCAGTAAGAAGCCAAGGTAAGTTGCTAGCTAGTATGAAACTTATCTTATAAAAAAACAATCAATCAATCAATATAATACTAGTTATAAACTACACATGGTGTGATGATATTACTAGTTTATCTAGCGTGTCCTGCATTGCATATAATCGATGCAGTGCGCATTCGCAAAAAAGTACTGTTGTGTCTATGTGTACCTAACCATAAACATCAATGCCTTTCTTATAATCAAATACACAGAAGTATATATTGCTCCCTTTAAACCTGCATATTTAGCTAAAAGAAATCCAGGTTAGCAGGCAATATTAACCAGGTGAAATTGTGTCACTTCTCTTGCGTTCATTGCACGCAGAGTCAGGGTATATGCAACAGTTTGAGCCGCCTGGCTCATTGCGAACTAATTTGCCAGAATTTTACGTAATTATGACATAACATTGAAGGTTGTGCAATGTAACAGGAATATTTAGACTTATGGATGCCACCCGTTAGATAAAATACGGAACGGTTCCGTATTTCACTGAAAGAATAAACGTTTTGTTTTCGAAATGATGGTTTCCGGATTCAACCATATTAATGACTAAAGGCTCGTATTTCTGTGTGTTATTATGTTATAATTAAGTCTACGATTTGATATTTGATAGAGCAGTCTGACTGAGCGATGGTAGGCAGCAGCAGGCTCGTAAGCATTCATTCAAACAGCACTTTCGTGCGTTTTGCCAGCAGCGCTTCACTGTGCTTCAAGCATTGCGCTGTTTATGACTTCAAGCCTATCAACTCCCGAGATTAGGCTGGTATAACCAATGTGAAATGGCTAGCTAGTTAGCGCGCTAATAGCGTTTCAAACATCACTCGCTCTGAGACTTGGAGTAGTTGTTCCCCTTGCTCTGCATGGGTAACGCTGCTTCGAGGGTGGCTGTTGTCGATGTGTTCCTGGTTCGAGCCCAGGTAGGAGCGAGGAGAGGGACGGAAGCTATACTGTTACACTGGCAATACTAAAGTGCCTATAAGAACATCCAATAGTCAAAGGTATATGGAATACAAATGGTATAGAGAGAAATAGTCCTATAAATACTATATTAACTACAACCTAAAACCTCTTACCTTGGAATATTGAAGTCTCATGTTAAAAAGGAACCACCAGCTTTCATATGTTCTAAACAAGGAACTTAAACGTTAGTTTTTTTACATGGCACATATTGCACCTTTACTTTCTTCTCCAACACTTTGTTTTTGCATTATTTAAACCAAATTGAACATGTTTCATTATTTATTTGAGGCTAAATTTGATTTTTATATATGTATTATATTAAGTTAAAATAAGTGTTCATTCAGTATTGTTGTAATTGTCATTATTACAAATAAATAAATATTTTTAAATCGGCATCTGCTTTTTTTGGTCCTCCAATAATCGGTATCGGCGTTGAAAAATCATAATTGGTCGACCACGGCCCAGTACATCACCAGGGTCAAGCTTCCTGCCATCCAGGACCTCTATACCAGGCGGTGTCAGAGGAAGGCCCTAAAAATTGTCAAAGACTACTGCCACTCTAGTCATAGACTGTTCTCTCTGCCACCGCACGGCAAGCGGTACCGGAGCGCCAAGTCTAGGTCCAAGAGGCTTCTAAACAGCTTCTACCCCCAAGCCATAAGACTCCTGAACATCTAATCAAATGGCTACCCAGACTACTTGCATTGCCCCTCCCCCTCTTTTACACCGCTGCTACTCTCTGTTATCATCTATGCATAGTCACTTTAATAACTCTACCTACATGTACCTCAACTAACTGGTGCCCCCGCACATTGACTCTGTACCGGTACTAGGGATGCACGATATATCGGTGAACATATTGGAATTGGCCAATATTAGCTAAAAATGCTAACATCGGTATTGTCCGATGTCTAGTTTAACGCCAACGCGCATACCTATATAACGTAGGTACATGACGTTATGATGCCACGTAAAATTTTGAGCTACACGTGCAACAAAGCATTCCTAACCTAGCCCACAATGTCTGCTGTGTGGATCGAGCAGTCAACAAGTCGAGCAGTCATTTGAAAGAGTAAGAAAATTTCAGCGAGACAACTCAATGGCGAAATCCATTAAAGCCAAGATAATGGAATTCATTGCCCTTGACAATCAACCGTTCTCTGTCGTGGGTGATGTTGGCTTTGGCCGACTGGTCGAGCACCAGTATACACATTCAAGTGTGCTATTTTTTAGATGTTAACCTACCGGAGTTACAGTAATAGCGTCACTGCTATTAGCTTCACGACATACATACTACGGAACACCGTTTGGGTCTTTGCGTGTCAAAAAAGATACAGTAGCACTGTCAAAGCTGTATAAAGTCTGCAAACAAGCAAACACCGGCCACGAACAATGTTTTTACAATACCGCGTTGGTAATAAAGCATAATTTGTTCGAACGCAACTTCTGGGGTAGCTAGCTTTAGCTTGGTACCTAGCTAGCACCAATACAACCAGGCTGAAAACAATGACCAGAAGAAACTGAAGTCATTTTCATTATTCTTAGCAATGATTTAGGAATCCTTGTGAGTAAGTATTAGCTAGGTTGCCACTTGTTGTTCGCCTATTGAAATTGAACTTCAGTTCATGAAAATAAATAGCTAGCCAGCTACTTAACCCTGTTGCCCAAAACTAATGTTATAAGCAGCCAGCTAGCTTCATCTGGCTAGTGATGCTCGACCGGACCGGGTTATGTGGTGTGAAGCTAGCCACAATAAGGATTAGGCACAAGTGGAATTTACGATTTGCCTTCAAAATAAAAGTATGTTATTGACAGTGATGCAACTGAATACAAATAGTAGAATTATGCCATACTTTAATTGAAGGCTAACCACAAAGTACATTATTGTGGCTAATCCTTATTGTGCCTAGTATCACAGACGGGTCCGACCACCATTAATCAAATATGAACGGTCTTATAAATTAGGGTTATTTTAGATGATAACACCTAGCTATATAGTTAGCTAACTATAGCTACTGAAACAGATGTCGTTTTGCTATGTTTTTGGGGAAGAACATTGTTTGCATCCATGAGCTAGCTAACTTTTCTTTTTACATTTTATGGCGAGACAACTTTACCAGCATCATAGCATACATATCTATGAATCGTGGAGACATATGAAATACAAGTGATAGTGTAATCAATGTGTAATAACTATGTAAAAAAATCATTAACGCGTTAAATTATTATGTGACGTGCAGTCATATTCTGGTCCTGATTGGTCAACTAGTGTTTTTTGACACATCAAAGTGTTATTTGACATGTATGTTTTTTGACACACAAAGACCCAAACGGCGTTCCATAGAAATCCAGGTTCAGAATAAAACTACTGAAAAATTGAACAATGAAACACCACAGCAAGTAAGTGAAATAAATGACTTTGGATTGTTTTACTGGTAATGGGGACATACGTAAATGCCAACAAAATACATTTTTGATCAGTGTGTAACCTTTATTTAACGAGGCAAGTAGGTTAAGAACAAATTCTTATTTACCATGACGGCCAAACCCGGATGAAGCTGGGCCAATTGTGCGCCACCCTATGGGGCTCCCAATCACGGACAAATGTGATACAGCCTGGATTCGAATCATGGACTGTAGTGACGCATCTTGCACTGACATGCAGTGCCGTAGACCGCTGCGTCCGGGTGTGTTAACTATTTAACTGTACTAGAATGCTTAAAAGTAACAAAAAATGTTAATATAGTTTATCTCTATCGGTCAAAAATGTCATATCGGTGCATCACTAACCGGTACCCCCCTGTATATAGTCTCGCTATTAGTATTTTACTGCTGCTCTTTAATTACTTTACTTTTTTTTCGTATTCGTATATATTTTTTAACTGCATTGTTGGTTAGGGGCTAGTAAGTAAGCGTTTCATTGTAAGGTTTACACCGGTTGTATTCGACGCATGTGACTAATACACTTTGATTTGAAATTCAGTAACGTTACTAACTAGCTAGCTAAATTGCTGACAGCACTAAACCTAAAGACTAACTGTGGCAATGTTAGCTAAGTAGCTAAACATCGCTAATTAGGTAACGTTACCGGAGCTAGCTAGCTGCTTAACTGCAGCGTTGGCTAAAGACAAATTAGACAGTATACTCTAATTTGAATACGTTCGCTAGCAAACATTAACGATTGCTAGTTAGCCAATTTGTCAATTTAGGCCGGGTAACGTGTCAGTCAGCAAACTACGTAACGTTAGTTGGCTTGCTAAACATTGCCGTTGGTGAATAAACCAGATTATATTCTTAATTTATCCAGGTCTCATATGCCTTGTAGCTAGGTAACTCGCACTGTATGTGCTTTTGGACAATGAGCGAATTTGTGTAATACCGAGTCACTGGCACGCAAGTACCCGCGTCAACAGACGTCAGCAATACCGCCACCTTCCCCTTCGACAACGACGAGGAGACGGAAAGGGAGCCGCCATTAACTTAATAGCAACAAAGCAAACCATTGCTCAATTTAAAGCTGAGTACATAGCTAATATATATGCAGGCGGTCAAGTCATTGAGAAGCTGCATTACCTTTCAAATCCTTCGTGGGCCTCAGCAATGGCGTTGATTATCTCAAAAGCTAGTATAAATAACCGGGGGGGGGGGGGTAGTTGCTGGCTAATTGCTAAATAAAAGGGCGGTGCGACACCATTATTTTTTGTAATTGTTTTATTTTTTTGAAAGGAAGGAGGTTCCAGAAAGCACATATGACGTTATTGTTTCCTTTGAGGGCTGTGATTGGTGGAAACAGTAGTGCCAGAGCATGAAAAGTGTAAAATATAAACTTAATGTATTGACGTTAATCCTCTGTTTAAAATATAGCCCATTGAATAGGAAATAAAGATTATTTTAACGCAAAAAAACTAAAAGAAACAAAGCAATACGAGATGATGCAAACAACTGTATCTCATGAGATAAATTAATCAGAAAGCTATGGTTTTAAAGCTGATCTTGTTAAAAAATGTATTTTTAAAAAGTGTAGTGAAAGGTCAAATCCATAAATATTACCCTACGAATCATTACCTGAAGAAACTCAAAAAAGACATTAACACTAACTGTACTTTTTGTGATGAGTGTCCAGAAACAGTTTTGCATTTATTTTTGGCATTGTCTACATGTGAAGAAATGATAGCAAGATATTTGTAGATTTAAAATTGATAATATTTTTGATGACTTGTTTATTATGGGAGAATGTGCTGCTCGGTGTCCTTAACTATAATAAGGTTAACGAAAAACTATTTTAATGGAAAAATTGTATATTCATAAATGTAAATTCACTACTAAAAAAACACTTGTTTTCTATAAGGAGTTTGAGCAGTAAATTAAGATCATTCTACATTTTTTTTAATAAGAAAGCTGTAAAAACAGTCAATAGGTCTGTCTTTTAAGGCCTTTCCATAACCTGTAATTATTTGTACCCCCTAGCATATGTTGTTTGTTTGTATACCTCCTGTATGACTAGTGACTAGACTAGTATTCCTCCTGTATGACTAGTGTTTTGTGTATAAAATTAAAAATGATTAAAGTGTAGTGAAACAAGGGGAGAATCTCAATTGCATACTCCTCGTGTCCGCTCTCGTCTCCTCATTCTCAAAACCCATTGGAAGAGAAGGTCAAAGGGGAGGGACCTCTGGCTTTCTCCTCCAATGGATTTTGAGGAGGCGAGGAGAGAGGACACGAGGAGTATGCAATTGAGATTCTCCCAAGGGCTACCTAGCCAGGGGTGTATTCATTAGTCGGATTCTGTTGCAAAACGTTTTGCAACAGAAACAGTTTACCATTTACTCTAGGAGCCAAACGGAAGTAGGGGTGCTCCAGCACACCCTGAAAAATATTTAAAGAAAATTGGGGGCACTGGGCCTTTAGTAGTCCTGTATTAGTGGACTGATATAGCCATCTGCAGCATGGGCAAAAATAACTATGAAAAACAGCCCCAGATCATTATTCCTCCTCCACCAAACTTTACAGTTGGCACTATACATGGTAGCAGGTAGCGTTCTCCTGTCATCCGCCAAACTCAGATTTGTCAGTAGGACGGCCGGATGGTGAAGTGTGATTCATCACTCCAGAGAATGCGTTTCCACTGCTCCAGACTCCAATGGCGGTGAGCTTTACACCACTCCAGCCGACGCTTGGCATTACGCATGGTGATCTTAGGCTTGTGTGCGGCTGCTCGGCCATGGAAACCCATTTCATGAAGTTCCTGATGAACAGTTCTAGGAGTGCTGACATTGCTTCCAGAGGCAGTTTGGAACTCGGTAGTGAGTGTTGCAACCGAGGACAGAACATTTTTACACACTACAACACTCGGCTGTCCCGTTCTGTGAGCTTGTTTGGCCTACCATTTCGCAGCTGAGCCGTTGTTGCGCCTAGACGTTTCCACTTTACAATAACAGCACTTACAGTTCTAGAAGGGCAGGAATTTGATGAACTGACTTGTTGGAAAGGTGGCCTTCTATTCCTATGACGGTGCCATGTTGAAAGTCACTGAGCTCTTCAGTGAAGGCCACTCTACTGGCAATGTTTTTCTATGGAGATTGCATGGCGTTGTGCTCAATTTTATACATTTGTCAGCAACGAGTGTGGCTGAAATAGCCGAATCCATTAATTTGAAGGGGCGTCCACATACTTCTGTATATATATATATAGTGTACCTGCAAATAGTGTTTTCTAGGTTATGATCAGTCCTTGTCTTGGGCCAGAGTTCACAGGAACTGAGTACTGGCACCTTACATTTTGACTGCTTGAGTTCCGGAACTTCTAATAGAAAATTTGCTGAAAAAGAATGTAGTTCCAGCACCCAACTACAAAAATGAGTGCAGGCACCTATTTCAGTCAAAGTCAAACACTGGTTATGATAAGGTAAGAGTAGTACTAAGCTATTTGAGGTATTTCTTAGTTGTATTCTTCAAAAACCAATGGGTATAATATTATTTCAATAGTTGAAATGATCAACAAAATGTTAGACAGAACCTTTAACAAATCTGGTCACCCACCCATAACCATGAGTAATGTCCTTGAACAATGCACCAAACATTCACTTGAAATCATTATTTGCTGCCAAATCTAAATGAGTGAAAATAATGGTGAAAGGGTAATACAATACAATATCAGCAAGTCTTTATTTCTAAAATATATCATATGAGCTAAATTACCCCAGACCACAACAACATCATGATTGGATCATCCACATCACATACCTGTTTTTAATTGACATTTTTTCTATTATTATTATTAACCAAATAATGTATATACACAGCATACCAGGAGTGCATACACAAAATATTGATTTAACTCAGATAAAGAGATGTGTGCAGTGCTATATGTACAATACCACTAGGCAAACTTAAGACCTCGTTCTTTGTATATTTATTACAAAATACATTTCCCCCAGCCTGTGTAAGAATTGAGGTTAAACTGCACGGCCATTGATTGCATAGTGTTAAAAACTCTTTTGGAGAGAGCAGGAGCAGAGAGAAGAGGAAGCCCTTATTGGCCTCCCTGTCATAGATGGATTGCAGCACTGAGTAACCCCCCTTTTACTCTTCTTAATGTTTGCAGTCTTAGCAGTAATGACATGCAAGTCCTGGGACAAATATCCAAAACATGGGGAGTATTATTCACAGACTGCACCAGGGGACCACCTAGTCCTTCCTTCCCTGTTGTCAGAGTAGCCAACTATTGTTCTTTGAAATGTCTCCCAAAAATCTGATGCCTAACTTTGCTTGAATCTGATGCCTAACGTTGCTTGGTTTCTGAGTCATGCAGACATTCAATGGTGAACTTTTAACGTACATTTAAAGGCAGGATATGGCACTATAACTTGTCACTGCTTTTGTTTTTCTGCATGGATAGGTTCAAATCATATGGCAACCATCTCATCTCTCTAAACATTGTAATTGAACAGCACAAGGGGGACAATTGTTTAACTCACACATCTCTGGTACAGTGCAGTACTGCAATTAGTTCAATCTTCACAGTGTTCTTATTCATACATTATGACAAAATAAAATGCATCTTCTTTTCAAGCTTTTAAGCAGTGTTGTTAAACATGACTGAATGTTAAATATAGACCAACCCCATTCACACTTCTCACATATTTAAGATATATACAATACCGTTCAAAAGTTTGGGGTCACTTAGAAATGTCCTTGTTTTCATTGAAAACATACATGAAATGAGTTGCAAAATGAATAGGAAATATAGTCAAGATGATAAATATTGATTTTTAATTTAAATAATAATTGTGTCCTTCAAACTTTGCTTTCGTCAAAGAATCCTCCATTTGCAGCAATTACAGCCTAGCAGACCTTTGGCATTCTAATTGTCAATATTTTTTAGGTAATCTGAAGAGATTTCACTCCATGCTTCCTGAAGCACCTCCCACAAGTTGGATTGGCTTGATGGGCACTTTTTACGTACCATACGGTCAAGCTGCTCGAAAAACAACTCAATAGGGTTGAGATCCGGTGACTGTACAAATCCCTTTTACCCTGTACAAATCTCCCACTTTACCACCACCAAAGCACCCCCAGACTATCACATTGTCTCCACCATGCTTCTCACAAATGTTCTTCTTTGTGATCCGAACACCTCAAACTTAGATTAGTCTGTCCATAACACTTTTTCCCCAATCTTCCTCTTTCCAGTGTCTGTGTTCTTTTGCACATCTTAATCTTCTATTTTTATTTGCCAGTCTGAGATATGTATTTTTCTTTGCAACTCTGCCTAGAAGGCCAGCATCCCGGAGTCGCCTCTTCACTGTTGACGTTGAGACTGGTGTTTTGCGGGTACTATTTAATGAAGCTGCCAGTTGACGACTAGACACTCTAATGTACTTGTCCTCTTGCTCAGTTGTGCACCAGGGCCTCCCACTCCTCTTTCTATTCTGGTTAGAGCTAGTTTGCACTGTTCTGTGAAGGGAGTAGTACACAGCATTGTACGAGATATTCAGTTTCTTGGCAATTTCTCGCATGGAATAGCCTTAATTTCTCTGAACAAGAATAGACTGACGAGATTCAGGCCATTTTGAGCCTGTAATCGAACCCACAAATGCTGATGCTCCAGATACTCAACTAGTCTAAAGAAGGACAGTTTTATTGGTTCTTTAATCAGAACAACAGTTTTCAGCTGTGCTAACATAATTGCAAAAGGGTTTTCTGATGATCAATCAGCCTTTTAAAATGAAAAACTTGGATTAGCCTACACAACGTGCCATTGGAACACAGAAGTGATGGTTGCTGATAATGGACCTATGTACGCCTATGTAGATATTCCATTAAAAACCTGCCGTTTCCAGCTACAATAGTCATTTACAACATTAACAATGTCTACACTGTATTTCTGATCAATTTGATGTTATTTTAAATGGACAATTTTTTTTCTTTTCTTTCAAAAACAAGGACATTGCTAAGAGACCAAAAACGTTTGAACGGTAGTGTATATATATAAAAAAAATACTATTTACATGTTAGACAATGAAAATTAATAGTTCACCATGGACTCCTATACCACTGCAAGAAGAAAACACTTTTTTTTGAGGAGCACATAACGGAAAGGAGCATAAAATATAGTAATAAATGTGAAAACTTCTAAAGATTAGAGTAAATGAGAAACCTTTTCCCAGAGTGCTACAAATTGTGTGTGGGGAGGAGAAGAACATAACAAAAGCTAAACTCGTGGCTGTTGTCCTCCTATTTCATCCACAGGACTGTGCCTATCTGTACTTGCTAATAAAATATTGACGTTTACAAAAGCAATTTAAGTTTACAGGGGGAAAAACAGGTTCTAGTGATTTAAAGTTGAATAGTACTCCATTTTCAAACCTGGCCACTATGACAGTGGCCAATGTTTGATTACATTAAATATTACAGTCCTATTATGCTAATTGGCGACATTTTCGTATGCAAAATGTTGCATTGCCATATTCTCTCGCTCACATTCTTAAATCACTCAGCCTAGGACAGTCACTGAAAAGTGCCCTGCATCTAATCCCATTTATCAGTGGTTCATAGAAAAAAAGTTAGAGCTTATTTTATTTTTACACAAAACAACAGCAATTTATATTGGTTTAATCATTCTCCCCAAGCTCATAACATCAAAGCAATCTCTGGTTGGGGGCAGTAGTTATCCCTGACCGTACAAATCCCTGACAACCTTATTCATGGTGGTGTTGTTTTCATGGTCCTTCGAGCCGGATGGGACCTGACCTGGGGAAACTCCTGACCTTATTAGCTAGTTCCTTTCTGCTAATCCCTGGTGAACTCTGATTCCTCAAAAAGTATTCCTCACAATTAATATGCTCCTTGAACACGAGGAATATGCATAATTGGATCATGAAAAAATATAACATTTTTGGAGAAAGTGCAAGATTAGTGTTAAATTCTTATGTACAATATTCTTTCGCTACCATCTGCTCACAACTATGTTAGCTCTCCAGACAACCATCACATGAGAGGGATGAGTTTAGTTTTTTTCTCTCACATTTATGCACACATTTAAAAAAAAAAATATCTATACAGTATATCGAAACTACAGAGGACTTGATGGGTACAGTACAGTAAATGGCATCTAGCTTCTACTCAAAACATCCCTTTGGATATCAATCAGGATTCTCACCCCAATAACACAAACAGTTATGAACTGGAAGAACAGCAATGGAGAAAAACAAAACTTGTATGGGCAAAGTTTTATAAGGCAGGAAGTAAACCTAATTCAAGAAAGGTGAGAATGTGTTCCATTTCATATTTTGCCTTTGTATAACTTCAAGCAATAAACCTGTGATGTAAGTACAGTACATGATGACAGAATAAATTAAATCAACAGCTGATGATTGATCTAGCTAATATGTTCATTAGTGTTCTAACATGCCTTCACACATCCTTCATAACCCCCTGCCTCAAAGTGCGCGGATAAGAGGTCACTACAGGGTGAAGCAAGCACCGGTGTGAGTTTCTGTGAATGTGTGGTGAATACAGTACAAATATGGCAATTTAGAATAAGTCAAAGATAAGAAAAAGAAAACAAGGACTGGATAAGACCTGGAAAGCTTTGGGAGGAGAAACAGTTATAATGGATGCAATTTGTACACATCACTCAACCACAGAAAATTATGTCACCAGAGACAGGAACTCCTCATCCCTTGGCCCCTCACAATACCCCACAGATGATTGGATTGTGGAGGAGTGGGGAGAGTTAAGTTTGACTTCAGCACCTTAATACTCCTTGACACTCTGTGCAAATAGAGGGCCAGTCAGGCTGTTGAGGTGTTTGATTTGGCAGGAGGGTTGTAGGGGGTGTGGTGAGATTAGAGAGTTATCTTCCCGTCCAGTTCCAGTTGAACAGCTGTGTTTGGTGTAGACACACTCACTCTGTCCGGGTGGCATTTTTTTTTTTTTTAACACAGTGTACGTCTCAAAACACAACAGAGTGCCCCCTTCAAATCCAACAGACCTGAAATGCAAAAGACCTAAGATCTGAACATTGTGCACCCCAAAAATAGCTGTGGTTTCCCCAAGGGTCAGTACAGTCAAGTTCAGCCAACCTCCTACTGCACCTTGTGGTACAATATGCATTGTCTGTCTGTGGAGTAGGTTGGTCCAAACCACTTTCTTCCACCAGCCGGAATCTCTTCCATCATACAATAACCAGCCCGTCCCCCTGGCCCTTCACATATTATAGGCCACATAGATGGGGTCCAGTTGGTCAGCCAGGAAGGAGTCCCGGAGGTGCATGCGCTGTTTCTCCCCCCTGGAGTTGATGGGTATGACCCCCGGGTCCACGATGACCACCACGCCCACGATGAGGTGGTGCTCCTCCAGCACCACATTGGTGACCAGGGGCACCAGGTCCAGGGCATCCTGCTCTGAGCCACTCAGTTCAGCCACCACCACCAGTAGGTTGGTCCATGTGAATACCGCACTGCATTGGGGACACAGAGCGAGAGGAGAGAAAGGGGTTATAATCAAATGTCAGACTAAGATACATGCGCACGTACAAGCACACGTACATGTACACGTACACCCACAATTATGAAAACAGACAAACCAAATGGACAATAGTAAGGTATCCTGGGACCCCCCGTGTTCTGACCTCTCTGCAATGCTTCGGTGAGCCCGGGACACAGATGTCTCGATGTCGATAGGGTGGTAGCGCAGCCCCCTCAGCTCCAGAGTCTCATCCAGGGAACCCACCACAAACAGGGCGTCATGACGATCTGACCACAGATAGGGAGACAGACAAAGAGGGGCAAACAATATTGAATACTGGGAATGGTGGAATAGCTCATTTAGACCTCATCGGATCCCTATATCTCCCTTTTCATGTTATCTATTAGCATTAGCATCCATAGCAACACATGTTACTCAATTCAGTGCTTCCTAGTTCCATGTTTCAAACAGTTATTTCAGTTATATTAAAACCAGGAAAATCTGGAGAGACCCCTGCTGATTACAGACCCATAAGTTTAATAAATTGTGACAATAAAATAACCAAGCTTATAAGCAACAGAATGGCAAAAGTCTTACCAGACTTGATACATATCAAAAAAGGTTAATTAAAAAGACACTTACAAATACATGTTTCAGTTTTATACAATACGCAAAAAAACTAGATACCGATTTATCAATAATGTCTGTTGATGCCGAAAAGGCTTTCTACCGTCTTGAAAGACCTTTTCTATTAAAAACGTAGGAAGATTTAAACTTTCCAGCTGAAATAATAAATGTAATAAAAATATTATATAAATTTCCAAAACCAAAATATTCACAAATAATACATTATCTGATGAAATTGCATTATAAATGGGCACAAGACAGGGATGTCCTCTCTCCCACCTGTTTGCACTGGCAATTGAACCGCTTGCAGAAAGAATTAGACAGGACGCAAACGTAACAGGTATCAGTATTGGTAAACATTAATATAAACTAAACTTAAATATCCTGATATTCCTGACCAAAAAAAATAAAAATAAATGGCAATAGGAAAAATAAAAAGAATACTCATTATCTACAGCAATCCTTTAAGTGGACCATGAAAAATAAACATGTAGGATGCTTAAGTGACAACAAAAAACAAATATATAAATATAACTTAATCCCATTACTTAACAATTTGAAAGCATATCTATTAAATGGAACAAACTTCCCAATACTCTTACAGGTAGAATTAACCTCAGAATTGCATGTGTCACACCCTGATCTGTTTCACCTGTCTTTGTGCTTGTTTCCACCCCCTCCAGGTGTCGCCCATCTTCCTCATTATCCCCAGTGTATTTATACCCGTGTTCTCTGTCTGTTGCCAGTTCATTTTGTTTTGTCAAGCCTAACAGCGTTTTCCCCGTGCTCCTGTCTTTCTCTAGTTTTCCCCGTTTTGACCATTCTGCCTGCCCTGACCCTGAGCCTGCCTGCCGTTCTGTACCTTGTCACACCACCCTGGATTACTGACCTCTGCCGGCCCTTGACCTGTAGTTTGCCTGCCCCCCTGTTTTTGTAACAAACTTTTGTTACTTTAAAACTGTCTGCATCTGGATCTTCTCCTGAGTCTTGACAGGCATGGCTCCTAAAGTTTTTATATTTATTCTCAGTAATACCAATTACCCCACCAAAGACATTCTTTAAAAAGTATACTCGGTCATAACAGACTTCATATTGGCAAATAAAACTTGAAGATGTAAAACTTTCCTTTTCATTCTCTAAGTCTGACAGTAGTTTTAACCTTCCAGACTTGGAATTGTATCATCTCGCTACCCAAGGCATTTACTTGTGACATATAGTTAAATGCACAAAGGAGGAACAATGGGTACATAATGAAGATGCACATGCTCATCCCCAGAATCTTTTCACGTGTCTATTTTCAAAGGATAAAGCTTTGGACATTAACAACAATATGAAAGAAAATGAAACTGATTCTACAAGAACCAATATCACTCTGTAAAAACACAACCCTATGGAACAATCCTTGGATAGTGTTTCAGAATTCACCGATAACTTGGTCCCCATGGAAAACTTGGTAATAGGAAATACATTTATTTCCACGACAGAATTAAAAAGCAATTTTGGACTAACCAATGTAGATATTTTTAAATACATGCAACTTAAAAGCTTCGTATCACAAAATTTCTATTTGAAATCTTTTGAAAATCAGAGCAATCTTGAGGGAATCCTATTTGAGTCAGAAAAGGATATTCATAAACTCAGCAAAAAAAGAGACGTCCTCTCACTGTCAACTGCGTTTATTTTCAGCAAACTTAACGTGTAAATATTTGTATGAACATAAGATTCAACAACTGAGACATAAACTGAACAAGTTACACAGAAAGGCCTCTTTAGTGTCCTAAGTTTTCATAACTGTGACCTTAATTGCCTACCGTCTGTAAGCTGTTAGTGTCTAAATTTGCTTTAGGAGTAGTGCGTGACCCTAGGGTGGCAACACAAACTCAGCAAAAAAAGAAACATCCCTTTTTCAGGACCCTGTCTTTCAAAGATAATTCGTAAAAATCCAAATAACTTCAGATCTTCATTGTAAAGAGATTAAACACTGTTTCCCATGCTTGTTCAATGAACCATAAACAATTAATGAACATGCACCTGTGGAACGGTCGTTAAGACACTAACAGCTAACAGACGGTAGGCAATTAAGGTCACAGTTATGAAAACTTAGGACTCTAAAGAGGCCTTTCTACTGACTCTGAAAAACACCAAAAGAAAGATGCCCAGGGTCCCTGCTCATCTGCGTGAACGTGCCTGCTGCAAGGAGGCATGACGACTGCAGATGTGGCCAGGGAAATTAATTGCAATGTCCGTACTGTGTGACGCCTAAGACAACGCTACAGGGAGACAGGATGGACAGCTGATCGTCCTCGCAGTGGCAGGCCACGTGTAACAACATCTGCACAGGATCGGTATATTCGAACAGCACACCTGCGGGATAGGTACAGGATGGCAACAACAACTGTCCGAGTTACACCAGGAACGCACAATCCCTCCATCAGTGCTCAGACTGTCCGCAATAGGCTGAGAGAGGCTGGAACTGAGTGCTTGTAGGCCTGTTGTAAGGCAGGTCCTCACCAGACATCACCGGCAACAATGTCGCCTATGGGCACAAACCCACCGTCGCTGGACCAGACAGGACTGGCAAAAAGTGCTTTTCACTGATGAGTCGCGGATGTGTTTCACCAGGGGTGATGGTCAGATTCGCGTTTATTGTCGAAGGAATGAGCGTTACACCGAGGCCTGTACTCTGGAGCGGAGATCGATTTGAAGGTGGAGGTTCCGTCATGGTCTGGGCGGTGTGTCACAGCATCATCGGACTGAGCTTGTTGTCATTGCAGGCAATCTCAACGCTGTGTGTTACAGTGAAGACATCCTCCTCCCTCATGTGGTACCTTCCTGCAGGCTCATCCTGACATGACCCTCCAGCATGACAATGCCACCAGCCATACTGCTCGTTCTGTGCGTGATTTCCTACAAGACAGGAATGTCAGTGTTCTGCCATGGCCAGCGAAGAGCCCAGATCTCAATCCTATTGAGCACGTCTGGGACCTGTTGGATCGGAGGGTGAGGGCTAGGGCCATTCCCCCCAGAAATGTCCGGGAACTTGCAGGTGCCTTGGTGGAAGAGTGGGGTAACATCTCACAGCAAGAACTGGCAAATCTGGTGCAGTCCATGAGGAGGAGATGCACTGCAGTACTTAATGCAGCTGGTGGCACACCAGATACTGACTATTACTTTTGATTTTGACCCCCCCCCCCCTTTCTTTAGGGACACATTCAATTTCTGTTAGTCACATGTCTGTGGAACTTGTTCAGTTATGTCTCAGTTGTTGAATCTTGTTATGTTCATACACTTATTTACACATGTTAAGTTTGCTGAAAAGTTTATTTGGGACAAATTATTCACTAAACCCTAAACCTCAACTACGTCTCATAATGAAATATGTGGAAATTGATCAAGTTGAGTTGACTAAACTGCTTGGAGTTACCAAGGATTGTAAACTGTCATGGTCAAAACATATTGATACAACAGTAGCTAAGATGGGGAGAAGTCTGTACATAATAAAGCGCTACTCTGCATTCTTAACAACACTATCAACAAGGCAGGTCCTACAGGCCCTAGTTTTGTCACACCTAGACTACTGTTCAGTAGTGTGGTCAGGTGCCACAAAGAGGGACTTGGGAAAATTGTAGTTGGCTCAGAACAGGGCAGCACGGCTGGCTCTTAAAAGTACACGGAGAGCTAACATTAATGGCATGTATGTCAATCTCTCATGGCTCAAAGTGTTTTTTGTTTTTGTAAGAGGTGTTGAGAAGCTGAATGTACCTAGCTGTCTGTTTAAAATACTAGCACACAGCTCGGACACTCATGCATACCCCACAAGACATGCCACCAGAGGTCTCTTCCCCAGTCCTCAAGTCCAGAACAGACTATAGGAGGCACACAGTACCACATAGAGCCATTACTATATGGAACTCTATTCCACATCAAGTAACTGATGCAAGCAGTAGAATCAGATTTAAAAATACACCTTATGGAACAGTGGGGACTGTGAAGAGACACACACAAAAGGTACAGACACATGCATACGCAAGCATTATGATATTTTTGTATGGTGGTATTGAACATTTTGTGTTGTGGATATGTGGTGGTGTAGGGATGTTTATATGATGTCCTGTTTTTTATGTAATGTGTTTAAAAAAAWTTTTTTTAACCTAATTGTTGGTTAAGGGCTTAAAAAGTAAGCATTTGACTGTAAGGTCTACCTGTTGTATTCGGCGCATGTGACAAATAAAATGTGACAAATAAAATGTGATTTGAAGTGTAAAACTAACAATGACTCAATAATCCATGCCTTCTGGGAATGCTATTAAGTCCAAAAGTATTACAATGTACATTTACTTTTAATCCGTCTGTCTGTATATTTATAAGACATGGCTTATGAGGGTGCAGTGAGATACCTGATGGGTTGGACGATACTTTTCTCGTCAATCAACTTGAAAAACATATACTTTAAAACTGGAAAATCAACCAATCCTCCATCGTTAACACAATGGAAAGGGCAAACGCTTTATTATCTAAATGTTAAAAGTGTGTGGGCGATGAAGAGAAATAAAAATGGTGCCACTTGAGGCCATGTAGCAGAGAGTGATGCGTGCGCTGGAGATGGATGGGGGTGTGAGCAGGTGGGTCTGGGCAGGTGGGTCTGGGCAGGTGGGTCTGGGGAGGTGGGTCTGAGCAGGTGGGACTGGGCAGGTGGGACTGGGCAGGGTGATGTTTTGTGTGTTTGTATGCTGGCGTTTGTATGTGTGTGTTTTTAGTATTGCAAAAAAAAAAAAAAACTGTAAAAAAAAAAAACACTAAATAAGAACAATAGCATCCATAGCCATCCTTTTCATGTTAGCCATTAGCGTTAGCCTACATAGCCCTGACCAGGCCCAGCCACTGACCCCCAGCGGCATCCAGTAGCTCAGTCCTCTTGACGAAGCCCAGGTAGCCAGTCCTGGCCCACAGGGTCGTGGGATCTCCGAAGCTCAGCTTGGTGTTGAAGTGGTCGGCCTGCAGGCTCTCCTCTCCATAGATGGCATAGTAGCCACTGGCACTGTGAGGGCTGTTGATCCAGATCTGACAG
Organism: Salvelinus sp. IW2-2015; assembly: GCF_002910315.2. Lineage (NCBI taxonomy): Eukaryota > Metazoa > Chordata > Actinopteri > Salmoniformes > Salmonidae > Salvelinus > Salvelinus sp. IW2-2015. Next base: position 29,893,738 of record NC_036851.1, on the reverse strand, counting down.
AGAGCAGAGGAGGGGACAAGGTAGAATTAGGGATGGAATAGGAGAGTTATGTATGAGGAGAACTTGGTTATTGATAGGGCTAGGAGTTTTTCCTAATTATACCCTGCATATTTCCCATCCTTTTCTCTATCCCACATGTTGCCATTTTCACTCTAATATTAGCGTTCTATCTCCTCTCACCTCTCCTAGATGGGAATCTCCTAGAGGTCCCCTGGTCTCTGGGTTCACGATGATCACCCTGACTCCTGGTAAGATCTAAAGAGAGTGATACATGGTGAACAACAAACTCCCACAACAACACATCTTGTATCTGAGCACAAACGGCATTTAATGTGTGTGGATTCATCAGGGGAGTCTTACTTTGCCAGACTCCATCAGAGGGAGACTCTGAGGGGCTCCTCTCTCCACCAGCCTCACTCTGAGATAGAAAATGAAAGCATATTGTGATGGTGAACTCAATACTGTAAAAAATGTCTTCCTCGGCATCAAAGCTGCTCATACATAAAACCATACCACTAGGGGTCTACATGTTCTCACCTGTCATGGCGGAGGGACTTCATGTCCACATACACAGTGGAGGGGTCCGGTCCAGTGGTGCCCTGAAAAACACCGAAAACCTGACTGAAAACTTGGATCAGTCCTTAATGAGACACACAGGAAGGTCCTGATGTACTAACTCACCTGGACTAAGGCAGACAACCCTCAGAGGCCTCTATTTACATGTATGTTATGTACAGTAAACAGAAGGCTCTAACCTCCAGTTCAGGGTGACACTGGTCAATGCATCAACCAACATGAGTTGGTTGATGCAACCACAAATCATAGGAACATTGGCCATGGCCGTCAAAACATTTGTTTTCCTTTAGCCATTAATAAAAGTATATTTCCAAACAAATTAGTTATGCTTCCATCTTGTAGGCCGTCATTGTAAATAAGAATTGGTTCTTACCTGACTTTCGTAGTTAAATAAAGGTTCAATAAAAAATGAAATTCCCTGTTGCCTAGTACCTCCTCACAGAACTTGTTCTAGCTGGTGGAGTAACGGTTCTAACTGGTTGAGTACCTGCATGCAAATGGCAAGGTTGACCCTGGATCCGAAGGCTGTGCTGACAGCGCGGGGTGAGAGGCCCAGGTCTTTAAACAACTTGGAGAAGGACATGGTGAGGGCCAGACGAGGACGCTCCTCTGCTATCACCACACAGCTCCTCACACATGACAGGTTCAGCCCCCGCGCCTGGAGGGAAAAAGAGGGAGACGGTGAGTTAGCGTGTACATGTGTGTGTGTGTGTGTGTGAGAGCATGTGTGTGTATTATACTCACTTTGAGTATCTCTGTCTGCGTGCCTATCCCCTTGGTGCAGAGCTCCATGACAGAGTAGGAGCAGAAGGTGTCTCTGATGCGGTACTGGCTCAGGGTGCTCAGCCACAGGGGCAGACAGCTCTCCAACTCCAGAGGAGGGATTAGGATGGACTGGTGCCCTGAGTACACACTACACACAGGAAACAAGAGAAGGTGTGTGTTCGGAATGTGTGTAAGTGAGAGAGATAAAGATACCCTGTGTGTGTGCGTGTGACCTTGCGAGGCACCACAGTACAAAGCCCAGGCCACAGTAAGGGTCTAGGCAGATGGCTATTTGGCGTGAGGAGTAGAGTTCACACTGCAGCTTGATGGAGCGACACAGAGCACTGACTGCCGCATGGGAGATCTGATGGACAGAAGCACACAACCAACCAATCACACACACACACACACACACACACACACACACACACACACACACACACACACACACACACACACACACACACACACACACATCACAAAGAAACAACCAATAAGAGAAGCAGAATCAACTGGTAAAGTCATGGTTATGGCTACCGCCATTGGCCCACTGTAAATCAGAGGAGCAAAATTAGCTGTTGGCTACTGACTTTGCCAATGGCAGGCCGCTCATGGGTCACCAAGTTTGCAAACTATCTGGGGCTGTTTTAGAGTATTGAGACCAATCCGTAGCCTCCTGTGGGTGACCTTACCTTGACCCCGGTGAGCATGCCCGTGGTGGACACACTGAAGTCCAGATAGGCGATCATCTCTGCCGTGGGGGGCTTATAGATCATTGGAGGTCTACGGCGAGGGAGGTCATCTGGAAGAAGGGAACATGCACAACAAGGTTGAGTTTCTCTGGCTTAGATTCTATGGTCAGGTATGTACTGTATGTAAGACCCATGGCGGGGGTTCTCGAAGTGGGGTGCGGCGGTACTGCAGGGGGTCCGCAGCCAGATCTCAAAATAAATAAATATATATAGTACCAGCCAAAAGTTTGGACACACCTACTGTGTCAAGGTTATTGCTGTATTTTTACTATTTTCTACATTGTAGAATAATAGTGAATACAACAAAACTATGAAATAACACATTTGGAATCATGTAGTAACCAAAAAAGTGTTAAACAAATAAAAATATAAGTTGCCACCCTTTGCTTTGATGACAGCTTAACTAGGCAAGTCAGTTAAGAACAAATTCTTATTTACAATGACAGCCTACCCTGGCCAAACCCTAACAACACTGGGCCAATTGTGCGCCACCTTATGAGACTCCCAATCACGCCCAGTTGTGATACAGCCTGGAATCTAAACAGGGTCTGTAGTGACGCCTCTAGCACTGAGATGCAGTGCCTTAGACCGCTGCGCCACTCATGTGCCTGTCACTGAGGAGTGGCTTCTGTCTGGTCACTCTACCATGAATGCCTGATTGGTGGAGGGCTACAGAGATGGTTGTCCTGTGGAGGAACTGTGGAGCTCTGTCAGAACAACCATCGGGTTCTTGGTCACCTCCCTGACGAAGGCCCTTCTCACCCGATTGCTCAGTTTGGCTGGGCGGCCAGCTGTAGGAAGACTGTGGGACCTTAGGACAGGTGTGTGCCTTTCCAAATCATGTCCAATCAATTGAATTTACCACAGGTGTACTCCAATCAAGTTGTACAAACATCTCAAGGATGATCAATGGAAACAGGATGGACCTGAGCTCAATTTCGAGTCTCATAGCAAAGGGTCTGAATACTTGTGTACTTGTACTTGTAATACTTTTGTCATTATGGGGTATTGTGTGTAGATTGATGAGGAAACAAATTCATGTAATCAATTTTAGAATAAGGCTGTAAACATAGCAACATTTGGAAAAAGGGAAGGGGTCTTCTGCACTGTATATATTTTTTTAAACAAAAATAAATAAAAAGGAATATTACTAGCAACAACAGATTAAACAAATGTTGGAAAAGGGATCCATGGAATAAGTTTAGAGGGTGTAATACAATGTGATATTATTTATCTACAATTTATGTTTTTAACCCTGGGCAACATGGGCATAGGAGGCTCACAGGGATATTGGCATCCACAGCATTCCAATTCTATATTTTTCTCAACTTATTTAACTCAATACTTATTGTAATACCCAAAATGATAGATTTTTAAAAAACAAATGCACTGTTATCTAAGCAAAGTTCACTTAGCCTCATAGCAAAATGTGTGGAATTGCAGGATATTAGCTTTCAAGGTATCTCTCAACCCCAAATTCATCCTTTGCCCAACCCCTTCAAATAAAAAAGATTAATTAAAATCAGTGGGTTGGGATATTGCTCATAAATATTAATTTTGGAGGTGGGTAAACATAGTTGTACCTGATCCCAACACTTTCTTACTAAAAGTCCACTGGCACGCTCTGATAAAACTGTATGCATCGCGAGCAAATACAACTCTGGACAGTTAGCTCACAGCGGTAAGGCGCGGAGTTCCTGACATCTATTGCAAATGAACTCAGATTGGTTTTGGGTACTGTATAAAAACCTACAACTACTACCAGGGGGACCCCACTCACAGGTATGCTTTCACTTTTCAGAATTAGACGTGTGTGGGCACAGGATGAACATTGTAAATTAAGGATAAAAAAAATAGAAAAAGACATCTGCCCCATGCGGGATTAGAACTCACAACCATTGAACTATGAGCCAACCAACTGTCTTAGCAGAATGTGCCACCAGTCAGAGTAGTTGGGAGAAACTACAACCAACTGACATGACTACCACTGTCATCTATTTCTTGTTATGATAGAGGTAGCTACGAATCTAAACGTATGAACCTCATAGCCTACATGTATTTTTTTTTCTTCGTAAAAGCACATAGATGTGTATGAAATGATAAGCAAAAACATTGAATTTGGTCATATGCTGAAATGTGCCTTACTGCCTTTAGAATTTTGTGTAATGTCAGTAGTCGAGTTAAGGAAGCATCATGCTAAATAGATTGTCACACTCCACTTATCAAGACCATTGCCAAATAAGTTACGCTGTCACCTGCTTTTACAGTTAGCCTTGAGGTGGTACTAACCAGCTTATCGAGAAGGGAGTGTCTTTCATACTGAACGCCTCCCTTGATGACGTAGAGGCACCTTCTCAAGGTGCCTCTACATCACCATTTCAATGGTAGAGTTGAATCGCTAGGGACAAAAAGAGCTAGATTTACTACTAAAAGACCAAAATATATAACTTTTGTTACGAACTGTCAAAATGAGGACTTGACATGTTTCACTATAACTAAGCCTAAAACATCTGATAACTTAAAAAAAAAAAGTTTTTGCCATGAAAGTTACTCTTTAAAGCAGCAACAACAAAAAATCTCTGTGCCCCATGACAAAATGTGTAGAATTGCAGGAAAGTAGCTTGAAAACTGCAAAAATTCTCTGATGTCAATAGGCTGCCCTTTAAAATGTTCCTTCCCAGGGCCTGAGAATTGTTTGTCTGGCCATGCACTGCTGAAGTCATAGTAAAACTCCTTGTATGCTATTTTTATCTCATTCGAGTTGTGTTCTGATGAGGGTGCCCCTGATGAATTTGCTATATCTGCGACACATTTTTTTTAAACCCCTGTTCTATAGTACCTGTGTCTATGATTGTCGGCCATGTTTTAATGTTCACAGTGGCAGCAGCCTCTTTGGAGCGCAGGATCCTCATGAGGTTCTGAGTGGTGAGGATACAGGCAGCTTTACTGACCTGGGGACAGACAGAGGCACCACAAACAACATGTTAGTTAGTAGAAAAATATGGTTCCAACTTCCTACCTTAGGAAGACCAAAATAATGACACCCAAACACCATGCTCATAAAATAGCACCCAACCTCATACACTCAGGTGATCAAAAGATAGCACACATACACACTTACGTCGATGATCATGCGGACAGTGGGCAGTGTGGCTGCCAGGTTCTGTGGGTGAGGAGGTCTGACAGTGACAGGAACATAGCCAGCATAGAGGCAGCCATAGAAAGAGGCTATCAGATCAATACCTAGAGTGAGAGACAGAACGAGAGAGTGACTATAACTGTAAGTCATCCTGAATGGGTATGACTATGCCAGTATCAGTGCCAGTATGACAGATGGACAAACAGAGACAGGTGGACGGACAGACGGAAGGACCCACCAGGAGGGTAGAGCAGCACCACGTTGTTCCCGGTGTTGACGCTGCCTTTCTCTGTGAGAGCCGCTGCAATCTTCTCCGCCCGCTTGTGCAGCTGCACACACGTTGCTGTGGATACAACTAGCCCCTGAAGCACAGGAGTTAGAGAGAGAGGGTAGGGGCAAGGGGTTTATTTACAACTGGGCCCAACTGTATATGGGGGGGTTCTGTTTATTGTATGTGTGAGAGTGAGTCTATAAGTGTGAGAGTGCTACCTTTGCATTGAGCAGCACATAGAGACAGTGGTCTGGATCAGTCTGTGCTCTCCACTGTAGAGCCTCGGATAGGAACTGGTGCTGAGGAGAGAAAAGAGGGTCAAAGTTCATTCCATAGCAATCATGTCAATATGGATATCAATTTTATATCAACAAGATTTTTAAAATTATAATAAATTGATATAAAGTTATGCCAAAATAACCACAAAGAAATATAATAGGAGTTTTATTTTGCTGATGGGAGGAACTCGATAGAACTTTAATTTCCTCAAGTTCATTCTCTTAAGTTAAGTCGAAGGTCATGAAGATGGTCAATACAGTCACTCTGCAGTAAATAACCCTGGAGCCAAAATGTCCTCCGTAAGCAGCTTTTCTACCAGGAGGAAGGAAACTGTCACTCCCATTGGCAAATCAACAAGCAAATGGACAATTTAGAACATGCAGCATTAGCCAATCTACTTCTTAAAATAATGAACTGATTTCAGTTGTAGCTAACAGCAATGATGGGGAGAGATCCATTGGGGAGAGAAAGCAAAGCACATAAAGAGGAGATGTGAATGTCTGGAAGATGGCTTGCCAGGGACTTCCTCTGAGTCCACACAACTCTGCAGATCAGCAAGGCCTGTGTGTGTGTGTAGCAACGGTCATCACATTTTTTTTTAAATAATAAATGCAACAGTTGGACAATGGATAAAGATATTCCACTTTTTAAAAATGTTTTAAATACATCAGATAGACTAAATTATAGCACATAAACATTTTAGTTCAAGGAGTTTGGTGGGAATTCAGTTATTCAACTTATTGTCAAATGTCACTTTTATTTCTTAGAATGCACTCATATATACATTTTATTTTTATATATGAGTGTGTGTACTATTTTGAACATTCAGAGGTGATGGAGGGCAATGGAAGGCATGGGGCATCAGGTTGCATTAAGAGGTACGCCGACAGACTGTCACCATAACTGTGCTGTGATCCAGAAAAATAACAGAAAACTGCGTAATACATTGGCACATGCAGATTCCGAGCATTACTTCTGACACCATGCAAGAGCTCACATCTTGCCAGAACTTGCATCCATAGAAAGATCTGTGTATGCAACTGAAGAATGGCTCCATTCACATTTGGAGCTTCACTGTACAGCACATTGCAGACAGAAGCAAAGGTAGGACCAGGGTGTTACAGAGTTAGAGGGGGCAGTAGCTCTTACCATGATAGTAGGCCACATACGGAGCTATATAGATCCAGAGAGATGGGTGCATTAGGACAGAGGAGAGAATGCATCATGTTGCCCACATGGTTTACCAGCTATCTTGTCCTGTCCAACTAAATAGCTAGTAAACACTTATTGGACCACTGGTGGCAAAGAGGCCGCACGCCACTGCAGGCAAGCCCATATTGGACCGCTGTTGGCAACCAATATGGTAGTATTATGCCGCTGGCAGCCCAACAGCATACTGACCGTGAGTCGGCATGCCATTGTTAGTAGTGTTGGCTACCACCAGGTTATTAGTGCCAGCTACCGCTATCGTCCCTACCCTGCTATGGGCCAGCGTGCATGTGGGTCCTTTCTAACTGGTGTGATGAGAGAGGTCCTGAGGTGGTCCTACCTTCCTGACCAGGTCCTGGTCCTCGATCATTCCCAGATCCCTGCCTGCTGCCTGGGCTATCCTCTTCCCTGCTACCAGATTCCCCACCATGATGGAGGCTGGACCCACACCCACTAAAGAGAAAGAGAGAGAGAGAGAGAGAATATGTGAGAGAGAGAAAGATGCATATTTACAATCAGATAAACAGTCCCTAGCTCAAAAGACATGGTAACTGTAAGCCAAATCAATTGCCAAGTTTTGCTGTATGATCCCCTGAACTGAGCCTATTGTACCTGGCTGTTTCTGCCGTGGTTTGGGGAGGTTGGTGACACAGGTATGGGGGCACATGAGGATGTTACAGGGGTGCAGGTTGCCGTCCAGGATTTTTTCAGTTTCTGCCACAAATTTCTATAGGATTGAGGTCCAGGGCTTTGGTGATGGCCACTCCAATACCTTGACTTTGTTGGTCCCTTAAGCCATTTTGCCACAACTTTGGAAGTATGCTTGGATCATTGTCCATTTTGGAAAACCATTTGCGACGAAGCTTTAACTTCCTGAAACTGGTATGTCTTTAATGTTGCTTCAATATATCCACATGATTTTCTTAACTCATAATGCCATCTATTTTGGTTGAAGTGCACCCAAGTCTCTCCTGCACAAAGCACCCCCACAAACGTGATACTGCCACCCCCGTCCTTTCACGGTTGAGATGGTGGTTCTTCGGGCTTGCAAGCGTCCACCTTTTTCTCCAGACAATAAACGATGGGGGTTTTTCCCCCATTTTAAATAAGGCCCCCAAAGCCCCAAAAAAACGGTTTTATTTTTTTTTTTTTTTTTGGTTTTTTCATCAGACTAACGTGACATTTCTCTCAAAAACTGATGATCTTTTCCCCATTTGCAGTTGCAAACCGTATCTGTGCTTTTCTTATGTCGGTTTTGGAGCAGTGACTTCTTCCTTGCTGAGCTGCCTTTCAGGTTATGTCGTATAGGACTTGTTTTACTGTGGATATAGATACTTTTTTACTGTTTTTTCTCCAGCATCTTCACAAGCTTCCTTCTGTTGTTCTGGGGATAATTTGTACCTTTTCTCACCAAAAGTACTTCATCTCTAGGAGACAGAACACGTCTCCGTCCTAAGCGGTATGACGGCTGCATGGTCCCCATGGTGTTTATATTTGCATACTATTGTTGTTACAGATGAACGTGGTACCTTCAGGCGTTTGGAAAATTGCTCCCAATGAGGAACCAGACTTGTGGAGGTCTACAATGTTTTTTTCTGAGGTCTTGGCTGATTTCTTTAGATTTTCCCATGATGTCAAGCAAAGAGGCACTTTGAGTTTGAAGGTAGGCCTTGAAATACATCCCAGGTACACTCCAATTGACTCAAATTATGTCAATTAGCCTATCAGAAGCTTCTAAAGCCATGACATCATTTTCTGGAATTTTTCCAAGCTGTTTAAAGGCACAGTCAACTTAGTGTGTAAACATTTGACCACTGGAATTGTGATACAGTGAAATTATAAGTGAAATAATCTGTCTGTAAACAATTGTTGGAAAAATTACTTGTGTCATGCACACAAGTAGAATTTCCTAAACCGATTTGCCAAAACTATAGTTTGTTAACAAGAAATGTGTGGAGTGGTTGAAAAACGAGTTTTAATGACTCCAACCTAAGTGTATGTAAACTTCCGACTTCAACTATATGTGTGAGTGTGTGACTATGGATCATTGCAGAGTAGACATTCAATCCGCTTGTGGTGTGTCAGGATTGGGGTGTTCTCTGTGACGGTGTTCTATGATGAGAGGATAGTTATTGTGGCAGAGCAGAGGCCAGATGGCCTGAGGTGAGGAGGACAGCTTCCAGTGGATGAGCAGCAGTACTGCAGGTAGCTAACAGCTCTACAAACACCTTTTTCTGGTACATTCCAAAACAAACACCACTGTTTTCATGTACAAAGGGGAG
>NC_036851.1:29879157-29884243 GCF_002910315.2 Salvelinus sp. IW2-2015 | reverse complement strand
CGTGTGCGAGCAAGGAGGCCTACAAACCTGACTCAGTTACACCAGCTCTGTCAGGAGGAATGGGCCAAAATTCACCCAACTTACTGTGGGAAGCTTGTGGAAGGCTACCCAAAATGCTTGACCCAAGTTAAACAATTTAGGCAATGCTACCAAATACTAATTGAGTGTGTGTAAACTTCTGACCCACTGGGAATGTGATGAAAGAAATAAAAGCTGAAATAAATAATTCTCTACTATTATTCTGACATTTCACATTCTTAAAATAAAGTGGTGATCTTAACTGACCTAGGAAAGGGAATTTTTACTAGGATTAAATGTCAGGAATGATGAAATACTGAGTTTAAATGTATTTGGCTAAGGTGTATGTAAACTTCCGACTTCAACTGTATGCATTCATTACACATAAATACACACCCACACATAAAGCAGAGAACACCACAATTCCTACACACACAAAACCACTCTGAAGAAGACAATGCTCTGATCATTAGCTGATCGTTCCCAAACCATAGGAATCCCCACCCACTTTAAAATGGTGGAAGCCCTCAATGACAACGTCCACGCAAAAACAAGTTATTTCCCAGTAATTATCACTATACATCTCTATGCTCAATCCCCACTACAATTGACTCACATCGAGCACGCACTGCACAGATCTCATCCAATGTTGATTCAAATACATGCTGACCCATGCGCACACACACACACACACACACAGTAATCACCTTCCGCGATACACAGTCTTGACAGGCTCCACGGCGAGTGCTGTGGCCACCAAGTCATCAGCGTTGTGTCTCCTCCCACTCACCAGCAGCAGGCCTTCGTTCTTCCCCACCACAAATATCAGACTGCCCTGTAGAAGGGTTAGACACAGCCGTCAATACAGACTGACACACAAACGCTCACAGATATGGACACGCGCACACACACACACAACATTCCTACTTACAGGTCCTACGAAGCCTAGGAGTCCAGATCTCACAAAGGGGATCTCTCCAATAGGAGCACCAAGAGTATTGACAGGAATCACCTATAGACAGACATGTTTCATTAAAATGTCTAATAAAAGAAGTGTTGAACAGCATATTGGTGTGTCTGACCAGGTGTAAGATGTGCTGTAACACATAAGGGGAAATTGAATGGTTGTGGGTCCGTACCTCAAAGGTGTTCTTGGTGACTCCTGGTAGGCCATAGTACATGTTGCCTCCGGCACGAGAGTTCACCACAATCTCCCCTATCTCATCTGTCTTACACAGCTGAGGAGGCCCTTCAGGCTTCACTATACACATCAGAGCTGCAGACACAGAGACAGGCTTCACTATACACATCAGAGACACAGAGACAGGCTTCACTATACACATCAGACTCCCCTTTGTACATGAAAACAGTGGTGTTGTTTTGGAATGTACCAAGAAAAAGGTGTTTGTAGAGCTGTTAGCTTACCTGCAGTACTCTGCTCATCCACTGGAAGCTGTCCTCCTCACTCTCAGCCATCTGGCCTCTGCTCTGCCACAATAACTATCCTCTTCATATAGAAACACCGTCACAGAGAACACCGCCAATTTCCTGACACACACAAGCGGATTGAATGTCTACTCTGCAATGATCCATTTAGTCTACACACCACACATATAGCTTGAGTCGGAAGTTTACATACACTTTAGCGTTGGAGTCATTAAACTCGTTTTTCAACCACTCCACACATTTCTTGCTTAACAAACTATAGTTTTGGCAAATCGGTTTTAGGAAATTCTACTTGTGGCAGGACACAAGTAATTTTTCAACAATTGTTTACAGACAGATTATTCATTTATTAATTTCACCCTGTATCACAATTCCAGTTGGCAAATGTTTACACACTAAGTTGACTGTGCCTTTAAACAGCTTGGGAAAAATTCCAGAAAATGATGTCATGGCTTTAGAAGCTTCTGATAGGCTAATTGACAATAATTTGAGTCAATTGGAGTGTACCTGGGATTATTTCAAGGCCTACCTTCAAACTCAAAGTGCCTCTTTGCTTGACATCATGGGAAAATCTAAAGAAATAGCCAAGACCTCAGAAAAAAACATTGTAGACCTCCACAAGTCTGGTTCCTCATTGGGAGCAATTTTCCAAACGCCTGAAGGTACCACGTTCATCTGTAACAACAATAGTATGCCAAATATAAACACATGGGACCATGCAGCCGTCATTACCGCTTAGGAAGGAGAACGTTTCTGTCTCTAGAGCATGAACGTACTTTTGGTGAGAAAATACAAATCTATCCCCAGAACAACAGCAAAGGAAGCTTGTGAAGATGCTGGAGAAAAAACAGGTAACAAAAGTTCTATATCCACAGTAAAACAAGTCTATACGACATAACCTGAAAGGCAGCTCAGCAAGGGAGAAGTCACGCTCCAAAACCGACATAAGAAAAGACAGACTACGGTTTGCAACTGCAAATGGGGAACAAAGATCATCAGTTTTTGAGAGAAATGTCATTAGTCTGATGAAAAAACCAAAAAAAAAAAAAAAAATAAAACCGTTTTTTTGGGGCTTTGGGGGCCTTATTTAAAATGGGGGAAAAACCCCCATCGTTTATTGTCTGGAGAAAAAGGTGGACGCTTGCAAGCCCGAAGAACCACCATCTCAACCGTGAAAGGACGGGGGTGGCAGTATCACGTTTGTGGGGGTGCTTTGTGCAGGAGAGACTTGGGTGCACTTCAACCAAAATAGATGGCATTATGAGTTAAGAAAATCATGTGGATATATTGAAGCAACATTAAAGACATACCAGTTTCAGGAAGTTAAAGCTTCGTCGCAAATGGTTTTCCAAAATGGACAATGATCCAAGCATACTTCCAAAGTTGTGGCAAAATGGCTTAAGGGACCAACAAAGTCAAGGTATTGGAGTGGCCATCACCAAAGCCCTGGACCTCAATCCTATAGAAATTTGTGGCAGAAACTGAAAAAACGTGTGCGAGCAAGGAGGCCTTACAACCTGACTCAGTTACACCAGCTCTGTCAGGAGGAATGGGCAAAATTCACCCAACTTACTGTGGGAAGCTTGTGGAAGGCTACCAAATGCTTGACCCAAGTTAAACCAATTTAGCAATGCTAGCCAAATACTAATTGAGTGTGTGTAAACTTCTGACCACTGGAATGTGATGAAAGAAATAAAAGCTGAAATAAATAATTCTCTACTATTATTCTGACATTTCACATTTTCTTAAAAATAAATTGTGATCTTAACTGAAACCTACGGAAGGGAAATTTTTTTTACTAGGATTAAATGTCAGGAATGATGAAATACTGAGTTTAAATGTATTTGGCTTAAGGTGTATGTAAACTTCCGACTTTCAAAACTGTATGCATTTCATTACACATAAATACACACCCACACATAAGCAGAGAACACCACAATTCTTACACCACACAAAACCACTCTGAAGAAGACAATGCTTGACATTAGCTGATCGTTCCCAAACCCATAGGAATCCCCACCCACTTTAAAATGGTGGAAGCCCTCAATGACAACGTCCACGCAAAAACAAGTATTTCCAGTAATTATTCACTATACATCTCTTGCTCAATCGCCCACTTACAAATTGACTCACATCGCAGCACGCACTGCAACAGATCTCATCCAATGTTTGATTCAAATACATGCTGACCCATGCGCACACACAACACACACAACAGTTAATCCACTCCGCGATACACAGTTTGACAGGCTCCACGGCGGAGGTGCTGTGGCCCACCAAGTCAATCAGCGTTGTGTCTCTCCCCAAACTCACCAGCAGCGGCCTTCGTTCTTCCCACCACAAAATCAGACTGCCCTGTAGAGGTTAGACACAGCCGTCCAATAACAGACTGACACAACAAACGCTTCACCAGATATGGGACACGCGCACACACACACACAACATTCCTACTTACAGGTCCTACGAAGCCTAGGAGTTCAGATCTGTCACAAACGAAGGGGATTCTCCCAATAGTGGAGCACCAAAGTATTGATGTCAGGAATCACTATAGACAGGACTGATTTCAATGTAAAATTGTCTACTAAAAAAAGAAAGTTTGTTTGAACAGCATATTGGTGTGTCTGACACAGGTGTAAGATGTGCTGTAACACATAAGGGGGAAATTGAATCGGTGTGGGTCCGTACCTCAAAGTGTTTTTTGGTGGACTCTGGTAGGCCATAGCTACATGTTGCTCCGGCACGAGCAGTTCACCACAATCTCCCCTACTCATCTGTCCTTTACACAGCTGAAGGAGGCCGTTCAGGCTTTCACTATACAGCTCAAGTGCAGAAGAGCTAGCTCAAACACAGTAGAGAAGGACAGGCTTCACTATTTTTCACTCTTTTTTTTTAAAATTTGCCTTCTACTTCCTATTTTATTATTTTCTTTATACACATCAGAGACCACAGAGACAGGCTTCACTATACACATCAGAGCTGCAGACACAGAGACAGGCTTCACTATACACATCAGAGACACAGAGACAGGCTTCACTATACACATAGAGCTGCAGACAGAGACATGCTTCACTATACACATCAGAGCTGCAGACACAGAGACAGGCTTCACTATACACATCAGAGCTGCAGACACAGAGACAGGCTTCACTATACACATCAGAGCAGACACAGAGACAGCTTCACTATACACATCAGAGCTGCAGACAGAGACAGGCTTCACTATACACATCAGAGCTGCAGACACAGAGACAGGCTTCACTATACACATCAGGATGCCAGAGACAGAGACAGGCTTCACTATACACATCAGAGCTGCAGACACAGAGACAGCTTCACTATACACATCAGAGCCAGAACAGAGACAGGCTTCACTATACCATCAGAGCTGCAGCACAGAACAGCTTCACTATACACATCAGAGCTGCAGACAACAGAGACAGGCTTCACTATACACATCAGAGCTGCAGACACAGAGACAGGCTTCACTATACACATCAGAGCTGCAGACACAGAGACAGGCTTCACTATACAACATCAGAGCTGCAGAACAGAGACAGGCTTCACTATACACATCAGAGCTGAGACACAGAGCAGGCTTCACTATACACATCAGAGCTGCAGC
>NC_036851.1:29724148-29879132 GCF_002910315.2 Salvelinus sp. IW2-2015 | reverse complement strand
CACAGAGACAGGCTTCACTATACACATCAGAGCTGCAGACACAGAGACAGGCTTCACTATACACATCAGAGCTGCAGACACAGAGACAGGCTTCATTATACACAGAGATACAGAGACAGTCAGATGCACACAATAATGCAGAAACCTATTTACACATAAAGAAACAAAATGGACATGCCGTGGAGGTGATTTGGAATCCCACTCTCGTGATGAGTGACTGTAGCCAGGCCTGAGACTTCTAAGCCAGTTACACACATACAAATGGATTTCACTCCTGATATCTTTCCCATTTCTCTCGCTCTTCTACACTGTGCACCCACTATCCCCTCTCCTCACCTCCAGGCATCACGTGACCCACGTCCTGCACGGTGAGGGCAGAGTTTTTGTCCTCCGCGTTGACCCTGATGACCCCGTGACTTAGACCCCCCATGGAGAGGATGGCCCTGGCTGGGAGGGGCATCCCCGGAACCCCCAGCCTGCACACAGAGGGGCACAGGACAGGGATTTTACAGAAGAGTATACACATAGTCCCGAAAGACGATCCTTTTATCCATACATGCTTTCAATCATTGAAGGTGCAGTATGTAACTTTAATTTACTCCCATTTTTCCAGAGGCAAATCAGGACACTACAAACACATTTTTGCCAATTAGCAAAACAAAACAAAAACTGTTACATTCGCCATGAAGACCCATCAGGTATCCTACCTGCGAATGGCCACCGTCATGGCCTCAGGGGAGGTGGCACAGGGACAAATGACCTCTGGCTTCAACCCGTGGATCTGGAACACGTTGAGGAAGGCATCACAGGATGACACCGACCCTAAGGGAGAGACACAGATAGAGACATCTCATAACACTGACCATTTTTAGAGGGTATCTATTCTAACCATACAGGGCTTTGTTTTTCACTTGCAATTGTCCTATTGCATGTGGGACGTTTGCTCTATGTCAGCCCCACTGACTGCCTGGAAGTTGCCATGCAGACCAGTTCCAAGCATGTCTGCCACCTGTAGTTCCAGTGTGGCTTCCAGAGACTACATTTCCCTGCATGGACTACATTTCATACTCACAGGGGTTGGCTCCATCAGCAACGATGAGCATGTGCAGTGATGCCAGACTGGTGTCCCTCTGTTCCCTGTGTGCCATCATGGCCCAGTGCAGGTCACGACACTTCACCAAGGCAACGCGCGCTACGAGGGAAGAGGAGGGACAAATGAGTACATTAACCTCACAGTGTTCTCATGGTCACACAGAGAGAGAGAGTTGTGGAGGTGGTGTAACTACCTTTGTGTATGTGGACCCTCTGAACCCAGGAGAGAGGGCAAGCCTTCATCACAGCGTAGGGCACACTGATGGTGTGGATCCTGTTCATTACACTCTGAAAGAACAACAAAATACAACTTATTAAATGGAAATACATATGATATGAAATCAATTTACCAGTAACTATTATCCCCCCCATCGACAAACACCCACACACTCTCACCGTGAGAACTCCATGCCACAGGCCCATGTCCTTTTTAAAGTCCAGAACGTTCACTAATGTCTCACCTAAGAACAGAAACAGAGAAGTCCCTATGAGAAGCATCCTTTAAACACTTGTTCCCTGTGTATCATCCTCATAAAGATGCCATAAACTTACTCTCACGATAGAGTATGCCTCTCTCATATAGAGTAGTTCCTCACCCTCACAGTAGTTGCAGGCCTGGGTCAGTGCTTGGCAATGGGTCAACATGGCCACCTTAGACACAGCCACACCCATCACTGTGCCCTCCTTACTAGCCTTGTACTAGAGGGAGAGAAAACACAATTATTTAGGATTAGATTAGGAGTACACACATATGCATGTGCACACACATTTCACCTCTATGTATGCAGGGTCAGTGTTCGCTGTAGGGATGTGGGGCTGCCAGTCCTTGCCAGGTTTGGTGAGGTACTTGGAATCTGTCACCACCCACTTTAGCCGAGGCCAGCCTATAAGAGACAGTCAATATCATACACCAGCCAATCAACTTCATTAAAAAGAGACTCGTAGCGAAAGAGGAAAGGTATCACATTTGGATCTCTAGAGACAATAGTTGTGTTTGAGATCGACCAGATTGCAGTCGCCGACTCGATGACTAAAACCACCAGGCTTCCTAAATAACTACTCATTATTATTTGTAGATCAGTCAGTTTACTTAGTCAGTCAGCTGTGACGGAGCAAGAGCTGACTGATCTACAAATAATAGGTCTCCTAACCTAGAATTCCTTGCCAACCGCATTATCTACCAAGAGAATTCTCTTCGATTATAATCACAGTCGTGTATATCCCCCCCAAGCAGATACCTCGACGGCCCTCAAGGAACTTAATTGGACTCTATGAAAACTGGAAACCACATATCTTGAGGGTGCATTTATTGTAGTTGGGGATTTTAACAAGGCTAATCTGAAAACAAGGCTCCCTAAATTGTATCAGCATATCGAATGCGCGACCCGGGCTGGCAAATTTCTGAATCATTGTTACTCTAACTTCCGCAACGCATACAAAGCCTTCCCTCGCCCTCCTTTCGGAAAATCTGACCACGACTCCATTTTGTTGCTCCCAGTTTATAGACAGAAACTAAAACAGGAAACGCCTATGCTCAGGTCTGTTCAACGTTGGTCCGACCAATCTGATTCCACGCTTCAAGATTGCTTCGATCACGTGGACTGGGATATGTTCCGGATAGCGTCGAACAACAACATTGATGTATACGCTGATTCGGTGAGCAAGTTAATTAGCAAGTGCATCAGTGATGTTCGCGCTTTCAGTTTCGCACAAATGCTGCCATCAATCCACGGTTTCTGGTTTGGGAATGTTTTAATCGTTGCTGTGGGTATAACGTCGCCGATGCACTTTCTAATGAACTCGCTCACCGAATCAGCGTATTCGTCAATGTTGTTGTTGGACGCAATGCGGAACATATCCCAATCCACGTGATCGAAGCAGTCTTGAAGCGTGGAATCAGATTGGTCGGACCAGCGTTGAACAGACCTGAGCGCGGGAGCTTCTTGTTTTAGTTTCTGTCTGTAGGCTGGAAGCAACAAAATGAAGTCGTGGTGAGCTTTTCCGAAAGGAGTGCGGGGGAGGGCCTTATATGCGTCGCGGAAGTTAGAATAACAATGATCCAGGGTTTTACCAGCACTGGTAGCACAATCGATATGCTGATAGAATTTAGGGAGTCTTGTTTTCAGATTAGCCTTGTTAAAATCCCCAGCTCCCCAGCTACAATGAATGCAGCCTTGTTAGATATTACTGCATGGTCAGAACTAGAAGCACAAGCATTTTGCTACACTCACATTAATATCTACTAACCATGTGTATGTGACCAATAAAATTTGATTTGACATTGATGCTCTGGAACACGGACAGTAATAGAGGCAGCTCCTGACCTTTAAACTGTAGAATCTCTCCGGTGGGCATCTTGGGAAGTCCCTTCAGACAGATCTCACTGGTCAGGGCCAAACTCACACTACAGCTGCCCAGCAGGAAGCCCACCTGACTACTGCCTGCATCCTGGTGGCAGAACAACAATGAGAAATGGAGTCAATCACAGAGCAGATATACAGTGGCTTGCGAAAGTATTCACCCCCCCTGGCATTTTTCCTATTTTGTTGCCTTACAACCTGGAATTAAAATAGATTTTTTGGGGGGTTTGTATCATTTGATTTACACAACATGCCTACCACTTTGAAGATGCAGAATATTGTTTTATTGTGAAACAAACAAGAAATAAGACAAAAAAACAGAAAACTTGAGCGTGCATAACTATTCATCCCCCCCAAAGTTAATATTTTTTAGAGACACCTTTTGCAGTAATTACAGCTGCAAGTCTCTTGGGGTATGTCTCTATAAGCTGGGCACATCTAGCCACTGGGATTTTTGCTCATTCGTCAAGGCAAAACTGCTCTAGCTCCTTCAAATTGGATGGGTTCATCTGGTGTACAGCAATCTTTAAGTCATACCACAGATTCTCAATTGGATTGAGGTCTGGGCTTTGACTAGGCCGTTCCAAGACATTTAAATGTTTCCCCTTAATAAACCATTTGAGTGTTGCTTTAGCAGTATGCTTAGGGTCAGTGTCCTGCTGGAAGGAGAACCTCCGTCCCAGTCTCAACTCTCTGGAAGATTGAAATAGGTTTCCCACAAGAATTTCCTTGTATTTAGCGCCATCCTTCTTTCAATTCTGACCAGTTTCCCAGTCCCTGCCGATGAAAAACATCCCCAAAGCATGATGCTGCCACCACCATGCTTCACTGTGGGGATGCTGTTCTCGGGGTGATGAGAGGTGTTGGGTTTGCGCCAGACATAGCGTTTTCCTTGATGGCCAAAAAGCTCAATTTTTGTCTCATCTGACCAGAGTACCTTCTTCCAAATGTTTGGGGAGTCTCCCACATGCCTTTTGGCAGACACCAAACGTGTTTGCTTATTTTTTTTCTTTAAGCAATGGCTTTTTTCTGTCCACTCTTCCGTAAAGCCCAGCTATGTGGAATGTACGGCTTAAAGTGGTTCTATGGACAGATACTCCGATCTCCGCTGTGGAGCTTTGCAGCTCCTTCAGGGTTATCTTTGGTCTTTTTGTTGCCTCTCTGATTAATGCCCTCATTGCCTGGCCCGTGAGTTTTGGTGGGCGGCCCTCTCTTTGCAGGTTTGTTGTGGTGCCATATTCTTTCTAATTTTAATAATGGATTTAATGGTGCTCTGTGGATGTTCAAAGTTTCTGATATTTTTT
Source organism: Salvelinus sp. IW2-2015 (assembly GCF_002910315.2). Classification (NCBI taxonomy): domain Eukaryota; kingdom Metazoa; phylum Chordata; class Actinopteri; order Salmoniformes; family Salmonidae; genus Salvelinus; species Salvelinus sp. IW2-2015. Next base: position 29,874,376 of record NC_036851.1, on the reverse strand, counting down.
TATAACCTAACACTGATCTGTACTTCTCCACAACTTTGTCCCTGACCTGTTTGGAGAGCTCCTTGGTCTTCATGGTGCCCCTTGCTTAGTGGCGTTGCAGACTCTAGGGCCTTTCAGAACAGGTGTATATATACTGAGATCATGTTACAGATCATGTGACACTTAGATTGCACACAGGTGGAATTTATTTAACTAATCATGTGACTTCTGAACGTAATTGGTTGCACCAGATCTTATTTCGGGGCTTCATAGCAAATACATATGCACGCACCACTTTTCCGTTTTTTGAAACAAGTAATTTTTTTTTTATTTCACTTCACCAATTTTGACTTTTTTTTGTATGTCCATTACATGAAATCCAAATAAAAATCTATTTAAATTACAGGTTGCAATGCAACAAAATAGGAAAAACGCCAAGGGGGATGAATACTTTTGCAAGGCACTGTAACAGCATGTCAATGTGAGTTTGAATAAGTTCCAATGGCATGTCCCTTACCTTGCGAGACAGAGGTACCTCTATAGGGACAGGGATGACCTCAGCCAGCAGGCAGCCATAGAAGGCCACCAAAAACATCCCAGGGTCACTGTTAGGGTACACTAGAGCCACCTACAGGAAGAAAAAAAAATAAAAAGTTGATGTATGGACCTTAAAGGTCCACTATGCAGAAATCGCTCCGCCATTTCCTGGTTGCTAAAGTTCAAATAGTTCGCCTCATTTCAGTTTATGTGAAAAAACAAGCAAGTATTCTGTAGTGTAGAGAATCATTGTACCATCTAAACCATTATCAAATATATTTTCTATAAGCTAAAATATTGTATTTTCAGCTGTTTGAAGCTGGTGTACAAAACCGAAATTAAAAGATGAAAAACTTAAGCACGGGAAGCATAGAAATAGTGCACGTAGAATATATCTACCGCTTCTTAGACATGTGCTCAATGAGAATGACAGATCTATAACAAAAATGTCTATGTGAATTTGGTCAGATTGCCCAAAAAGTTACATATTGCAGCTTTAATTTATGGGATTGTTTTGACGCTATATCATTACGACACAGAGGGAAGTAGAAGTAGCGTGAGTCGGTGTGTCTCACCCTGTCCCCAGGCTTGAGGACCTGCTCGTTCTTGGTCCCCAGTTTATTGAGGAGGGTGTAGGCCAGCTTCACACTGCGGCTCCACAGCTTTCCTGATGGAGGGAGAAGGGGAGGAGGGAGGAGGAGAGAGGAAAGAGGGAGGACGGGCATCGTAAATAACAGTGGCAAACTCTGACAATCAATCTCATACTCCTCCTCTCATAACCCTCCATTACTTTGATTACTCTATCCACACCATGTCTACAGTATAGTACCAACAATAACCTGAAATAATATAAGAAATAAATGATCCAGGGACAGACCTTGAACCTCCCTATAGAGTAAGTAGAGTTATTTAAATGTAAGCAATCGTATTACCATGAGGGGGTTAAGACTGTGACGTACCGTACGTCAGTGTGTACAGGGGTTTGTGTGTGGGCCAAGTTTCTTACCGTACGTCAGTGTGTACAGAGGTTTGTGTGTGGGCCAAGTTTCTTACCGTACGTCAGTGTGTACAGGGGTTTGTGTGTGGGCCAAGTTTCTTACCATAAAAACAGTATGTCAAGTGTGTACAGGGGTTTTTGTGTGTGGGGCCCAAGTTCTCTTACCGTACTCAGTGGTGTACGGGGTTTGTGTGTGGGCCAAGTTTTTAACCGTACGTTCCAGTGTGGTACAGGGGTTTGTGTTTGTGGGCCAAGTTTCTTACCGTAGTTCAGTTGACAGGTTGGTGGAAGTGTCTTACACGTCGGTGTATCGTTGTGTGTGGGCCAAGTTTCTTACCGTATGTCAGTGTGTCCAGGGTTTTGTGTGTGGGCCAAGTTTCTTACGTACGTCAGTGTGTACAGGGGTTTGTGTGTGGGCCAAGTTTTCTTACCGTATGTCAGTGTGTACAGGGGTTTGTGTGTGGGCCAAGTTTCTTTAACCGTAGTCAGTGTTGTACAGGGGTTTTGTGTGTGGCCAAGTTTCTTACCGTATGTCAGTGTGTACAGGGTTTTGTGTGTGGGGCCAAGTTTTTCTTACCGTACGTCAGTGTGTCCAGGGGTTTGTGTGTGGGCCAAGTTTCTTACCGTCTGTCCAGTGTGTACAGGGGTTTGTGTGTGGGCCAAGTTTTCTTACCGTACGTCAGTGTGTACAGGGGTTTTGTGTGTTGGGCCAAGTTTCTTACCGGCTATGTCAGTGGTTGTACAGGGGTTTGTGTGCTGGGCCACAGGTTTCTTACCGTACGTCAGTGTGTACAGGGGTTTGTCTGTGGGCCAAGTTTCTTACCGTATGTCAGTGTGTACAGGGGTTTGTGTGTGGGCCAAGTTTCTTACCGTATGTCAGTGTGTACAGGGGTTTGCCAGTGATGTCCAAGGCGGTGAGGGCAGGGCTCTTGCCCTGTGTGGCCCCCCAGCGAACCAGGGCAGCCTGGAGGGCAGGGGGCCAGTTACTGACCACCCCCAGGGGCTCCCCCTTCACTGGGATGATCTGATGTCCCTCTGGCCGCGGGGTGTTGGGGTCCGGCTGAGGCACTGGAGGAGGAGACGGGGGGAGCAGTATTAACCAGAGAGCACCTTTGAGGTTGGTACAGAGGGGTGGACATGAAAATATTGTAGGTGACATTGACAGAGATATAGTCTGATCCCAGATCTGTTTGTGCTGACTGGAGTTGGCAAGACTGCACTAACAGATCTGGGACCAAGCTAAGAGAGATCTACTGATGGAAGAATAAATGGTGACTCACCCTCTACAATTTCCTCCTGGTCGTCCATGAAGAACTCACTGAGGGGGGGCCTCTTGGGCCTCTTCAAGGTGTTGAGCAGCTGCTGAATCTTAGTGGACACCCTGCTGTTAACCGGGACACCTGGAGGGTGGGGGGTGGGTGGTCCGACAAACACTGTCAAACACACATACACACTCTCCCTGCCCCGATACACAAAGTCTTGATTTCACACACAACTCTGGCTTGCCAGATTTCGCTAGAACATTTCTCCACTCTCAGTCTGCTAGTTTTTAATCGACATCATAATTTCCCACTGCAAGCTGGCCCCTGGGGGTGGTCAATTCTTAAATTATTTTTAGAATGAAAGCCAGTAGACAAAGGGCTCCCTCTACACCAGGACTGGGAGGGTCAGAGTGAGGTAGAAGGGAATAGGAATCATTGGATTCATAACAGGAAAACACATGAGGATTCATCAGTTTCAGAGGATGGTTCTGGTTTCAGAGATCTACTATTCTCCCTAAAATCATACGGTACAGAGGGTAAGAACAAGTCACAAAGGCACAAACAGTACACAGACGTATATATTCTCATAGGGAATGTGTTACCTCTTCTGTTACCTATTGCCAGTCAAAATAACATGCGACAGGGTGGAAAAAGGCCAGAAGAAAATAAAACAACATGGTTTGGTTAATGATATGGCGCCAGTCGGAAAGCAAAATGTTATTCAAGAAAAAATACTTATTACTTCAAAAAAGTTATTCCAATGGAAAATGAAAATTGTATAAATCGACGAGGACACACACTCACAATCTCACAACATACATCACACTTTATCACTCCGTACTCCTAAGTGACCCATCACACACACACACACACACACACACACACACACACACACACACACAACACACACACACACACACACACACACACACAAACACAGCACACAACACACACACACACACACACAGTGACCTTAATAAAGATGCTATTCCTACCGTCGGCTGTCTCCATCATGCCGGAGCGACTCTGTCCGCGGCTCATCCCCCGGACCCCGGGATAGGGTTGTTGGGCGGTCCACCTGAGAGAAGTTCTGGCCTGGAGGGCCCGCTGTTGTCACATCTGGGGGGGCACTGTTCTCTGAAGGGCCTGGGAGGAAGGAGGGTGATTTTAATCTGCTTCAGTTTTACCTAATATATGGGTGACAGGTCATGGACGTTACCTAGTGTTGTTTGATCATGAGGACATATCTTAACCGATGCGTGCGTGAGCCAGCAATGTCAGCTTGACTGGATGCTGTGGCTGTAGTTGTGGCTTGGTAGCTATGCGGCTGATATTGGGGCTGATACTGGGGCTTGTACTGGGCTTGTACTGGGGCTTGTACTGGGGCTGGGCTTGGGGCTGGGATGGTTGAGGCTGGGGCTTGCCCTTCTCCATGGGACAAGGGTGGAGGAGGCAGAGGAGGAGGTGGACGAGCTTTGGACAGAGTGGTTGATCCAGGAGTCAGGGCTCTGCAGACTGGGGGGCTGCAGCAGAGAGGGAGTGTCCAGAGCCTCCAAATCGGCTCCCACTGACGACTGCCTCAGCAGAGCACCCTCATTCTCTGAACCTGACGACGAGTCTGAGATAGGAGAAAGCGTAAGAGAGATGGAGAGAATTAGAAAGAGAGCGTGTGACATTAGGATTAAACTCTACAGTACTAACAATAAAGCTTACGTAGGCTGTTCCTGAGGAAATAGAAGCAGTCAGGCTGATTTGAGGGGGTCAGTCCTACGCTACCTGGTGGGGTACAGTTGATGACGGGCGACTGGACGTAGGTGGAGCGGCGTTTGGTGGGCATGGGCAGTGCCATCTTCTCCTCCTTGTGTTTGGCCAATGCAGCCTGCACCGTCTCTGTGTGGATATCTGAGGCAACAAGAGAGAGAGAGAGGAGAAGAAGGCAAGAAGAAGAAATGACCCTTTAGAATTTGGATGCTCAGATAGGGATGGAGAGGAAGAACTTGAACATGAGAACACCCACAGATAAAGTTGAGTTTTACAGATTTCTTCTGAAATCTAAGTGAAACTGCCAATGACGGAGACCTTTCAATAATCGTTATTCCATAGATATTGATGCATAAAGACAATCAGTGTTCTGTCAAAACAGTAAAAGCTGAAGTGACGTTTGACTTTTAACCATCAGAGGAGAAGAGACGCCAGTTAGGTCCTGCTGTAACAGGAAACCACTGTTTGTGTGCTGGAGAGAGGGTCTATTACCATCCTCACCCATCCCTTACCTTTGGAAAGTATTCACAGCACACCCCTTGACGTTTTGGAATACTTATCTAATCAAGATATATTCATGTTTTATTTTCCATCGATTTTTTATAAATGTTCACATTTTTCTTTCACTTTGACATTACAGTGTATTTTGTGTACATCATTGACAAAAAAATTACAATTAAAATCATTTTTAATTGCACTTTGTAACAACAAAACGTGGAAAAAGTCAGGGGTGTGAATACTTTCTGAAGGCACTGTACATACACACATGCACGCACCCACCACAGTAACACAGGACACCCACGGTGCATGTACCAACAACATCTCCAGAACCCATATCCCAAAACACCCCCACCTAAATTCACCGTACCTTGCCATCCTAACTCCTCTCCTTCCCAGACCTCGCCCCCCCCAACCAACATCACCCACACACACCACACAACACACAGAGGTAGAGATGATGAGACCCTTCGCTAGCAAGACAAGACCGTGCTCAACCTACAGTACCTCAGATACATTTCCGCTCTCATTGGATAGTTACAATCAAATAACATGAGCTACACGAGCAGATTCTACATTAAACCATCATCAAAACAACACTTTTAATCGACTAACCAAACACCACAATAGCATGTCACAAGGATAACATTTGAAATTCTTTCGAGATCATCAAATGCTAAGACTAGTCTTAATATCTGTCATGCCTTAAACGACCATCATACTATGGCACCCCTTCGAGTTCTTACTGTCCCTCACTCTCCATTCTTCCTGTATGCCATACACATCAGAAGAAACATGAAGAGATAGACCATCAACATATGTCTAGACGGCCGAGAGGCGTCTCCGTGGATATAGTTAGTGAGTGTGCCGGGTGGTTAAAAAAGTTTAACATTGTAAGGCGTCCCTCTCCCACCTCTCCGGCCCCACACGTTGCAACTAACAAAGCCAATTAGCACGAACTACAATACACATCACCACTCGTGGCTCAGGATGCAGTCCGTTCGGTCTCTAGGCAACTAGTCCACACACCTGGCTGCTACCTTTCCAACACACCCTATGTAAACTGTCTAATAGGCTACATAACGACGTGCCACACAAGACAGAGCCCTCTGGATCTCAAACAGTCGCAATAAATATTGCTGACAGGCTAATTCATACATCTCTTGCCCCACACCCTCGCCTGTTCCTCTCGTTTGATGTCGCTTCCCTCGCCGCCCTCGTGCCCCTGTGCCATCACTGTCGCCTCTGCTCGATGTGGTGCTTGGAGTGCGTGTGTGGTGTGTGTCATTTTGATGTTATAGTAGTGACTAAATGCACCCTCAGTAGCTGTTTGTCGTTCTCCTGTGATCTCCGCTCGTTGCTTATCCGCTCTCCTTCTTCTATCCCTCCTCGTATCTCTTCTTATATCCCTTCCTCCCCTCTCTTAGTTCTTCGCTTCTGTATGTGCCTTGTCTTGTATTGCTCTGTGGCAGTATCTCCCGGCTCCGCTGCGCGTCTTCTCCTGTGCATATTTCTCTTGTATCCAGTACGTAGTATTTAATGTAATTAATCTAGTCTATCAGCCTTTTCCCATCTCCTTACACCTCTTTCCTTCCATAAGGTAATGCATTTGCCTCCATTATATGATTCCATGCCAAATGCCTATTTTTTAAGTTTCCAATCCTGTATCCACTATCTATAAATCCACATCGACTCCGCAACGAATTAATCCCCAATCCTTCTATATATTCCTGCCCTAGATTGCCAAGCTCAAAATTGTCACGAGGTAGCGGGGCAGCTTGTGGTGCGAGCGAAGAAGAGAAGAGATCCCCAGGAATCCCGTGACGTCAGAGATATGATCAAATGAAACGTGAAGAAGAGAGAAGGAAAAAGACGGATTACAGACGCAAAAATCCGAATCTATGGCTAGACTAGGACGGATCCTACTAGGAATCCAACTACTATACAACAAGGTAGTCCTCAGCCCGATCCGGCGACAATGATCAGCAGACTGGCACGCATTCGATGACGATTTATTGGAATGGAGAGTGATGCTTCGACGAGGAATGCGAAGAGAGCTCAGAAGAAGTGACACTCAAGAGTCATGAATGCAGAGACTTCGATCCAGACAAGCGGGAAGGGAGAGAGAGGATAGAGAAGGAAGAGTAACGAAAACGGTCACTGCGACGGAGATAGAGCACTAAAGGCATAACCTAATGTGATTTATGTTGATATTCGAAGCACTTTGACGTGTGTGAGACGATAGTAAGCAGATAGAGAAAAAACATGAGAGACGAGAGAGACAGAGAGACAAGGGAGAGGAAGAAAGAAGAAGCGATGCTGGAGGAGTCAGCAGATACGACGAGAGGAGAGAGCAAGAGAGAAGAGAGAGAAGAGAGAGGAAAAGAGCGACTGAGAGCGAGAGATGAATGAGAGGAACCTGAGCACTGAAGAAGAGAGAGAGTAAGGCAGATAATTAATGAGAGATGAGAGAGACAGGAGCAGAGTAGAGGCAGAACAGAGACAGGGAGAGACAGAGGAAGGACGATGTGCAGTGACAGAAGAAGATGAACAGAGGCAGCCGAAGATGAGAGAGGAGAGAGGGGATGGATGGCGAGAGTGACAGGAGAGACAGAATGAGAGAGAGAGGAGAAGGAGGAAGCAGCGAGAGAAAGAAGAGAGGAAGATAGAGAGAGAAACGGGAGTAGAACATGGACCATTAAGGAGGAGAGAAAGAGACCAAAGAAACCCGACGCTAGAACCCCCAGGAAGAGAGAGAGATGAGCGGCGACTAAGGACCGGACGAAGAAGGGAGCGAGCGGATGAAGAGAGGAGCGCGAGAGCGAGAGCGAGAGAGAGAGAGAGAGAGAGAGAGAGAGAAATCAGTTATTTCGTGTCTTTTCAACCATCTAAAGATCCATTCTAACAATCCTTCCCTGCAATCTTTAGAATCTACAATAGAATTATATGGTTCTGAGTTCATCTATCCTGTTTAGTATTCCCCCTGCTCTCTCCACAGCCCAGCTCACAGTGTGAGGGATCTGGACTCCTGGGCTCCCCTGTAAAGGGGCTGCTGAACACTGTAAGAAGTATAGGGACTACTTTTCTTTCTCCACAACCCAACAGGACACACACACACACATGACCTCAGACAGTATTCACACTCCAAAACACACGCGCAAAGCAGTGCTGCCCTTTTATTGGTATTTGAGACAATTATGGTTCAAAACTATATTACTGGTTATATTGATCGAAATTAAATCAAATACTGAGAGAATAGATCAAACCTAACATGAATGAAAAACTCAACATTATTGACTATGACTGGATTTCCTCAGGTGACTTTAAGTGTCTATTTAAAATGTAAACTTATGTAAGGAGAGAAGTTGTTGCTCACCTGATCGGTAGCGGTCATCCCTGGTCCCTCCGCTGCGGTGCGGTCGTCGGGAGCGCCGATCATGGTAGCGAGAAGAGGAGCTGGGGGGAGGAGCCTGTGTGTGAGCGCTGACATGGGTGGAGCCAGAGGCGTTGCTAGGACCAGGAGCATGCTGGTCATAGGCAGGGGGGGGAGGTTCTACTGGGGAGCACAACAAAAATTAAGTAGATGATTAGGAGATCACAAGACAGTAAACAAAGTATATAGTATATAGAAGGTCATGTATCACAGAGTACATGTATACAGATGTCCTTTCCATAGATGCTAACAGAAAGGGCTCAGAACTCTCCACGCTTTCAGTTCTTCCCTTGACCCTTGACCTGACTAGGGCTGTGGCGGTCATGAAAATTTGTCAGCTGGTGATTGTCAAGCAAATAACTGTCGGTCTCACGGTAATTGACCGTTAATTAACATATTTAGCATCTCTGGGCTTCGACGCACATCCTACAAGCCACTGATGCAGACCTTTGAAACATTTCCATTTTGAAAAGTCTAATAAATCCATGTTATATAACCTACACCATCACAATACATCCATTATTTATTTTAGACTGGTCTAAAGAAAAATGATATTTCAGAAGAACAGAATAGCATACTCTGAGTTGACTTAGGTTAGGCCCTGATCTGGCTATGCCATATGGCTGTGGGCTACACTAGTTAATTTAGCAGACAAGATTTGCTTAGAATTCCGTGGCATTATTTTATATTATTTTATAGTATGAAGAATACGATTGAACATAGCTGAATAAAACAGAAAGGATATTTTCTCCAAAACTATTTGAGGGAGTGCGTACATGCAGTTATTCTGTGTTGAGCGGTTAACAAAGAAGGTCCTCCTATGTGTTTAAGTTAGAGTTATTTATGCAACTGTAGTTGTGATTAGGGCTGCAAAGGGTCGGAAACGTTCCGGTAAATTTCAGGGATTTTCACAGAAATTTTCCATGGGAAGTTAAGCCCGGGAATTTGGGGAATTTTGCTTAAATTCATAAAAAAAAGTTAGCTTATGACAGTGAAACTTTTTTGTGGGATACACATAAGGCAATTCTAGGTCTTGTGGCATATTTTGGTTAATCTATCCCCAATTCAATGCATGCACAGTGCATTCTTCCATCACATGTTCAGCTGATTCTCAAGATCTTGCACACTAATGAGATGCTATTGAGCCCACACTACTACACTGTCTGAGCCAAGGACTACATGCTTTCTGGTAAGTTTTGATTACAATACTGGGTGGGGTGAATATATTTTATATGACATAGATGATTTTTTGTTAACTTGTAAATAGTAGCCTACAGCAAAGTATGTTTAAATCCTTTCTAACTTAACAATTTCTGCTAGTTAGATACCATGTGGGTTTTCGCTTGCTTGAGCCTGCTAACTGAGGAGTGTTTATTCACCTGTGTCCATATATATCTAATTTTAAAACATTTATCTTACAAAGGAGTTGTTTAATCAAACTGCTTAAGTCTTTATCTGTACATGGAATTATATTTGTTGTTTTTTTACTCATTCTTTTCCTAATCTTTACAGGAAAATGCCACGGGCACTATCTGATGTGTGGAGACATTTCACTGCAGCTAATGTAGAAGGAAAAGCTGTGTATATTTGCAAATACTGTGCCAAATCATATGTGAAGAATGCAACAAAGATGCAGAAATATCTGGCCAAGTGCATAAAGTTCCCTCAGCACTCACAACCTCTGAGAAAAGTCCCTCTACTTCTATTCGAGGTGAAAATGATGAATCAGACACCTTATCGATAGCAACAGCTCATGGTCCTTATGAAAGTTTTTTTGACTCAATGGAGGAAAGTAGTCAGAGAAATGCTGATGAATGTCTTGCTCGAGCTGTGTATGCAACAACCACCTCTGATGCTCACAGGCAATGTGTATTGAAAGAGATTTCTGAATGTTCTTCGCCCAGCATACACCCCTCCAACCAGACATGCTTTATCTACTAATTTGCTGGATGCAGAGTTCAACAAGAGTTCAAGTGAAAGTCAAGCAAATCATAGAGAAAGCAGACTGTATTGCAATCATCTATGATGGGTGGTGGGTGGTTGAATGTTCGTGGGCAAGGAATAATTAACAACATCATCTCCACCCCTCAACCAGTATTCTACAAGAGCCCAGACACAAGGGACAACAGACATACCAGTCTCTACATTGCAGATGAGCTGAAGGCAGTCATCAACGACCTTGGACCACAGAAGATATTTGCACTGGTGACAGACAATGCTGCGAACAGGAAGGCTGCTTGGTCTAAAGTGGAGGAGTCCTACCCTCACATCACACCCATTGGCTGTGCTGCTCATGCATTGAATCATGGCACTGAAAACAATGGATACACTATACAAGAGAGCCAAGGAAATGGTTAGGTATATGAAGGGTCATCAAGTTATAGCAGCAATCTACCTCACAAAGCAAAGTGAGAAGAGTAAGGGCACCACATTGAAGCTGCCCAGTAACACCCGATGGGGTTGTGTTGTCATCATGTTTGACAGTCTCCTGGAGGAGAAGGAGTCTCTCCAAGAAATGGCCATATCACAGTCTGCCGATATGGACAGCCCCATCAAGAGGATCCTCCTGGATGATGTATTTTGGGAGAGAGTGGTAAGCAGCCTGAAACTCCTGAAACCTATAGCAGTAGCCATTGCACGGATTGAGGGAGACAATGCCATCCTGTCTGATGTTCAGACTCTGCTTGCAGATGTAAGAGAAGAAATCCGTACTGCCCTGCCCACTTCACTGTTGATAAAAAAATAAAAAAAACATTAATAAGTGTGAAGAAGTCTGCCTGAAGCCCATAAAAGCCGCAGCGTACATGTTGGACACCAAGTATGCTGGCAAGAGCATCCTGTCTAGGGCAGAGATGAACAACGCCTGTGGTCTCATCACTACCGTGTCTCGCCACTTTGGCCTGGATGAGGGAAAGGTTCTTGGCAGTCTGGCGAAGTATACTTCCAAGCAAGGGCTTTGGGATGGAGATGCAATATGGCAGTCGTGCCAACATATCTCATCAGCCACCTGGTGGAAGGGACTTTGTGGATCTGAGGCACTTTCCCCTGTTGCCTCCATCATCCTCCAAATCCCAACAACATCAGCCGCCTCAGAGCGCAACTGGTCCTTGTTTGGGAACATACACACCAAAGCACGCAACAGGCTGACCAATACAAGGGTTGAAAAATTGGTGGACATTCGTGCTAATTTGAGGCTTTTTGAGCCTAACAACGAGCCAACCTCAACAAGGTTGGAAAGTGACAGTGAAGATGAGGCCTCAGAGTCTGATGTTCAAGAGGTGGACATTGAGGAGGTCCAGGGAGAAGACTTGGAAGCCTGAGAGGAAGACCACCAAAGGTTTAGTTTCTAGACTATCATTTTACAGATTTTACGTTTTTGGGAGATGTGATGGATCATTGGGGATCATTCAATATTCCCTTTCTTTTGTTGTTCAGTGAAATCCTCCCATGTGAAGAGTCAACTTATTTAATTAAAGTTCAATTCGTAACTAAATTGTTTTCTACATTTCTATTGTAAGGATTTAATCATTTGCAATTATGTCTACTTATGATAAGGTAAAAGGTTTATGTTTCTGTCTCCATATGACATGGTAAATATATCCAATGCAAAAAAACATCTACATTTAAATGGTATTAATATTAATTCCCATATATTCCCGTTAATTCCCATATATTCCAGTTAATTCCCACGGAAAGTTTCCACCTCTTAATTATCCCCAAAATGTGCAACCCTAAAAAATGTGCAACCCTGTTGTGATACAAATGTTGGGCTATATGTTTTGATTTTGAATACATTCTAAGTCTGCATGATGCGACTCTAATGATGATTTGAAAAAGGTGGCATGAAAGGCATGAGCTCTGCTTTGTTTTTTTGCACAGGCTGTACACACTTCATCAGTCTCTCATTCACAGTTTGAACGGGAACTTCAAATCAAATCAAATGTTATTGGTCACATACACATATTTAGCAGATGCTATTGCGGGTAGCAGATGCTATTGCGGGTCAGATGTTATGTGACGAAGTCAGTTAGTGATGCTATGTTACATCACAAGATAAAAAGAGTATTGCACACTCTCAAAAATAAATAATCCTATAACCTGATACAATCTTACAAAATGTCATTAGGTTCTACATGTGCTTTTACAACATACAATATTTTCATAAAATGTATAAAGATCTTTACAAAAGGGTTCCATCTAACCATAACAGAATATTATTTTCCTTTATTTAACTAGATGAGTCAGTTATGAACAAATTCTTATTTACAATGACGGCCTACCCCGGCCAAACCCGGACGAAGCTTGGCCAATTGTGCGCCGCCCTATGGGTCTCCCAATCACAGCCGGGTGTGATACAGCCTGGATTCAAACCAGGGACTGTAGTGACACCTCTTTCACTGAGATGCAGTGCCTTAGACCGCTGAGCCACTCAGGAGCCCTATGTCATCAAGACATTGTAAACAAGGGAGCAGCTTTAGTCATTTCCGAGAATAACTGATATTTGCATACAATCATTAGTGGGCTAAAGAGGGAAGTGGTGTCTGGCTGTCAGGAGAGGATAATGGTCTTTCTCTGAACTGGACTGGAGGAAAGTCTGGAAAGACTGGGGGTACCACTAAGAGGGAGCAGTGATCACCAAACAGCTATGATTATGAACATCATGATGATTTTTGTAAATAAACTAAAACCAAACAAAAAGAGTAGTTGGATATGGAAGGTATGTTCTCATAGGCCTAAGTGTCACGGATCAAATTCTATAAGTAGGAAAAGGGAAAAGAGGGGAGATGTTGTATCCAGGATAAGAGTTTCTTAATGTTTCTTACCTGGTGTTTGCATGAAGAAGGGAAGCAGAAGTTTAGTCTTTTTCTTCTCATATCCCTTCTGAGTGATATCACCTGAGAAAGAAGAGAGTGATGTTTACTATTGTGTTCAAACAATCACAACATGCAACACACACACACACACACAATACTAGTTCCACAGACAGTACACATACATACAGTTCCTTCAGAAAGAATTCACAGCCCTTGACTTATTCCACATTTTGTGGTGTTACATAGTGTAATTAAAATGAATGGCATTGGAAAACCTCCCTGGTATTTGTCGTTGAATTTGTGCTTGAAATTCACTACTCGACTGAGGGACCTTACAGATAATTGTATGTGTGGGGTACAGAGATGAGGTAGTCATTAACAAATAATGTTAAACACCATTTTTTAAATTATATTTCACCTTTATTTAACCAGGTAGGCTAGTTGAGAACAAGTTCTCATTTGCAACTGCGACCTGGACAAGATAAAACAAAGCAGTTCGACACATACAACAACACAGAGTTATAAATGGAATAAACAAACATCCATCAATAATACAGTAGAAAAATCTATATACAGCATGTGCAAATGAGGTAGGATAAGAGAGGTAAGGCAATAAATAGGCCATGGTGGCAAAGTAATTACAATATAGCAATTAAACACTGGAATGGTAGGATGTGAAGAAGATGAATGTGCAAGTTGAGATACTGGGGTGCAAAGAAGCTAGATACATAAATAAATAAATAAAGTATGGGGATGCGGTAGATTGGATGTGCTATTTACAAATGGGCTATGTACAGGTGCAGTGATCTGTGAGCTGCTCTGACAGCTGGTGCTTAAAGCTAGTGAGGGAGGGGAGAGTCTCCAGCTTCAGAGATTTTTGCAGTTCGTTCCAGTCATTGGCAGCAGAGAACTGGAAGAATTGGCTTTGGGGGTGACCAGTGAGATATACCTGCTGGAGCGCGTGCTACGGGTGGGTGCTGCTATGGTGACCATTGAGCTGAGATAAGGCGGGGCTTTACCTAGCAGAGACTTGTAGATGACCTGGAGCCAGTGGGTTTGGCGACGAGTATGAAGCGAGGGCCAGCCAACGAGATCATACAGGTCACAGTGGTGGGTAGTATATGGGGCTTTGGTGACAAAACAGATGGCACTGCATCCAATTTGTTGAGTAGAGTGTTGGATGCTATTTTGTAAATGACATCGCCGAAGTCGAGGATCGGTAGGATGGTCAGTTTTACGAGGGTATGTTTGGCAGCATGAGTGAAGGATGCTTTGTTGCGAAATAGGAAGCCGATTCTAGATGTAATTTTGGATTGGAGATGTTTAACTTGTTATGGGGCAGCATTTTCACGTTTGGATGAAAAGCGTGCCCAGAGTAAACTGCCTGCTACTTAGTCCCAGTTGCTAATATATGCATATCATTAGTATATGTGGATAGAAAACACTCTGAAAACTGTTTGAATGATGTCTGTGAGTATAACAGAACTCATATGGCAGGCAAAAACCTGAGAAAAAATCCAACCAGGAAGTGGGAAATCTGAGGTTGATCGTTTTTCAACTCATTCCCTATTGAGGATACAGTGGGATATGGGTCATGTTACACTTCCTAACGCTTCCACTAGATGTCAACAGTCTTTAGAACCTTGTCTGATGCTTCTACTGTGAAGTGGGGCCGAATGAGAGGGGAATGAGTCAGAGGTCTGTCAGAATGCTTTGAGCTCGTGACACTCGTTCACGTGAGAGCGAGCTCTGTTCCATAGCTTTTCTACAGACAAAGGAATTCTCCGGTTGGAACATTATTGAAGAATTATGTTAAAAACATCCTAAAGATTGATTCTATACTTCGTTTGACATGTTTCTACGGACTGTAATATGGCTTTTCGACTGAACTTTTGTCTGGACCTGCCCGCGCGTCGTGAGTTTAGATTGTGTACTGAACGCGCGAACAACAAGGAGGAATTTGGACATAAATGATGGACTTTATGGAACAAATCAAACATTTATTGTGGAACTGGGATTCCTGGGAGTGCATTCTGACGAAGATCATCAAAGGTAAGTGAATATTTATAATGCTATTTCTGACTTATGTTGACTCCAACATGGCGGATATCTTCCTGGGTTGTGTTGGTCTCTGAGCGCCGTACTCAGATTATTGCATGGTTTGTTTTTTCCATAAAGTTTTTTTGAAATCTGACACAGCGGTTGCATTAAGGAGAAGTATAACTTTAAATCTGTGAATAACACTTGTATCTTTTATTAATGTTTATTATGAGTATTTCTGTGATTTGACGTGGCTCTGTGCAAATTCACGGGATGTTTTGGAGGCAAAGCCAAATGTAAACTGAGGTTTTGGGACATAAATATGAACTTGATCGAACAAAACATACATGTATTGTGTAACATGTTGTCCCGTGAGTGTTATCTGATGAAGAATATCAAAGGTTAGTGATTAATTTTATCAATATTTCTGCTTTTTGTGACTACTCTCTTTGGTTGGAAAATCGCTGTATGCTTTCTGTGACTAGTTGCTGACCTAACATAATGATATGTTCTGCTTTCGCCGAAAAGCTTTTTTGAAATCGGACACTGTGGTTGGATTAACGAGAATTGTATCTTTAAAATGGTATCTAATACTTGTATGTGTGAGAAAGTTGAATTATGAGATTTCTGTTGATTGAATTTGGCGCTCTGCAATTTCATTGGCTGTTGGCGAGGGGTTCCCCAGTCCTAGACAGGTTAATGTGAGTCTGGAAGGAGAGTTTACAGTCTAACCAGACACCTAGGTATTTGTAGTTTTCCACATATTCTAAGTCAGAACCGTCCAGAGTAGTGATGCTGGACGGGCGGGCAGGTGCGGGCAGCAATCGGTTGAAGAGCATGCATTTAGTTTTACTTGCATTTAAGAGCAGTTGGAGGCCACAGAAGGAGAGTTGTATGGCATTGAAGCTCATCTGGAGGTTAGTTAACACAGTGTTCAAAGAAGGGCCAGAGGTATACAGAATGGTGTCGTTTGCGTAGAGGTGGATCAAAGAATCATTAGCAGCGAGAGCGACATCATTGATGTATACAGAGAAGAGAGTCGGCCTGAGAATTGAACCCTGTGGCACCCCCATAGAGACTGCCAGAGGTCCGGACAACAGGCCCTCCGATTTTACATACTGAACTCTATCAGAGAAGTAGTTGGTGAACCAAGCGAGGCAATCATTTGAGAAACCAAGGATGTTGAGTCTGCCAATAAGAATGTTGTGATTGACAGAGTCGAAAGCCTTAGCCAGGTCGATGAATACGGCTGCACAGTAATGTCTCTTATCGATGGCGGTTATGATGTTGTTTAGGACCTTGAGCGTGGCTGAGGTGCACCCATGACCAGCCTCTGAACCAATTGGCACAGCGGAGAAAGTACGGTGAGATTCAATATGGTCGGTAATCTGTTTGTTAACTTGGCTTTCAAAGACCTTAGAAAGGCAGGGTAGAATAGATATAGGTCTGTAGCAGTTTGGGTCAAGAGTGTACCCCCTTTGAAGAGGGGGATGACCGCAGCTGCTTTCCATCTTTGGGAATCTCAGACGACACGAAGAGAAGGTTGAACAGGCTAGTAATAGGGGTTGCAATAATTTCAGCAGATAATTTTAGAAAGAGAGGGTCCAGATTGTTTAGCCCGGCAGATTTGTAGGGTCCAGATTATTGCACACAGTGAGTCCATACAACGTATTTCTGACTTGTTAAGCACATTTTTACTCCTGAACATATTTAGGCTTGCCATGACAAGGGGTTAAAGACATTTCAGATATTCATTTTTGATTAATTTTCAAAACATAATTCCACTTTGACATTATGGGGTATTGTGTGTTTTTTACATTTTATCAATTTTAAATTCTGGCTGTAACACAAGAAAAGGTGGAAAAATTCAAGGGGTGTGAATACTTTCTGAAGGCACTGTAGGTTACTATGTGCACCAAACCTACAGTGGACAAACAGACTCATTTGAACAAAAATGATCGTTTCATGACACAATTGTAACCACTTCTTTCCAAACAACAGTGTGTTCTTTATTTAAAATGCAATTGCTACACTGGAGAAACTGTGTGTCGGCTATGTGATCATTTTGTTCATACTGTAGCGCACACACACACACACACACACACACACACACACACACACACACACACACACACACACACACACACCACACACACAACACACACAACACACACACACACACACACACACCACACACACAACACACACACACACACACACACCACAACACACACACACACACACACACACACACACACACACACACACGCGCTTAGTGGTTGTCTTTTCCTGTCTGAATTCTTCACATCTCAAAATCTGTTTGGGAAAAATATATACAATATTTATACTTTAAGGCACTTTGATGGCAGTTCTTTTCCCACTTTTTTTTACCCCGACTCTTATTCTCTGTCGATTCCATAAAAATAATTCCAATTCAGATTTTATTATGTAAGAACATTTGTTCACCGTATTTTCAAATAGCACCTTACAAATCAGGCAAACCCATAAACCCTGGAATGGTGAAGGCAAACGGGGTAAGAAACATAATTGAACTGCCTGTAGTTGGATTCCCAATTCCCACATCAGACTTTAGCAACCCTGGTAATGACCCTCTATGCTCAACAAGGTGGTGTATTACCCATCTGTTCAAACACAGGCCTTTTATAAATCACTTCCATTTGAGAGAGAGGGGGGACAGAGATTAAGCAAATGAAAGGAGGAATGAAAAGGGGGAAAGGGAAGAACAACAGAGATGACCAGAAAACAGTGATAGATTAAAGTAGCTAGCTGCTAGTGATTAGCGGCAGTGGTCTGACGGAGAGAAGGACGGATGGAAAGACATGAGCTGGATGATGAGTGTTGGTGTCACTCCAGTGACAGGATGAGAGGAGGAAGTGGAGGGAGAGAGAGGACTAAATATGGAGACACATGGATGCCAATGTAGGATGGTATGAATCAGAGATATACACAGAGAGTGAGGGGGAGGACAGAAGAGGAGAAGAGAGGAGAGATAAGGGAGAGGAAGAAAATGGAGAAGGAGAAAGATTGAAGGGGATTTAGGGGAGGAAAGGATGGGTACACAGAGGTGGATGAATGTAGAGGTGGGGTGATGGCAGGTTATAGTGAACATGTCTATTGTGTCTCAGTAAGCGCTCTACTTTCTCGTTCTCTCTTTTTCTCACTCTCTCTCTCTCTCTCTTCCCTCTTGCCTGACTGAGTTCTCTGCCTGAGAATCTGGCCTTGAAGCAGAGCAGACTCTCTGCCAACTGCCTCCGTAGGCACTGCTGCCACACACACACACACTCTCCCACGCATACACAATCCATCTGGAGTGCATTCACCTCGTTATCCCCCCTGTTGAACACAGCTGATAAATATGCCCTCCCTCAAGCCCTCTGTTCTACCTCCTCCCCCACCTCCCTCTCTCCCCCTGTGAACAGCTGTTGAACGAACCCCTGACCACCCTGCAGAGTCTGAGATAACATTTCAATAATGTTTCGATAAAGGCTGAGGGTTTCCGTTGTTTTACGGTTAGTTGAGATTACAATTCAATAACACTTCGATAAGGGCTGAGGGTTTAGAGTGTCTGACGGTTCACGTAATCTGAACGGGTGATCTCTTTATCTGAGGCCAGAAATGAGATTCCTTCTGGGTAGTATCATCTCGAAGAGCTCTCAGCGGGCAGTGGACCTAAACCCAGATTACAGATTAGAAGCCTGGCTGAGGAAAAGGCAGGAAATGCCAAGGTGAGTTTTAGATGTTCCAGTGGTCTCCTTCTATAGGGACTCTAAAGGGATTACAGGGCTTCTCCCTGAACAGACACAGTCCATAATATACACATAGGGATTCAGTATACAAATACGTACTGTAGCCTACACAGAGACACAGTTCAATAGGTCTATTTTATTTAGATGCACATTGAAACAGAGTAAATTACCCAAATGTAGGTGTAACTGATGTGAAATGGCTAGCTAGTTTGCGGGGTGCGCGCTAATAGCATTTCAATCGGTGACGTCACTCGCTCTGAGACCTTGAAGTAGTTGTTCCCCTTGCTCTGCAAGGGCCGTGGCTTTTGTGGAGCAATGGGTAACGATGCTTCAAGGGTGGCTGTTGTCGATGTGTGCAGAGGGTCCCTGGTTCGAGCCCAGGTAGGGGCGAGGAGAGGGAAGGAAGCTATACTGTTACATAGGGATGCATCAACATGGACATTCTGGGACAGACAGTGGTACATGGTAACATGTTTCTACTTGATCACACAGCCAGTTCCTAAAGAAGAGCCAGCGTCACGGTTTCATTGTTTCCCCAGCAGCTAAAGCCACGTTGGTCTCGAGTCTCGAGTCCAGACAACACGACTGTTGAAGATTTAAGCTGGAATTCAACCAGAACTTCTAAATCAATATTGACGCAGTGTCTTTAAATCTAAACTACTTCTGTGAACACACACTTCTTATTCTGGAAGCATCTACCTGGTAGTAGGTTTTACAGTGGCCAAAACCATTCTGTGATTTTATTTGACCATAAAGAAAACAGCTTCTATATAAATACAGCAATGCAGGTTTGATTGACGTCTAAAGCTTGGATTGAATCGGTACAGATATCCATCCAGGACATGCTACTGTGCTTTTCAAACACACCTTAGACAGCGCAGTAAGATAAAACATTATCTGCAACGATTGAATTCCAGCCCAGGTCTGTTGGTTTGCCTGGTGTATGATATCCCAACAGCTGCTGGTACCATTCTGGTCTCTCTCTATAGACAACACGGGTGTTGATGAAGACTTATGCTTCTTCTGCCTGGAGGGGGGGGGATTAGATGTTTTATTCTAGGGGGGAGAGATCAAAGCATCTCCCCATCCTCACCCATACGCCCCCTCTTCACTCCCCCCTTCCACACACGACACACACACTTGAATTGCATTGAGACTGTTCACTCTGTCTGCATAGCAATTAGCTAGCTCCCTCCTCTGTCTCTCTGTCTCTTCCTTTTCCCATTGTACTGTATCTCACTGTTTCACGGCAACACTGAGACATATCTAAACATATGCTGGTTGATAATATACTTATATACTAATATACTCATACTTATGACACTTATGACACAGAAACATACACACACATGGAAAAAACAGGGAGAGAGGATGAGGACGGGGATTCCCAATCTATATCACTCACCATAATATACTGAACAAAAATATAAAGGCAACATGTAAAGTGTCGGTCCCATGTTTCATGAGCTGAAATAAAAGATCCCAGAAATGTTCCATGCACACAAAAAAGCATATCTCTCTCAAATATGTTTACATCCCTGGTTGGTGAGCATTTCTCCTTTGCCAAAATAATCCATCCAATTGACAGGTGTGGCATATCAAGGAGCTGTGCTGGGGACAATAAAAGGCCACTCTAAAATGTGCAGTTTGTCACCCAACACAATGCCACAGATGGCTCAAGTTTTGAGGGATTTCTGTCTGTAGTAAAGCCCTTTTGTGGGGAAAAACTCATTCTGATTGGCTGGGCCTGCGCCCCTGCCCGGCGATGTGAAATCCATAGATTAGGGCCTAATGAATTTATTTAAATTGACATTTCCTTCCATGAACTGTAACACAGTAAAATCTTTTAAATTATTGCATGTTGAATATATATTTTTGTTCAGTAAACTACATCCATTTGTTTTGAGTTTTGTTGGAAGAGAAGGATTGAGGTCTTGTAAACATTTAATTATAAATAGCATACCCATGTAGACACTAGACAACACTCACTGTATATTGACAACACACCCACATATACAGAACTTCCATACAATTTCCTTTACAACTTAACTAGATCTAATAACATCAATGTACTATAAAGAGAGAGGAAGAATGTGCGATACAAAAGCAAGTATACCGGAAATCATGTCACAACAGACAGAGGCTTGATCTCACTGATATGACCGCAGACAAGTAATGATGAGTAGGAACCTGGACACAAGATGACATACAGTGCCTTTGGAAAGTATTCGGACCCCTTGACTTTTTCCACATTTTGTTACGTGACAGCCTCATACTAACATATATTAAATTGTTTCCCCCCCCCCTCTTCAACCTACACAAAATACCCCATAATGACAAAGCAAAAAAACAGGTTATTAGAAATTTTAGCAAATTTATAATAAAATTTAAAAAAGCTAATATCACATTTACATAAGTATTCAGACCCTTTACTCAGTACTTTGTATAAGCACCTTTGGAAGAGATTGCAGCCGAGTCTTCTTGGGTGTTCTGCTATAAGATTGGCACACCTGTATTTGGGGAGTTTCTGCCATTCTTCTCTGCAGATCCTCTCAAGCTCTGTCAGGTTGGATGGGGAGTGTTGCTGCACAGCTATTTTCAGGTCTCTCCAGATCTGTTCGATCGGGTTCATGTCCGGGCTCTGGCTGGGCCACTTAAGGACATTCAGAGACTTGTCACGAAGCCACTCCTGCGTTGTCTTGGCTGTGTGCTTAGGGTCGTTGCCCTGTTGGAAGGTAAACCTTCGTCCCAGTTTGAGGTCCGGAGAGCTCTGGAGCAGGTTTTCATCAAGGATCTCTCTGTACTTTGCTCCATTCATCTTTTGCATCAATCCTGACTAGTCTCCCAGTCCCTGCCGCTGAAAAACATCCCCACGGCATGATGCTACTACCACCATGCTTCACCGTACCGATGGTGCCAGGTTTCCTCGAGATGTAACGCTTGGTTTTCAGGCCAATCTTGGATTCATCAGAGCACAGATTCTTGTTTTCATGGTCTGAGAGTCTTTAGGGGCCTTTTGGCAAACTCCAAGCGGGCTGTCATGGGCTGTCATGTGCCCAGGAGTGGCTTTACTGAGGAGTGGCTTCCGTCTGGCCACTCTACCATAAATTGGTGGAGTGCTGCAGAGATGGTTGTCCTTCTGGAAGGTTCTTCCATCTCCACAGAGGAACCCTGGAGCGGCCACCGGGTTCTTGGTCACCTCCCTGACCAAGGTCCTTCTCCCTCGATTGCTCAGTTTGGCCGGGCGGCCAGCTCTAGGAAGAGTCTTGGTGGTTCCAAACTTCTTCTGCTTAAGAATGATGGAGGAAACTGTGTTCTTGGGGACCTTCAATACAGTAGACACTTATTGCTACCCTTCCCCAGATCTGTGCCTTGACCAAATCCTGTCTCGGAACTCCACGAACAATTCCTTCGACCTCATATGGACGGTCTTTGTAGGTGAACGGATGATCTCCGCATGTGTGGTTCCCACCGTGAAGAATGGAGGAGGTGGTGTGATGGTGTGGGGGTGCTTTGCTGGTGACACTGTCTGTGATTTATTTAGAATTCAAGGCACACTTAACCAGCATGGCTACCACAGCATTCTGCAGCGATATGCCATCCCATCTCGTGCTTAGTGGGACTATCATTTGTTTTTCAACAAGAAAATGACCCAACACACACCTCCAGGCTGTGTAAGGGCTATTTGACCAAGAAGGAGAGTGATGGAGTGCTGCATCATATGACCTGACCTCCACAATCACCCGACCTCAACTCAATTGAGATGGTTTGGGATGAGTTGGACCGCAGAGTGAAGGAAAAACAGCCAACAAGTGCTTAGCATATGTGGGAACTTGGAAAAGCATTCCAGGTGAAGCTGGTTGAGAGAATGCCAAGAGTGTGCAAAGCTGTCATCAAGGCATAGGGTGGCTACTTTGAAGAATCTCAAATATAAAATATATCTTGATATGTTTAACACTTTTTTGGTTACTACATGATTCCATATGCGTTATGTCATAGCTTTGATGTCTTCACTATTATTATACAGTGTAGAAAATAGTAAAACATAAAGAAAAACCCTTGAATGAGTAGGTATGTCCAAACTTTTGACTGGTACTGTATGTAAATAAGGTACAGTTGAAGTCGGAAGTTTACATACACCTTAGCCAAATACATTTAAACGCAGTGTTTCACAATTCCTGACATTTAATCGTAGTAAAAATTCCCTGTCTTAGGTCAGTTAGGATCACCACTTTATTTTAAGAATGTGAAATGTCAGAATAATATTAGAGAGAATGATTTATTTCAGCTTTAATTTCTTTCATCACATTCCCAGTGGGTCAGAAGTTTACATACACTCAATTAGTATTTGGTAGCATTGCTTTAAATTGTTTAACTTGGGTCAAACGTTTCGGGTAGCCTTCCACAAACTTCCCACAGTAAGTTGGGTGAATTTTGGCCCATTCCTCCTGACAGAGCTGGTGTAACTGAGTCAGGTTTGTAGACATCCTTGCTCGCACACGTTTTTTTCAGTTCTGCCCACAGAACTGAAAAAGGTGAGGTGAGGGCTTTGTGATGGCCACTCCAATACCTTGACCACTCCAATACCTTGACTTTGTTGTCCTTAGGCCATTTTGCCACAACTTTGGAAGTATGCTTTAACTTTCTGACTGATGTCTTGAGATGTTGCTTCAATATATCCACATGATTTTCTTACCTCATGATGCCATCTATTTTGTGAAGTGCACCAGTCCCTCCTGCAGCAAAGCACCCCCACAACATGATACTGTCACCCCCGTGCTTCACGGTTGGGATGGTGTTCTTCGGCTTGCAAGCGTCCCCATTTTTCCTCCAGACATAATGATGGTCATTATTGCCAAACAGTTCTATTTTTGTTTCATCAGACCAGAGGACTTTTCTGCAAAAAGTAAGATCTTGTCCCCACGTGCAATGGCAAACCTTAGTCTGGCTTTTTTATGTCGATTTTGGGGCAGTGGCTTCTTCCTTGCTGAGCGGCCATTCAGGTAATGTCGATATAGGACTCTGTTTACTGTGGATATAGATACTTTTTTACCTGTTTCCTCCAGCATCTTCACAAGCTCCTTTGCTGTTGTTCTGGGATTGATTTGCACTTTTCGCACCAAAGTATGTTCATCTTTAGAAGACAGAACGCGTCTCCTTCCTGAGCGGTATGACGGCTACGTGGTCCCATGGTGTTTATACTTCCGTACTATTGTTTGTACAGATGAACGTGGTACCTTCAGGCATTTGGAAATTGCTCCCAAAGATGAAGCAGACTTGTGGAGGTGTACAATYTTTTTTCTGAGGTCTTGGCTGATTTCTTTTGATTTTCCCATGATGTCAAGCAAAGAGGCACAGAGTTTGAAGGTAGGCCTTGAAATACATCCACAGGTACATCTCCAATTGTCAACTTAGTGTATGTAAACTTCTGACCCACTGGGATTGTGATACAGTGAATTGTAAGTGAAATAATCTGTCTGTAAACAATTGTTGGAAAAATTACTTGTGTCATGCACAAAGTAGATGTCCTAACTGACTTGCCAAAACTATAGTTTGTTAACAAGAAATTTGTGGAGTGGTTGAAAAACAAGTTTTAATGACTCCAACCTAACTGTATGTAAAACTTCCGACTTCAACTGTAACTGTTTTTTATTTTTAATATATTTGCAAAAAAGTATAAAAACCTGTTTTCGCTTCATCATTATGGGGTATTGTGTGTAGATTGCTGTGGATAAAAAAATGTATATCTATTTTAGAATAAGGCTGTAACGTAACAAAATGTGGAAAAAGCCAAAGGGTCTGAATACTTTTCGAAGCCACTGTATGGTCCTCCCACTCCCCCTCCACAGCACCCTACATGCACTGACGTGTGATCTGTGTAGTGATGGGAAGAAAAAAATCTATACAGTTACATATTATTTTTGACGATATATCGTATCGTTTTGTCAATATCGGAATATAATTTTTGCGCTAGTTGGCTGAACCTGCATCAAAACCTGCATCCAGTATTTGTCCTTCACAGCTTGTACTACATCTTCTTTTTAAATAGGGAGCCAATTTTTTTTTCAGCACATTATTTTCATGACTGATCAAAACTAGTTTTCTGATGTCTCTCTCTTGTCCTTCTGCAGCAGACATATGGTGAGCAATATGTTTGGAACATCGAATCGCAATAAAATCACAGTATTGAATCGCAATATAGAATGGTAATAGATATCGTATCGGCACCTAAGTATCGTGAAAATATTGTATTGTGAGGTCTCTTGCAATTCCCAGCCCTTGTTTTGTGTGTGTATGTGTTCCACCACGCTATCTAAGGCTGATGGACACACTCCATAAGGTGATTAAAGAGAGCATGTTCAAGATTACGATGTTTCATATAGTTCCAAGACGTAATAACTTTTAGGGTATCTTTCACCTGGATTAGGCTATAGTTGGTGGGCTAACTGTTTGGTATGTTGCACAACATCTGGTGGTGGGTCTGGGAGAGCTAAGGGAACATGTGTAGATCACAGCCAAACAGCCCTTCCCAAGGAGCCAGCATGTTTCTATCTGTGTAACAAACATCCTAGTAAAACCTCCCCTAGGGTTTCCCCTACCAGCAGCCAACCAGCCCACTCCTGCCAAAAGATCCCCCCCCTCAACACACACGCACACACACAGTATCGCCACCCATCTGTCTCACTAACTTACAGCTTCCCAGTGACAGCGTGTAGTTAGGCTAGCCTGTTTAGCAAGAACTTACTCCACTTTTCTAACTCAAACAAAACCCTGTTTTCAAGGAACTGTTAGCAGTTGAAGTTACTCTTCAATAACACAGACCCCAAAGCAAATCAGGGGGAGAAAAATAGGTTTATTCAAAGAGGACAAATCATAGATGTTATGTTGAGAGGTAGATTCATTCTCCCCTGTTCTCAGTGATTCTCTCCCCAGAACAAAGTGACAGGATGTAATTTATAACCCAACCATAGCCTATGGTTGACCAATTAGAATACCTTGCAATAAAACTGGGCCAATGGCCAAATAACAAGTATCCTGTTTCAGGCTCAATGTATAGACAAATTCCTCCCATGTCTCTGACCCATTGATCATTAATTCCCTATTACAGAAAAAACATTATCTCCATTGATCATTAATTCCCTATTACAGAAAAACATTATTTCCATTGATTGTTAATTCACTCTTGACCTTTAGTCCTCTGCGTTGTGTATTTATCTTCGAAATATTCGTACAGAACCAACCAACCACAACCCTACTGATCCTTCCTACCCTGTTCTATTCACCTCTACTCTGCCAAAAGATACCCCACACACATCACCCTCCACTGAGCCAACCACACCTCTGTCTGACCTCCTGCTCCTCAACCCTCTCTCCCAACAGGCCTGTCTGTCTGTCTGTCCTGACCCCTAGCCTGCTATGACTCACTCTCAACTGTGTTTTAAAGATTTATTTTCCTCTCTCTCCCCTTACACACACTGGTTTCCTGTCTCTGAGGATGATGTCATGTTCTCCAGTGCTCAATCTTCTGTCCTTTGACATCGTTTCCTGTAGAGCTGTGAGAGCAGCCCTAACACAAGCACACACACACACACACACACACACACACACACACACACACACACACACACACAAACACAACCTCAGAAGCAAAGTACTCATTGACAAAACACTACCCTCAGCAACAAAGAATCCTGAGCAAACACACAAAGACACACAAACAGCAATGCTTGACTCTCTGTTTTGATTCACCACTCCTTTTTCCATTGGGTTTCTGTCTCTAGAGGAAGTGCTGCCCTCAGTAACAGCAGCAGGGTGTGTCCACACAGGTAAAGACAGGTGACTCATGTTACACACTAATGACACACTGCTCCTGGGTGGGGAAAAAACATTCACACACGCACACACACTGTCGGGAGTTCATGAACAAAGAAATGGTTTCATGCTGCCATTGACCTAACAGCAAGACAGTGTATACAGGGAAGCGGGAGCAGACTGACACTGCAGTAAAAAAGGTGAATTACCCCCTCTCCCCCTCCTTCCTCCCCCTCCACTCCTCCTCCTCTCTCCCTCCCTCCCTCTCTCCCTCAGTCAGTGGAAGACAACAGTGGTAGGCGAGGCCCAACTGACTCATAGCACCTGTGTTACAGAGGCTCCTGTCCTGCTCCTCTTACTTCAATACCTTATCACAATGACAGGCTGACACACTACACTACACCCACCCCGGTGCTCTGCTCTGTCATCACAAACACACTCACACACACACTCCAAGCCCAACGAACATCCTTCACAGACGATATTACACACACGCACATGCACGCACACACACATATACACAGACACAGACACACACACACTACATACTGTTATTACTCATGCTTTTAAAACACAACCCACTAATGACTGGTTTTGGACAGGATGTCCAAAATAACTACCCTGTTACATCCTTAGGGAACCTGGGAGTGTCTTTTTCCTCCTCCCCCCCTCCTTCCCTCCCTTGCCTACATGGCTCAAATGCATAGCAATGGGTGTGTGGAGTAGATAGAGAGTCTCCTTACTTCAGGCCTTTCCTGATCCAGATGCCGTTTTAGCTCTGTATTTCATAACAGTTCAGGTTGAGTTTGAGGGTGAGAAGAGCTCTTACGAGAACCCTTTCTCTCCCTGCTGTGATCATCATATGCTTCTTCTATAATAATAGATGTAAAAGCTTAGCAGCCCATTGGATTGTGTTACTGTGGTTTTGGCTGATAATGGGGCACATGGGCGTTGTAATCTTCTGAGTGTTTAAGCTTTCCAATAAAAACATACACATCCAAGATAGGGGGGGGGGGGGTCCACCGTGTCCATGGCAACACTGCAACCGTGGTGTCCAAGCCTCCCACCAACCCTTTTTCACCCCCGAGTGTTAGTGTGTGTGTGGTATGGGGTGATCATCAGTGTCCACACCTCAGGCAAGACTGTCTGACTATCATCGCCAATGGGCCAAGCCAGTGGTTGATCTGTGTGTCTGTCTGGGGAGGAGGGGGAGACAGGTCTCTTCATCCAAATATGTATCTATTTTTTATTATATGGGCCATACATGCAGCATTCTTCATGCCATGCACTGTATGAGACTGCTAATGCTAAGTCATGCTATAGGCCTACAACACTAAACTAATGCCATGTAGGCCTACAATTCACACTGTCAAGTACTGAAAAGACTGTATACTGTAAAGACTAATGGTGCGATACAAACATTAGCTAATGCTAACAGGCACAGTAGGCTTATTGATATGTGAGTCTAATGGATCTGCAGACTCACTCAGTGTACTGCGGCAGAATCCACTCAGCTCTGTTCAATAATTCAGAGTGCACCACAGTGACCCGGGCCCATGGCTAACGCTAACACTAACACTACTCTCTTATCTCTCTCTTTAATGGAAATATATCAGACAGCCACAGGAGGAATACAAAAGATAATACATTGTAATACTGTAGTAATAAGTTAGTAGTAGGGCTAGTTAGTAAATTCGTAATAACGTATTCACAACATAACATCTACCACATGAAGTATAGCTAGTAGCATGGGAAGGGTCTGTCTGTGGGGCAAACAATGGTTGAGGTTGACCCTAAACTTGAATGTAGGCCTAGATTAGGATCAGGACTCTGAACTTGACAGTATACCTCCCTCTTGTCTTGACAGTGGATTGTAGGTTTGAGTCTAGTGTGAAAATGGAGACTGGAGTGGAGGAGCCAGTCTGTGTCAAATCAAATTGTATTTGTCACATGCACCGAATACAACAGGTTTAGACTTTACAGTGAAATGCTTATTTACGAGCCCTTTCCCATCAATGCAGAGTTAAAAAGTAAAATAAAAAAAGGAAATAGTAACACAATAAAATAACAATAACAAGGCGATATACAAAGAGTACAAGTACCGAGTCAATGTGCAGGGGTACAAGGTAGTTGAGGTAATATGTAGGAAGGGGTAAAAGTGACTAGGCAATCAGGATAGATAATAAACAGAGTAGCAGCAGCGTATGTGAAGAGTGTGAAAGAGTGTGGAAGTGTGTCTATGTGTGAGTGTCGTCAATATCCACGTGTGTGTGTTTTGTGTGTGTGAGTGTATGCAGTGTGTGAATGTGTCCAGTGAGTGTGCATACAGCCAGTGTAAGAGAGTCACTGCAAAAAAAAGAGGGTCAAGCGGTGATGCAACCAGTCAAGATGCTCTCAATGGTGCAGTTGTAGAACTTTAGAATATTTTCAGCCTCCTGTGGGGGAAGAGGCATTGTTGTGCCCTCCTACAACTGTGTTGTTGTATTTGGACCATGATAGGTCCTAAGTGACGTGGACACCGAGGAACTTGAAGCTCTCAACCCGCTCCACTACAGCCCTGTCGATGTGAATGGGGGCGTGATCGGCCCTCTGTTTCCTGTAGTCAGCTCTTTTGTCTTGCTGACGTTGAGGGTGTGTGTGTGTGTGTGTGTGTGTGTGTGTGTGTGTGTGTGTGTGTGCATGCATAGCAATGGAGAAAACGAAGCAGCTGCATCCCCACTTTCGAAATAGGGGTGCAAACGTATGTTTTTGCACTCCCACTTTTTTACAAGAAAAGTATCATCATCCATTAGGTATATAGTCATTTTCAAGGGTTAGTAATGTTTTGAAGTAGTCTGTATTAAAATAGATATGTTAATTTTATATAATATATAATAATTAACAGATTGCATTGTGCACCCCATCCCCTCAAGATGAATGTTTTTTCCCACTGGAAAGTTTTGCTTCCCAAACCAAGCCATGCAGTTCTTCTGCCGACTGAAGTCAGCTTGCAGGAGCCTGGCCCGCCACAAGGAGTTGCTAGAGCACGATGGGACAAGGAAATCCGGGCCGGCAAAACACTCCCCTAACCCGGACGATACTGGACCAATTGTGCGCAGCCTCATGGGTCTCCTGGTCATTGCCGGCTGTGACACAGCCTGGGATCGAACCCGGGTCTGTAGTGACGCCTCAAGTACTGCGATGCAGTGCCTTAGACCWCTGCGCCACTCGGGAGGCCGAGCTGCAGTTTTTGGAATAATTGCATCCAGTATATTTACCACTTGTTTTACTTTGCGAACCGCTAGTGCCATTTAGAATTGGTTAGCCTAGAGCTAGTCTATTACCCCCTAAACATAGACAGGTTCCACACACTGAAAATATGCATCAGCATTAGTTTGATAAAGAAAAAAAGCATATTTTCATTAGAATCATTAAGCATAGGCCTACTCACCAAACAGATGGTGTGGCCGTAATTCATCCCCATGCAGTGTTCAATGTGGAATTGTTTATCCATATAGAAAATTCCAAAGAACAGGCAGAATAAACTCCATAATGACAAAGTGAAAACATTTTTTTAGAAATGTTTGCTAATTTATTGAAAATTAAATAAATAAATATCTCATTAACATAAGTATTCAAATCCCAGAGTCAATACTTTGTAGAAACACATTTGGCAGCTATTACAGGTGTGAATCTTTCTGGGTAAGTCTCTAAAAGCTTTCCACACCTGGATTGTGTAACATTTGACCATTATTATTCTCAAAATTGTTCAAGCTCTGTCAAGTTGGTTGTTGATTATTGCTAGACAAATCTTTTCAAATCTTGCCATAGATTTTCAAGTAGATTTAAGTCAAAACTGTAACTTGAACACTCAGGAACATTCAGTGTCGTCTTGGTAAGCAACCACTGTAGATTTGGCCTTGTGTTTTAAATTATTGTCCTGCTGAAAGGTGAATTAATCTCCCAGTGTCTGGTGGAAAGCAGATTGAACTAGGTTTTCCTCTTGGATTTTGCCTATGCTTACCGTTTCTTTTTTATCCTGAAAAACTCCCCAGTCCTTAACTATTACAAGCTTACCCATAACATGATGCAGCCACCACTATGCTTGAAAATATGGAGAGAGGTAAACAGTAATGTGTTGTATTGGATTTGCCCCAAAGATAACACTTTGTATTCAGGACAAAAAGTTAATTGCTTTGCCTTGTTGCAAATAGGATGCAAGTTTTGAAATATTTTTATTTTGTACAGTCTTCCTTCTTTTCACTCTGTCAATTACGTTAGTATTGTGTCGTAACTACAATGTTGATGATCCATCCTCAGTTTTTTCCTTTCACAACCATTAAACTCTGTAACTTTTTTAAAGTCACCATTGACCTCATGGCGAAATCCCTGAGCGGTTTCCTTCCTCTCCGGCAACTGAGTTAGGAAGGACGCCTGTATCTTTGTAGTGACTGAGTGTATTGATACACCATTCAAGGTGTAATTAATAACTTCACCATGCTCAAAGGCATATTCAATGTCTGTTCTTTATTTATTTATACCCATCTACCAATAGGTGCCCTTCTTTGTGAGGTATTGGAAAACATCAGTGGTCTTTATGGGCTGAATCTGTGTTGGAAATTCACTGCTTGACTGACCTTCCAGATAATTGTATGTGTGGGGTACAGAGATGAGGTAGTGAATTGTTAAGCAAATTTTTACTCCTGAACTTATTTAGGCTTGCATTAACAAAGGGATTGAATACTTATTGAATCAAGACATTTCAGCTTTTCATTTAAAAAAAAAGCTCTGACAAAGGCCGTGAGGCCGATACCTAAAGCTTATTAAAGAGCAGTGATACTATCAAGAGCAGTGTGTGGGTTTCTTCTTTTCTCTCAGCTTTTCATTTTTAATCAAATTGGAAAACATTTCTAAAAACGTGTTTCCTCTTTGACATTATGGGGTATTGTGTGTCTCAATTTAATCCATTTTAAATTCAGGCTGTAACACAACACAATTTGGAAAAAGTCAAGGGGTGTAAATACTTTCTGAAGGCACTGTAGGTGCGTATTGACTGTAATAAGGGCTCGGGAAATAAGAGGGACTTCTCTGCTAAATGAACAAAACAAGGCTGTGCCACTGCACAGCCATAGGCTTCTACAAGCATGCGCCACTGCTGAGGTTACTGCTTTTCTAAAGATTGTGTTTACCGATATAATATAACCAGTTCATATTACGGTTTCAATAAATCTATCTTAAATGGCACTTGTTTTTTTATTGACTGGATATACATTGAGTATACAAGACATTAAGAACACCGCTTTCCATGACATAGACTGACCATGTGAATCCATGGGAAACTGTGATCCATTACTGCTGCTAATTGTTAAATCCACCTCAATCAGTGTAGACGAAGGGGAGAAGACAAATAAATGAAGGATTTTTAAACCTTGAGACATGGATTGTGTATGTGTGCCATTCTGAGGGTGAACGGGCAAGACAAAAAATGTAAGTGCCTTTGAACAGGGTGTGGTAGTAGGTGCCAGGCGCGCCGGTTTGTGTCAAGAACTAAAACGCTGCTGGGTTTCACACTCACCGGTTTCCTGTGTGTATCAAGAATGGTCACCACCCAAAGGATATCCAGCCAACTTAACACAACTGTGGGAAGCGTTGGATTCAACATAGACCAGCATCCCTGTGAAACGCTTTTGACACCTTGTAGAGTCCATGCCCTGACAAATTGAGGCTGTTCTGAAGGCAAAAGAAAGGGGGTGCAACTCAATATTAGGAAGGTGCTCCTAATGTTTGGTATACTCAGTGTATATGGGGAGTTAGGATTTGTTCTCTGTAATGGTTATGATAAATTAGGCATTGTTACGCTCTATTAGCATATAGATAAATGCAAACATATTTTTTTCTGGACATGCGTCCTGAAAATAGATGTTTGTTTTCATCCGAATACTCGAGTTCAATGTAAACCTACGAATTTTTTTGGGTGTTTTGTTGATATGTATTCCCCCTGTAAAGAAAGTGTAGAATTGCAGGAAATGGTTTTAAAAATGTTTATTTAAATTTGTTTGCACCCCACTTTCAGACAAAGTCAGGCGCCCATGTGCATGTGTGTGCATGCGAGCGTGTGTATGCAATTCAACTAGAGAGCCTGCCTCACCCCTGTGGGCTTCCATAGACACATCTGAATTATTCACTCTCCTTAAAGCCACAGAGCAAAAGCCTAGCACCCCGGTGAGGCCTGGGAACCATAGGAAACTACTCAGACACCCCACTAAGAGTGTGTGTGTGTGTGTATTTTTGTGTGTGCAGGCACACACACATCATTTGTGGCCTACTGTATTCACACACCAGAACAAAGAGATAAATAGTGTGTGTGTGTGTGTGTTTTATAGTGTTTCTGGGAGCGTGAGATGCATGCTATTAAGTAACAGAAATGCTTAATTTCCAAAACAGAGAACTCCTCTGGACATTTCAAACAGTTTTTCCACAATAGGTACCACACACTGAGTGTAGAGCTGTCCTTCCTTCTCCATTTGGTGTTTTTTGGCCTTTATATATGGCTGGAGATCAGTCCACAGCTCCTGTCACAGTTAATGAGCGTTTCAATGGATAGGCTAAAGCAGCTTCCTGCAGTGTGTGTCTGTTGCCAACACACTGTGAGGGCATTGACGCGGAAGCTACATTTACATTACATTACATTCCACCGACGAGAGAGAGAGAGAGAGAGAGAGAGAGATGGATAGTGAAGGAGAGAGAGATGGATAGTGAAGGAGAGAGAGAAAGAGAGAGATGGATAGTGAAGGAGAGAGATGGATAGTGAAGGAGAAGAGAGATGGATAGTGAAGGAGAGATAGATAGATAGATAGATAGATAAAATAAAGAGAGGTAGATAGATAAAATAGAGAGGTAGATGGAGAGAAAAAGAAAGAGAAAAAGAAGAGAGAAAAAAAGAGAGAGAGAAAAGGGAGAGAGAAAAAGAGAGAGATCCCAGCTGCAGTGCTGTCTCACTGTGATTCAGAGGGCTAAATGAGCCAGGCGTGTTGCCTCTTGATGCTCTGTGACCTAGATTGGGAGACTCAGGCACAGAGTGAGTAATCCCTCTCCTCTCCTCTCCCTCTCCTCTCCTCTCCTCTCCTTCCTCTCTCTCCTCTCCTTCTTCCTCTCCTCTCCTCTCCTCTCCTCTCCTCTCCTCTCCTCTCCTCTCTCTTCCTCTCCTCTCCTCTCCTCTCCTCTCTCTCCTCTCCTCTCCTCTCCTCTCCTCCTTCCTCTCCTCTCTCCTCTCCTCTGCTCTCCTCTCCCCTCTCTCCTCTCCTCTCCTCTCCTCTCCTCTCCATTCAATGGGCTTTATTGCATGGGAAACATATGTTAACATTGCCAAAGCAAGTGAGGTAGATATATACAAAAGTGAAATAAACAATACATTTTAACAGTAAACATTACACTCACAGAGGTTTCAAAAGAATAAAGACATTACAAATGTCATATTATGTTTATATACAGTGTTGTAACAATGTACAAATGGTTGAAGTACAAAAGGGAAAATAAATAAGCATTTTTTGGGGTTGTATTTACAATGGTGTTTGTACTTCACTGGTTGACCTTTTCTTATGGCAACAGGTCACAAATCTTGCTGCAGTGATGGCACACTGTGGGATTTCACCCAGTAGATATGAGAGATTATCAAAATCGGATTTGTTTTCGAATTCTTTGTGGATCTGTGTAATCTGAGGGAAATATGTGTCTCTAATATGGTCATACATTGGGCAGGAGGTTAGGAAGTGCAGCTCAGTTTCCACCTCATTTTGAGGGCAGTGTGCACATAGCCTGTCTTCTCTTGATAGCCAGGTCTGCCTACGTCAACCTTTCTTAATAGCAAGGCTATGCTCACTGAGTTTGTACATAGTCATAGATTTCCTTAAGTTTGGGTCTTTCCCTCTCTCTCCCGCTCTCCACTCAGCATGGAACAGGCTGCTGTGCTGAAAAACCTGCCTCTCCTCCCACAGCAACACAGACAGAACACATACAAACACATATACAGATGACTGGACAAACACACACTAGACACTAGAGTCCACACTGGGACAGAGACAGGGCCCAGAGCAAAGCCAAAGGGGAGTCATATCCACTCAGCTCTTTTCAGAGCATTATACCACTTACACCATACTATAATACGAGTATACACACAGGCCTTGGAGACCAGGCAAGGGGACACCAAAACCAGGCAAAGGGGCACACATTGTCTGTGTGTGTGTGCGCACGCACACACACAGTTAATTTGAGAAGCTTAGAAACACACAAAGGATTGTGGTTGAGTGTTCTAAATTCCAGCCGAGCTCCCAGCTACCATGGCTTTGATCCTCTCAATGGCTCCCATTGTGTCCACAGTCACCGGGGTTAGAGCTAGGTGGAGGAGAACTTAACACACACACACACAATGCACCACCACTACAGACACACACAATGCACCACACCTACTGATGCTAAAATATGCTGATGGTGCATATTTCCTGTATTTGTTGCCATGGCAGTCCTGTCTTTGGCACAGAGTGACAACAATGGGCTGATTATTAGAAATGTAAAGGATATGCATGAGAAACATTAAGAAGACTGCTACTACTCCATACAATGTAGTATTACTGACAATCCAATGAAATTGATTATGATGTGTTTTGGTGCATAATACTGATAAAGTACTCCCCAAAACATAGATAATAGAGAATAGGCTATGTGCTTACAGTACCAGCTTTGACATGAGAGGGGCAGACTGTTGGATGTTCAGTAGAGTGTCGTCCTCCCTTCACTGCTGTGACAGAGATGAGTGATGGCCACACTGGGGGTGTCGAGTTTCTATTGAGTCACTGTGCTGCTGAAGTCTTAACTGACTCTAGTTAACCACTAAAGCTACAGTTATACTACAACCACCAGCAGCCTGATGGAACTACAAACATGGCCACTCTGGTCCGGCCATCTGATCATGGCTCAGTGTGGTCGGAGTAATGAGACAGCATTCTCTCTGTGGTGAATCAATCAATGGATGTTGTGCTGCTGGAGCTCAAAATGGAGCCTGTGCAAGTGTCAGTGGACTAGCTGAGGACTACAAGGCTGAAGGGAAGGAGTAAACACCTCATACTGGAGGCAGAACACAACAGTTCCAGGTTATTTCAACACTCATCATTCAAAGTACTACATATGCTAATAAACATGTATCTAGGATACATTTTAATAAGGTAAAAACCTGTAAACAAAAATCCCATATTGTGTGGCTCACTCAATCAACCAGTGTATGCCACACAACGACACACTCTCAAACATTTCCAATTGATTTGCACACACAGCAGAAAAATAGTGACAGTCTGTGTATGCAGTACATCATAAAATGTGCCATGCTATTATTAATAGATAGCTACTCTCTCTCCTAAACAGAGTATCACCCTTCCTTAACCTCATTAACCAAACTGTTAATTGATGTCTATTATTAACAAGGCCACACTGTCATGTAAAAGTGAGGTCACCCACCGTATGTTACAGTGAACTAGGGCTCCTCCATCGCTCAGGCCTTTTCAGAAGTGCCCTGTGACATTCAAACAATACAATCTAATTGATTTGATCGAGATTAAACAGATTTCACACATCTTATTGAGGGAGTTATTTTTATTTGCTTGTGGTTACCCCGGAGAGTATCCTGGAGTCACCTCTTCACTGTTGACGTTGAGACTGGTGTTTTGCGGGTACTATTTAATGAAGCTGCCAGTTGAGGACTTGTGAGGCGTCTGTTTCTCAAACTAGACACTCTAATGTACTTGTCCTCTTGCTCAGTTGTGCACCTGGGCCTCCCACTTCTCTTTATATTCTGGTTAGAGCCAGTTTCCGCTGTTCTGTGAAGGGAGTAGTACACAGCATTGTACAAGATCTTACATTTCTTGGCAATTTTTCACATGGAATAGCCTTCATTTCTCATAACAAGAATAGACTGACAAGTTTCAGAAAAAAGGTGTTTGTTTCTGGCCATTTTGAGCCTGTAATCAAACTCACAAATGCTGATGCTCCAGATACTCAACTAGTCTAAAGGTCAGTTTTATTGCTTCTTTAATCAGAACAACAGTTTTCAGCTGTGCTAACATAATTACAAAAGGGTTTTCTAATGATCAATTAGCCTTTTAAAATGATCAACTTGGATTAGCTAACACAACGTGCCATTGGAACCCAGGAGTGATGGCTGCTGATAATGGGCCTCTGTACTCCTATGTAGATATTCCATTC
This sequence comes from Salvelinus sp. IW2-2015, assembly GCF_002910315.2. Taxonomy (NCBI): domain Eukaryota; kingdom Metazoa; phylum Chordata; class Actinopteri; order Salmoniformes; family Salmonidae; genus Salvelinus; species Salvelinus sp. IW2-2015. Next base: position 29,837,246 of record NC_036851.1, on the reverse strand, counting down.
AAAATCAGCCATTTCCAGCTACAATTTACAACATTAACAATGTCTACACTGTATTTCTGATCAATTTGATGTTGTTTTAATGGATAAAAAATTAGCTTTTCTTAAAAAAAAACAAGGACATTGCTAAGTGACCCCAAACTTTTGAACGGAAGTGTATATAACCTCCCAGTAATTTATTGGGTAAAAAAACACCAACGTTTCGGCATCACTGTGCCTTCTTCAGGGTCCCCAAACAATGATTCCCAAACAAAAATGTACTGAGCTGTCACGATCGTCATGGGAAGAAGTGGACCAAAGCGCAGCGTGGTACGTGTTCATTCTATTTATTTATTTAATGAACACCGACAACAACAAAATAAAATACGAACGTGACATTCTGCAGGGCAAAATAACAACCAATGCAAAAATAAGAACCCACAAATGAAAGAGGGAAAAAGGACTGCCTAAGTATGATTCCCAATCAGAGACAATGATAGACAGCTGCCTCTGATTGGGAACCACACTCGTCCAAAAACAAAAAAATAGAAAACATAGAAATAAAGAAACTAGAAGGCTCACCCTAGTCAAACCCTGGCCTAACCAAAATAGAGAATAAAAACCTCTCTATGTCCAGGGCGTGACATGAGCCTTAGCAAATTGGACAAAAAACGATGGCTACAGTATACAGTGCATTTGGAAAGTATTCAGACCCCTAGTCTTTGCCACATTTTGTTACGTTACAGCCTTATTCTAAAATTGATTAAATCGTTTTTTTCCTCATCAATCTTTATTTTATTTATTTTATTTCACCTTTATTTAACCAGGTAAGCAAGTTGAGAACAAGTTCTCATTTACAATTGCGACCTGGCCAAGATAAAGCAAAGCAGTTCGACACATGCAACAACACAGAGTTACACATGGAGTAAAACAAACATACAGTAGAAAGATGAGATAAGGGAGGTAAAGGCAAAAAAAGGCCATGGTGGCGAAGTAAATACAATATAGCAAGTAAAACACTGGAATGGTAGATTTGCAGTGGAAGAATGTGCAAAGTAGAGATAGAAATAATGGGGTGCAAAGGAGCAAAATAAATAAATAAATAAATACAGTAGGGGGAGAGGTAGTTGTATGGGCTAAATTATAGATGGGCTATGTACAGGTGCAGTAATATGTGAGCTGCTCTGACAGCTGGTGCTTAAAGCTAGTGAGGGAGATGAGTGTTTCCAGTTTCAGAGATTTTTGTAGTTCGTTCCAGTCATTGGCAGCAGAGAACTGGAAGGAGAGGCAGCCAAAGGAAGAATTGGTTTTGGGGGTGACCAGAGAGATATACCTGCTGGAGCGCGTGCTACAGGTGGGTGCTGCTATGGTGACCAGCGAGCTGAGATAAGGGGGGACTTTACCTAGCATGGTCTTGTAGATGACCTGGAGCCAGTGGGTTTGGCGACGAGTATGAAGCGAGGGCCAGCCAACGAGATCATACAGGTCGCAGTGGTGGGTAGTATATGGGGCTTTGGTGACAAAACGAATGGCACTGTGATAGACTGCATCCAATTTATTGAGTAGGGTGTTGGAGGCTATTTTGTAAATGCCATCGCCGAAGTCGAGGATCGGTAGGATGGTCAGTTTTACAAAGGTATGTTTGGCAGCATGAGTGAAGGATGCTTTGTTGCGAAATAGGAAGCCAATTCTAGATTTAACTTTGGATTGGAGATGTTTGATGTGAGTCTGGAAGGAGAGTTTACAGTCTAACCAGACACCTAGGTATTTGTAGTTGTCCACATATTCTAAGTCAGAACCGTCCAGAGTAGTGATGTTGGATGGGCGGGCAGGTGCAGGCAGCGATCGGTTGAAGAGCATGCATTTAGTTTTACTTGTATTTAAGAGCAATTGGAGGCCACGGAAGGAGAGTTGTATGGCATTGAAGCTCGTCTGGAGGGTTGTTAACACAGTGTTCAAAGAAGGGACAGAAGTATACAGAATGGTGTCGTCTGCGTAGAGGTGGATCAGAGACTCACCAGCAGCAAGAGCGACATCATTGATGTATACAGAGAAGAGAGTCGGTCCAAGAATTGAACCCTGTGGCACCCCCATAGAGACTGCCAGAGGCCTGGACAACAGGCCCTCCGATTTGACACACTGAACTCTATCTACATACAATCTATCTACACACAATACCCCATAATGGCATTGCAAAAATAGGTTTTTAGACATTTTTGCAAATGTATTAAAAATAAAAAACTGGAAAATCTCATTTCCATAAGTATTCAGACCCTTTACTCAGTACTTCGTTGAAGCACCTTTGGCTGCGATTACAGCCTCAAGTCTTCTTGGGTATGACGCTACAAGCTTGGCACACCTGTATTTGGAGTGTTTCTACCATTCTTCTCTGCAGATCTCTCTCAAGCTCTGTCAGGTTGGATGAAGAGCGTCGCTACACAGCTATTTTCAGGTGTTCGATCGTGTTGAAGAGGGAGTGTGTGTTTAGGGTCATTGTCCTGTTGGAAGGTGAACCTTCGCCCCAGCCTGAGCGCTCTGGGGCAGGTTTTCATCAAGGATCTCTCTATACTTTTCTCCGTTCATCTTTCTCTCGATCCTGACTAGTCTCCCAGTCATTCCGCTGAAAAACATCACCACACCATGATGCTGCCACCACCATGTTTCACCGTAGGGACGGTGCCAGGTTTCTCCAGACGGGTCCCTTAGCATTCAGGCCAAAGAGTTCAATCTTGGTTTCATCAGACCAGAGAATGTTGTTTCTCATGGTCTGAGAGTCCTTTAGGTGCCTTTTGTCAAACTTCAAGCTGGCTGTCATTGTGCCCGCTTCCATCTGGAAGGTTCTCCCATCTCCATGGATGGGAGTTCTTGGTCATCTCCCTGACCAAGACCCTTCTCCACCGATTGCTCAGTTTAGCCGGGCGGCCAGCTCTAGGAAGTCTTGGTGGTTCCAAACTTCTTCAGAAATGCAGAAATTGTTTGGTACCCTTCTTCAGATCTGTGCTGCGACACAATAGTGTCTCGAAGCTCTTTGGACAATTCCTTTGACCTCGTGGCTTGGTTTTTGCTCTGACATGCACTGTCAACTGTGGGACCTTATATAGACAGCTGTGTGCCTTTCCAAATCATGTCCAATCAATTGATTTGACCACAAGTGGAATCCAATCAAGTTGTAGAACCATTTGAAGGATGTACAATGGAAACAGGATGCACCTGAGAACAATTGAGTCTCATAGCAAATGTTCTGAATACTTATGTAAATAAGGTATTTCGCTTCTTGTTTTTTAAATATATTTGCTAAAATTCCTAAAAACCTGTTTTCGCGTTGTCATTATGGGGTATTGTGTGTATATTGATGAGGGAGAAAAATATTTAATGCATTTGAGAAAAAGATGTAACGTAACCAAATGTGGAAAAAGTCAAGGGGTCTGAATACTTTCCAAATGCACTGTATGTTGCCCTAAGAGTTGTGCAAAGTTGGTAGAATCTCAATTTAAAATATTCTCAGCTGAAAATGATTCACAACTGTGTACCTTTAGACAAAGGTGATTCCTCCAAGTATGAACTCAGGGGGTGGAGACTTATCCAATTCTGATATTTCAGTTTTAGTATTTTTTTATTTTCACTTTGAAAATGTGGAGTAGGTTGTGTAGATCTGCAGGAAAAAATAATTTAATCAATTTTCCAGTGATGAAGACGTGGATGTCTCATGGTATGGTGGGGTATGCAAAATAGGTACATTTTGAGCACCTATATCTCTTGAATGTGTTTGCATTCAGGTCCAAAAAGTCACTTTGTGAGCACTTCTACAATGGGCCAGGGGCGCGATTTTCACTGGAGACATGACCTCCCCACATTCTGAAAATGCATTTTTGTCTCCCTCAGTTTTATCATTGCACTGTGATACAAACAGCGGCATCGATGTGCTTTAGGAGCATGCTGACACCCCAGAGCGGTCGGGTAGGCTGTTTTAGGACCGGATGGACACCACAGCGTGTTGGACATGCTGTGTGAAGGGAAAGCTATTATTCTAGACCAGCACGGTGCTGCTGTCTCTGTGTGTTGCGCTTTTTCTCTGGGTTGTAATATCAAGCAGAGCAGAAACTGGTTACTATTTGACTGATGTAGTTGGCAAGGTAACAGCTGTTTGACTTAACAGAAAAAAAGTATTTATCCCCATTGCTGAGCTAGTAGTGTAAATGACATGTAAAGTTAGCTAATGTTTCAGCCCCTCTTGACTTAAGTTCTGTCTGAAGAGAATGAAGCTAGCTAGCTAGTAGCTACCACAGCCAGTTCAGCACTAGCCTCTAGCTATCTGTCAGGTAGCAGCATCGAACAACTGTTGTGTGTATGGAAATGTTTTGTAGCCTTTTTGCCACGTATCAACAGAGGTAAATTAACTTGGCTAGTTTTCACCAGTTGATGTACCATTAGAGCTAGCCAAAAGTTGGCTAACGTTAGCTAGCTAGCTCACTAACTTTAGCCATTATTTTTGCCTCATTCACACTAGACCTAAATCAAATGATGGAACCAGTGGCCAAACTATTGAAGACCGATTTTCTGACGTTTTTTGACAGCACAATGTGAGTTTTTATTCGAGTCAGTATAGCGATGTGAAGATATTGATCTGTCAGTTTCCCTAGCTAATTCCCTACTTTTCACACTGACACGGTATAAATAGCTCTACAGTCTACACTGTCATGGTGCGGTCAGTACACAACACAATGGTCATCATGTCTAAGCAGGATCAAATGGTGACAGGTATCCCAGCAGGGTCAGACAGCCAGGGAAGACCAGTCTACGGAGCTCAGGTGAATTTAGCAGTATATGATAACAATCAGTGAATGGATACAAAGTTCCATCTTGAGTTGATGGGTAGTCTACAGTCTGGGATCTGAGAATAATGCTCATTTCAATTATTGAACCATTAATTCTATTCTTGGATAATATAATGTGTAAATGTACACCAAGGTAATTCTTTGTCATGCCTCACCTGAGCAGGATTAGATGGTGACAGGGGCCTCAGCACAGTCATGTAACCAGTGAAGACCAGCCTGTGATGATGCTGAGGTGAACTTTTTCATACACAACACTTTATTCTCTCTGTGCAGCAAACACTGGACAAGCCAGAAGCTTAAAAGATTTAAACTATTTTAAAGCAGTCTGACAAACCTGTAAAGTTGATTTCCAAACTGTATCAAGGGTTGATAGAGGATTTTCCTGATGACAGAAACTATTGATGATGATGAATGGATACAGATATGTCTGAATGCCCAGTCATGTTCATATAATCTCAGACATAAATTACTGCAGTTTAAGACCATCCATAGAAAATAGAACAGTGACATTTAATATGATGCACTCAGAAATGTATCCCTCTGCTGGAGGTGTTAAACACAGAAGGGGACATATTTGCATATGTTATGATCCTGTGAAGGCTGGCTGAATTCTGGCAAAGAGTATTTTATTTTATCTCAGCATGTCTACAGATTCTCCCTTCTCCATGTTTTTGTTTGCTTGGAAATGTTGATACTGGAGGCTTATCAGAAGAAACTGTGTAACCTAGCATTTATAGCGTTTAAGAAATGCATTGCCATTCATTGGAAGGTTGGTTATCCTCCCACAATGTCACAATGGATGTCAGAAATGTCAAGTTATGCATCACTAGATTTGATTCATTTCAAGATTAAGGTTATACTTTAAAACTTTCATAAGGTCTGGATGCCTTATATGGAATACTGTATGACAAAAGGGGTCTGTAATGAAAACATGAGATTTATTTAGTGGAGAAGTCGCAAACAGATAATTTTTTTAATGGCACACAAGACACCTTTCTGATTTGTGCCTGTCTCAGTGGACTAATCCATTGAGGAGGCAGTGGGGATGCCACGGTCCAAGAATAGGGGGATTGTGGAACAGATGGAAGAATAGGGGGATTGTGGAACAGATGGAAGAATAGGGGGATTGTGGCTCAGATGCACAAGGCAGGTCTCTCTCCAGAATGTGCTCTCTTTCGCCATTTTGTAGGTATTCATTGTTCATTGTGTGCATTGTTTGCTGTGTCTATCAAATTCCGATTACATATATCACCACTAGTAGCCTACATTTAGCATTAATTCCCATAATTTCTAATCTGCAATTTTTGTTTGGTTACCGTTATTTATATTAATGCATTCAATATATAATTATTACAGTCATTTACCATTCTCAATGTCGGAGTGGACATGTGTTTTGCAGAACTCACAACATATGTTACACTTGTGAGAAAGACATTTTTGTTAATTTCATTCCATTTACAAATTTTGTCAATTTATTAATCGTCTTTGGATTGAAACGCTCCTGTCAATGTTGAGTAAGGACGCGCACCTGATTACGCATCTAGATATACAGGAGAAGTATCTTTATTCTCATATCACTAGTCTACCTGGCTAGTAGACTAGTGATATGTAGGCCTATAAATGTGCCCATTTGGGGATGTCTGATAGTATTTCTGATTGTCTTAACTCACCACCACTAATGAGCTGTGGAGCTTCTAAAAGTAATTGTTCTTTACCTCAAACAGCAAGTAAACAAAGTTTGTTTTCAGAATCAATTGACAGACAATAGTTCTTCCTTTCGATAACCACTTTGCATTAAAGGGAAAAATGTAATGCTCAGATCCAGTGGAAATGTCATACAAATACCTAATCACTTCTTATCCCTTGCACAAATAGCCTACAACTGTGTCCGTCCCGGAGCACAGGAAACTCTGAGGGACAAGAATATTTTATACAATGTTTCAAGTTTGCCAGCATGAGTTTCTGGGCGAACCAGTTGATAATTGATACAATGATTCAAGTTCATTGCAAACAGGCCATGCATAGACAATGTGATTCATAGGATATTTATTTTTAAATCAGGATATTTTCTACCTGCAGGCTGCAATGTTTTTATCTGTTTTTTACTTTAAGATTTGTATAATTTTAATTTAGATTGTCTGTGGTTAATCTACATTCTATGATTTTGAGATAAAGACTATTATACATTTTTAAAAACGGTTCCACAAAAATGTGCATATGAAAATCATAACTGGCACGCAGATTAGTAGATATGGTAAGATGAATTGACAGTCCAAATAGAAAAGATTGCCGACCACTGGTGTAGCCTATTACCGGCAACTTCAGTAGCGTAACACAGAATCTGCTAAGGCAAGCAGCGGGAAAAAGAGGGTTGGGAATAGTTTTTTTCTCTTTTGGTTAGGCTATCTTGATCTCTGGCTCCCTCGAGTAATTTGCATGTCTTAATTATTTAATCAAACAGCCTGCTTAAAGCATCAGACAAGTTCAGCACATATAGTTGATTTTATTAAAACACATAGGGTGTTTATATATTGAAAAATACACATTTAAAAATTTCAACCAATCAGTTGGTCTAAAGAAAAGACTACTCTTGGTTGACCAAGAGTATTTTTTGTCAGTGACAGCCCTAGTAGAATTGCAGAAAATGAGCTTAAGATGTCACCCCCACTTCTAAAACCAAAGTTGCACCCCTGCAATAGGCAAATATGTATGAAAAGTTGAGTTCAAATCAAAAGGGGTGATGTCAAAAAGTGATTGAATTCAAATGGATTTACCCTGTTCACACAGTGGGAGAGAGGGGAGTCAGGGAGAGAACTAACTGACTTCAGTCAGTCATTCACCAATGGTGTCTATTCTTCCCATACATACAGTACCAGTCAAAAGTTTGGACACACCTACTCATTCAAGAGTTTTTCTTATTTTTTTTTTTTTTACTATTTTCTACATTGTATAATAATAGTGAAGACATCAAAACTATGAAATAACACATATGGAATCATGTAGTAACCAAAAAAGTGTTAAAGAAATCAAAAAATATTTTATATGAGATTCTTCTAAGTAGCCACCCTTTGATTTGATGAGAGCTTTGCACACTCTTGGCATTCTCTCAACCAGTTTCACCCAGAATGCTTTTCCAACAGTCTTGAAGGAGTTCCCACATATGCTGAGTAATTGTTGGCTGCTTCCTTCATTCTGCGGTCCAACTCATCCCAAACCATCTCAATTGAGTTGAGGTCGGGTGATTGTGGAGGCCAGGTCATCTGATGCAGCACTCCATCACTCTCCTCATTTGGTCAAATAGCCCGTACACAGCCTGGAGATGTGTTGGGTCATTGCCCTGTTGAAAAACAAATGATAGTCCCACTAAGCGCAAATCAGATGGGATGGCGTATCGCTGCAAAATGCTGTGGTAGCCATGCTGGTTAAATCACAGTGTCACCAGTAAAGCACTCCCACACCTCCTCTTCCATGCTTCATGGTGGGAACTAAACATGCGGCAATCATCCGTTCACCTACTCTGCGTCTCACAAAGATACGGCGGTTGGAACCAAAAATCTTAAATTTGGATTCATCTGACCAAAAGACAGATTTCCACCAGTCTAATGTCCATTGCTTGTGTTTCTTGGCCCAAGCAAGTCTCTTCTTCTTATTGGTGTCCTTTAGAAGTGGTTTCTTTGCAGCAATTCAACCATGAAAACCTGATTCAAGCAGTCTCCTCTGAACAGTTGATGTTGAGATGTGTCTGTTACTTGAACTTTGTGAAGCATTTACAGTTGAAGTCGGAAGTTTACATACACTTAGGTTGGAGTCATTAAAACTCGTTTTTCAACCACTCCACATATTTCTTGTTAAACTATAATTTTGGCAAGTCGGTTAGAACATCTCATTTGTGCATGACACAAGTAATTTTTCCAACAATTGTTTACAGACAGATTATTTCACTTATAATTCACTGTATCACATTTCCAGTGGGTCAGAAGTACACATACACTAAGTTGACTGTGCCTTTAAACAACTTGGAAAATTCCATAAAATGATGTCATGGCTTTAGAAGCTTCTGATAGGCTAATTGACATAATTTGAGTCAATTGGAGGTGTACCTGTGGATGTATTTCAAGGCCTACCTTCAAACTCAGTGCCTCTTTGCTTGACATCTTGGGAAAATCAAAAGAAATCAGCCAAGACCTCAGAAAAAAACATTGTAGACCTCCACAAGTCTGGTTCATCCTTGGGAGCAATTTCCAAACGCCTGAAGGTACCACGTTCATCTGTACAAACAATAGTATGCAAGTATAAACATCATGGGACCACGCAGCCGTCATACCGCTCAGGAAGGAGACGTGTTCTGTCTCCTAGAGATGAACGTACTTCGGTGTGAAAAGGGCAAATCAATCCCAGAACAACAGCAAAGAACCTTGTGAAGATGCTGGAGGAAACAGTTACAAAAGTATCTATATCCACAGTAAAACGAGTCCTATATCGACATAACCTGAATGGCTGCTCAGCAAGGAAGCAGCCATTCAGGTTACTGCTCCAAAACCGACATAAAAAAGCCAGACTACGGTTTGCAACTGCACATGGGGACAAAGATCGTAGTTTTTGGAGAAATGTCCTCTGGTCTGATGAAACAAAAATAGAACTGTTTGGCCATAATGACCATCGTTATGTTTGGAGGAAAAAGGGGGAGGCTTGCAAGCCGAAGAACACCATCCCAACCGTGAAGCACGGGGGTGGCAGCATCATGTTGTGGGGTGCTTTGATGCAGGAGGGACTGGTGCACTTCACAAAATAGATGGCATCATGAGGAAAGAAAATCATGTGGATATATTGAAGCAACATCTCAAGACATCAGTCAGGAAGTTAGAGTCAAGGTATTGGAGTGGCCATCACAAAGCCCTGACCTCAATTCTATAACAAATGTGTGGGCAGAACTGAAAAAGTGTGTGCGAGCAAGGAGGCCTACAAACCTGACTCAGTTACACCAGCTCTGTCAGGAGGAATGGGCCAAAATTCACCCAACTTATTGTGGGAAGCTTATGGAAGGTTACCCAAAACGTTTGACCGAAGTTAAACAATTTAAAAGGCAATACTACCAAATACTAATTGAGTGTATGTAAACTTCTGACCCACTGGGAATGTGATGAAAGAAATAAAAGCTGAAATAAATCATTCTCTCTACTATTATTCTGACATTTCACATTCTTAAAATAAAGTGGTGATCCTACCTGACCTAAGACAGTGAATTTTTACTAGGTTTAAATGTCAGGAATAGTGAAAAACTGAGTTTAAATATATTTGGCTAAGGTGTATGTAAACTTCCGACTTCAACTGTATTCGGGCTGCAAATTCTGAGGCTGGTAACTCTGGGTCTTCCTTTGGCGGTCCTCATGAGAGCCAGTTTCATCATAGCACCTGATGGCTTTTGTGACTGCACTTTTCAGGGATGACTGACCTTCACGTCTTAAAGTAATAATGGACTGTCGTTTCTCTTTGCTTATTTGAGCTGTTCTTGCCATAACATTGACTTAGTATTTTACCAAAAAGGGCTATCTTCTGTATACCACCCCTACCTTGTCACAGCACAACTGATTGGCTCAAACGCATTAAGGAAAGAAATTCCAGAAATTAATTTTTAACAAGGCACACTGTTAATTGAAATGCATTCCAGATGACTACCTCATGAAGCTGGTTGAGAGAACGCCAAGAGTGTGCAAAGCTATCATCAAGGCAAAGGGTGGCTACTTTTGAAGAATCTCAAACATTTAATATTTATTTTTTTGTTTAACACTTTTTTGGTTACTACATGATTCCATGTGTGTTATTTCATAGTTTTGATGTATTCACTATTATTCTACAATATAGAAAATAGTACACATAAAGAAAAACCCTGGAATTAGTAGTGTCCAAACTTTTGACTGGTACTCTACATCCCCTCCAAAGCCGAAAATAACATTACTAATCTAACCCCGGGCACGTTGGAACCGCACCGCACAGAACCAGCAATACTGTGATTCACCAACTAAGTAGGAGACTTGCATAATACCATATTATTTCCTTTTCAGCATTGCCATTTGTCAAAACAAGGTGAAAGCTGCATTCCCACATAAACAAGAGAGTTTAGCAGTCTACCTTGTTGTAGTTCTATGGAACGTGTAGCATCACTGCAGCACCACTATGATTTCAGAAACAAACATGTGAAGAGGGAGAGAGCTTTGACCTAATTTCTATGACAGGAAGAAAACCTGTATGGTCTCCTTGATATTGCAATTAACATGAAGGCAGTTTATAGCCTAGCGACTAGAGAAAAATGCACTGACTGCAAAGCAAATTGGAAGATTGTTTTAACGTTGAGAGGTATACTTCTGGTGGTAAGTAATACATCCAGTCACGGGATATACTAGCATACAATTAATACTGTAGCCATATCAAAAGCCTCATCCAATAAGTAATATCTCTATATATTGTCATTACTCAACAACACTGACATTGCAGGCGAAAATAATAAAGACCAACACTTATTTTTTTTTAGGGCACTAACCAGCTAATTAAATGAAAATTCTAAAAAAGGAAGTCAGTGTTTTCATCCTCCCGGACAACAGAGCAGCGCGAGCGAGTCGTGCCTGCAGTTCTCGCCACTGACACCGGACGGGTGTTTGTTGATGTTTATCTGGGACACACTCATAGGAGCATTTACCAGGCACAACAACTCTTCAACTCGTTCTCTTTTCCCTGTCCCAAGCCCTTACCTTCAGACAGCTCCAAATCCAACTCCGCCAATTGGTCCCTGACCTCTTTTGGTAGTGCTGACATATCCACGCCTCGGCCCGCCATCGTTGCACGAATAATACGGAGTAGTATGTAACAATCAAGGAAAAGTGGTAACACGTTCCTGAGTCAACGAGAAAAGCAGATATCAAGATGTGGATTGTACTCCATCCTTGCGACTCCCTGACACCGCCATAACTGTGAGCGATGAACAACTCGCCAAAGGAATCTGTCACATGACCATGTATGATGTTAATTGTTGTGACTGGAGCATGAGATCAGTAGACGGTCTGCTCCCCCTGGCGTTACTGTGTGGCAACTGAATGTAGAAGAGCATTTTGTACACCACTGACTGAACACAGGTAACTGCCAAAATAATGGAAACAGTTGGGGATGGGGGAAATGGGGGATACAACATATTTTGAAAGCAGGTGCTTCCACACAGGTATGGTTCCTCCGCTAATTAATAATTAACATACCATTATGCGTAGAGTCCTGTATAAAAATGCTAGGTAGGTCATGATTTTGGCTACCAAGGATGATGATGCCACCTCCATAAGAAATTACGTAATTTTATGTTTTGTTGATGGTGAGGGAAGTGTTCAATTGGGTTGAAATCTGGTGACTGAGATAGCCATGTCATGGTTTACATAGCCGTTCTGGCTCGTGGTGGGCCAGTGCCCTATTAAGACAATTTATGTTGGTGATTCCTTTATTTTGGCAGTTACCTTTAGATATGGCTATGGTCCATGATATCCGTCAGTCAGCTATTTCAATTTCATGACAAGATGAACATCCCAAGCTCACACAAATCATGGTGAAGTACACCATTTTAGCAGCTAATCCTAACTTCCACAGAAATAGAATTTTCAGTTAGTCATTCATCAATGTCAATGAGACTCAGTGAAAAATATACTTAGTGGAAGTTAGGATTCACCCCTCAATGTCTTTACAGTCACACACAGGGTCTCTTTCTCTGATTTTCAAACATATACAAAACATTAAGAACACCTGCTCTTTCCATGACATAGACTAACCAGTAGAAAGCTATGATCCCTTATTTATGTCACTTGTTAAATCCACTTCAATCAGTGTAGATGAAGAGGAGTCAGGCTAAATAAGGATTTTTAAGCCTTAAGACAATGTGTGCCATTGAGGGTGAATGGGCAAGACAAAAGGTTTAAGTGCCTTTGAACAGGGTATGGTAGTAAGTGCCAGGACGGGCACGTGGTAATGGCTAGAGCGGTATAAATGGAAAGGTATCAACAATCACATGATTTCCATGTGTTTGATGCCATTCCATTCACTCTGTTCCAGAAATTATGAGTCGTTCTCCCCTCGGCAGCCTCCACTGGTACACACACACTTCGTTTTCCGTGTGAGTACTTAAGTACTCAGGCAACCAGTTTTTGGCACCTGTGGCTGAGCACCCTGAGCCAGTACCGCATCAGAGACACCTTCTGCTCCTACTCTGTCATGGAGCTATGCACCAAGGGGATAGGCACGCAGACAGATACTCAGCATGAATATTATTAACCTGAAACCATTACATTATTTATTTTGCTGGAGATAGTTTATTAGTTGAGACTATACACAAGTTCATTTCACCCGCCTTAAGGTGGAATAATTTTTGGGGAAAACTCCCTCGACACATTCTTAGAGACAATCAATTTCCACAATAGTTTGTAGAGGTTACACTGTTGAAGACAGACATTTCCCTCCTCTTGACAGAACATGAGGGGACTGGTAACATGACAGGGTGGAGAAGCTACAGCAATAAAATGACTTTAATAGAACATTTAAAATATTGATATGTAAAAAAAAAAAAATTACAAAAAGATGAGGAAATAAACAATATGGCATTCCTCAAAGCTAAATGACAGTGGTAAATACATAAAAGGACATTCCTCACTGACATTTCATGCCATATTCAAATTAAGAGTCTTAGAAAAGTGATATTCCAATAGACAGTTTTTCAAATGGGGTAAAGCATCCAAGCCTTAGAGATGATCTTTAACTCAATATAGATGTTCCCTAATCCAGATTTGCATTCAAGAACGTTGTAGATTTATATTTCCTTTGATCACCTAGAATTTCAACCATTTTCATTGAATTAGAACAACCCATTCTACCACTGACTTCACTAAACACGCTTCGGGTAAACGCAGGAACATTAATATTGAATATAAAAATATATTGTACTACTTTTTCCTTCAACTAACTTTAGCCTGGGTAAATTATTTATCTAATGAAGAGTTTGCTGATTATTACATAAAGTATAATCTAAAACCTAACCATTTCAAGTGTTACATTAGGACATTATCATTGTTTGCATCAGTCATTTGAAAAGCAGTATGTTAAAACCAGCGATAATATTAACAGACACCAGCACACAGACAGTGGTCTTCATCAGTGTCCTCTAATATCCATGCAGTCAATAAGGGGTTTCATACACATTGCCAGAAAGCAGAATTCCTACGAGGTCAAAAAAAAAAGGCCAGACACCGACTGTATCCTTACTTTGGCTCACTCCATGACAAGAGGAAAAAAATATGCACACAATATTTCACGCGTATTCAAAAAAAAAAAAAAAAAAATTCCCAAGGATTAACAGCTGCATAAAGAAGATACATATGTAAGGAACGATTTACACTGTAGACAGGGGAAAGAAGAATTGGAAATAGACAACAAAAACTACATTCTTTGATCGAGTGTGTGTATGTCACAGGTGTGTGAGTACATACACTTCTATATACAGTTGAAGTCGGAAGTTTACATACACCTTAGCCAAATACATTTAAACTCAGTTTTTCACAATTCCTGACATTTAATTCTAGCAAAAATTCCCTGTTTTAGGTCAGTTAAGATCCCCACTTTATTTTAAGAATGTGAAATGTCAGAATAATAGCAGAGATAATTATTTCCTTCAGCTTTTATTTCTTTCATCACGTTCCCAGTGGGTCAGAAGTTTACATACACTCAATTAGTATTTGGTAGCATTGCCTTTAAATTGTTTAACTTGGGTCAAATGTTTTGGGTAGCCTTCCACAAGCTTCCCACAGTAAGTTGGGTGAATTTTGGCCCATTCCTCCTGACAGATCTGGTGTAACTGAGTCAGGTTTGTAGGCCTCCTTGCTCGCATACACTTTCTCAGTTCTGCCCACAAATTTTCTATAGGATTTGAGGTCAGGGCTTTGTGATGGCCACTCCAATACCTTGACTGTTGTCCTTAAGCCATTTTGCTACAACTTCTATTTTGTGAAGTGCACCAGTCCCTCCTGCAGCAAAACACCCCCAAAACATGATGCTGCCACCCCCATGCTTCACAGTTGGGATGGTGTTCTTCAGCTTGCACCTCCACCTCCAAACATAACGATGGTCATTATGGCCAAACAGTTCTATTTTTGTTTCATCAGACCAGAGGACATTTCTCCAAAAAGTACGATCTTTGTCCCCATGTCCAGTTGCAAACCGTAGTCTGGCTTTTTTATGGTGGTTTTGGAGCAGTGGCCTCTTACTTGCTGAGCGGCCTTTCAGGTTATGTCGTTTTACTGTGGATATAGATACTTTTGTACCGGTTTCCTCCAGCATCTTCACGAGGTCCTTTGCTGTGGTTCTGAGATTGATTTGCCCTTTTCACACCAAAGTACGTTAATTTCTAGGAGACAGAACGCGTCTCCTTCCTGAGCGGTATGACGGCTAAGGTGGTCCCATGGTGTTTATACTTGCATACTATTGTTTGTACAGATGAACGTGGTACCTTCAGCCGTTTGGAAATTACTCCAAAGGATGAACCAGACTTGTGGAGGTCCACAAATTATTTTCTGAGGTCTTGGCTAATTTCTTTTGATTTTCCCAAGATGTCAAGCAAAGAGGCACTGAGTTTGAAGGTAGGCCTTGAAATACATCCACGGGTACACCTCCAATTGACTCAAATTATGTCAATTAGCCTGTCAGAAGCTTCTAAAGCCATGACATAATTTTCTGAAATGTTCCAAGCTGTTTAAAGGCACAGTCAACTTAGTGTATGTGAACTTCTGACCCACTGGAAATGTGATACAGTGAATTATAAGTGAAATAATCTGTCTGTAAATTTTGGGGGGGGAAATTACTTGGGTCATGCACAAAGTAGATGTCCTAACTGACTTCCCAAAACTATAGTTTGTTAACAAGACATTTTGGGAGTGGTTGAGAAACAAGTTAATGACTCCTACCTAAGTGTATGTAAACTTCCGACTTCAACTGTACAGTGACAGTGCATCCAAGCTAGGATCAATCAGAAAATGGGCCCAAGAGGCAGGACTACTGTTCAGTGATTATCATTGGCTGTGAGGCTATCAGTGTGTCCAAGGTCATAGAGCATAGGATGGAGATAGATGGGGAGGGGAGTGAGAAGTACTATCAACAGGTGGAATTTCAAATTTCAAATCAGGTCCCTTTCTCTCTTTCAATCTCTTGCACACATCATTGTGCCAGTCCAGCCTCGTAAAGCCCAATGTAGAGTTCTTACTGGCTCCCTGCGCCTGCTCATCATCTGGGGGCGGGCTGCGGCTGTGTGGCCATGAGGACCCCTCCCTGCTGGGCCGCCCCCATGCCGGCCAGGACCGACATGGCTACTGCCTCAGCCGCGCGGACGCTCAGCCCGTTGACGGTGTTGGCCCCAGGGCTGGGGGCAAGGGGCGAAGGCCCATGCTGGATAACCGGGGCTGGGGAGCCCATAGGCTCAGAGGGGGGGTCCCTGGAGTTCTCCTCTACTCCTGCAGCTACAGACAGAGAGAGAAACATTCACCCTTAAAGAGAGGTGAGAGGCAAGCAATAGATTAGATGGATGAGTTGGAGGTTGATCCTGGATTGATGGATCAGTAGGTAGATAGATGTACAGGTTGATGGAAAGGGGACAGATATGAGAGCCTAAATTAACAATCAACCAGATGGAGTGAATGAAAGACTTGTGTGATTGATAGTTGATTCATGCATGGTTTGTCTTTATTACCTATGTAGGCAGACTTCTTCTGCATGGCAGTGACAGGGCAGTCTTTGTGGGCCAGCAGCAGCTGTTTCAGTTGGGTCACCTCGTTCCTCAGCAGACCCACTTCATTCTGATAGAAACAGAACACAAAGACAATGTACACACAAAGTTGTTCTCAACCACTGACAAGCATACAATAAAACCACATGGGCAGGAGAATGATATTAGGGATCCTACCAGTATAATACAATCCCAGACGGGTTCATTGTTTTAAGTTTGCCTTTCTCTGCTGTTGTAATAGCCCAGTTACGGTCTATTGTAACTGACTGTAATAGACAGTCTAGGTCCAGTTACGGTTGTAGGGCGATAGACTCACGGTCAAAGAAACATTCATGGTAGCCAGGTCCTCTGCCTTCCTCTCCAGAGAGCCGACCCACACCTTGCGTTTCTGTCGGCAGCGAGAAGCCGCCGCCCTGTTCCTCTCCAGGAAGCGCTGCCTCCTCTCGTCTGGGTCAACCTCTGCACCCCGCCGCCTCCTACCACCCGTGGGCTGGGCTGGGGACACCTGGGGAAGACGGGAGGGGAAGGTGTTATACACTCTGGACTGGGTGTGTATGTATGAGAGAATGAGAAAGAATGCCAGAGTGCACAAGAGTGTGTGTGTGTGTGTGTGTGTGTGTGTGTGTGTGTAAAAGTGCATTTGCATGTGTATTTTAAAGTGTTTCCATGTATACGCCTCTCACCATCATGTCCTCTGAATGTAGACTATACCCAAATGGAGAGGAGGAGCCACTGCTGGTTTGCTGTGTGAGTATATGTAAATCATATAGGCATGAGAGTGTGCCTGTGCATATTTTAACTTAATGTTTGTGCACAAAAGTTTGGCAAATTACATGCAAGCGACATGAGATCTAAGAACTAGATCCGCAATTTTATATTCCATTTTGTTGGACTCGAGTGATACCTTTCCATGTGTGGGCTACACAGAAGTATCGCTTGAGCCCAAACAAATGGAATATAACGTTACGGATAAAGTTTGGAATGACAATTTCAAGGGTACAACATCTAAAGACCTGCATCACTATACTGAGAGCATTGCAGTTCTAAAAAGGAAGTATTTGGGTGTTTTTGGAACCTTTATTGTTGTCCATATCTCTTATCAATATCTTTAGTTGCCAGCATATTTAATCTACAAAACATGTTTTGTAACAGCTTTTGGTTTGTTCAGTGTCCTTTCTAGTATTTTGATCATTTCTGGGGGTTCAGTCTGTCATTGCCACTAGCCCACTTTAGGCTTTTCAGAGGTGACTCCTCACATCAGTTCTAGTATAAACTCCCCTCTAGTGACTGGGCTGCAGCCCTAACAGAGTGTAACAACCAGGGAGAACAGAAGCATTTAGCAGATTCCACCTTACCCTTAGTTATTGTGTGTGTTACCTGTGGCTGTGCGGGAGAGGGGGTGTCAGAGTGCTGCGAGGGCTGCTGGCTCTGCTCATGTCTCTGGGGGACAGTGGGGCTGGAACCTGCCCCCCCTGGACCCTCTCCAGCCCCGTTTTGAGCCCCCGGGCCATGCTGCTGCTGTTGTTGGGTCAGCGCTGCCTTCAGCCTCTACAGAGAGTGGGAGGGATGGGGACAAACAAATGTCATACAGACATCAACAACCTGCCTTCCTAGGGTTGTAAATCTACTGGTAATTTACCAAAATGACCACAAGTTCCAGTAACTTTGGTAATAAACAGTTACCGTTAACATTGCCTCCCTTTAACTTCCACGGGTATGGGTAGGCCCACTGATATTTGTTTCTTAACTGTGTGTGTGTGTGTGTGTGTGTGTCCCTGCCGTTGCATGCGTCTCTCACCATCTTGGCCTCTGAGTGTAGACTATACCCAGATGGGGAGGAGGAGCCACTGCTGGTCCCACCAATCGGAGGGCCTGGAATCCCAGGGATGTTGGGCACCATATTAAATGGCCTCGCCAGCTACAAATTACACAGGAAGGGACAAAATAAGAGAAGACAAAATAACACCTACCAATGACCTGGCATTATCAAGATGTTCATGTTCATTAGACATTACTACTTTCACTCACGATGCTGATGTAAAAAGGGCATTATAAATAAATGTGATTCACTCACAGATATGACTGAGGTCATATTTGGGCTGGGGAGGAGAGGGACCGTCTGTCCGTTGGGGAGATGCATTACCAGCGGGAAGGAACCTGTCGGGGAGCTGAGAACGGGAGATAGATTAGTATAAATTAAATAGACAGAGCGAACACAAACAAAGAGAGATCTTGGCAGATTAGACTCACCCCAGTTGTCTGTTGGAGGGCGGGGTTTGTGTGATGACAGAGGTTGGCGAGGGCAGAGTCGGGTGCAGGGGGTCGTAAACAAGGTGAATGGGAAGGGACCCTGGGCGTACGATAGTTGGCGTGGGGGCAGCGCTCACCACCGGCCGTGGAGGAGGAGTCTCCTGTCAACACAAATCACATCCAGTCAGACAGAAGCTGCGTTTGCACAGACAGCCCAATTCTGATCTTTCTTCCACTAATTGGTCTTTTGACCAATCACATCAGATCTTTCAAATCAGATCTTTTTCAGAGCTGAACTGATTGGTCAAAAGACCACTTAGTGGAAAAAAAGATCAGAATTGTTAACACAGCCTGAGAGAAACTCAGGTGGGAGTTGGACACTATAGGCCGCTGAGGTGAACCCACTAAGAGGCCCACTAAGTTTCAACTTTTTGCTGACATCTTTACTTGCCTCACAGCTAAGTGATTAATTTGCAGGCTCTCTTTGGCCACCACTGTTCCCTTCGCTCTCTCACCCAAATTACCATGCAAATTTGACAAGAGGAAAGCACATACAACGATTAATCTGTTCAACCATACACCCCGTTCACCTGGCCCCCAGGTTGTACCTTTCCTCTCACCATTGGCTCTTTGCTGCTGTCCGACATGCTGGAGGTGGAGTCAGGACTGCCTGGGGGGGAGGAGTCAACCTCCAGAGGCCCCTCATCCTCCTCTTTCACCCCAGAGGGGGTCTGTAGGGGTGGGGCTGGAAGCTGGGAGGCCGTGAGCTGTGTGGGGACCAACAACCAGACACACAACATTTATCAGTCGGTCAAACTACCAGTGTTTAAAAACCGAACCCATCATAGCCCCTCCACAATCCTCACCCTCACCGGGTTTTTGTTCCTTTGGTCATCCTCATGGGCCTTCCGGAACTCCTGCTCGAAGGAGCTGGCCAGCTCGTTGAACAGACCCACCTCCTCACAGTTCTTCAGGAAGCGGGTGGGTGTGGGGGTCTGGTCTGGTGAGAGAGAGAGAGAGAGAGAGAGAGAGAGAGAGAGAGAGAGAGAGGGTAGAAATTGGCAACTTACTGATGTTGCACACCGCGTTCAGCCAATCAGGTGGCAGCAGTCTTGTTTACTCCTGTCTGCAACATCAGGAAGTAGCATTAGCCAGTCTAGCATGGTAGTAGAACCATTAAAGCGAGTTACAGAGGAAACCGATGCCTTTGCAGCCTGAATGGAGGATGTTATATGGGGGACACGAGTGTATAGCCGGCTGGGCTGACTGCGTCGACACCAAGATGTAGTACGACATCAGGAAGAACTACGCCCTCTAGGGGTCTTGGTGCTAGTCCACACAGGGTGGTGTTTGTTTAATAGCTAGTCAAAAATATGTTCTATCATATAATTGCTTTATACAGTATACTTGAGAAATGCTGGGAATGCTAAAGGCAAGCACCTGCAATGATGACGGAGTCAGTTCTGGCAGGACCAAATTTCAGGGTCATCTCATGCTTGTGTTTGTGGACTGATAGATGGTCTTCATTAGTAAATCTCTGTGTACAAAGATAACACAAGACACAGGTGATAGACATCAGATGGCTCCTGAAATCCAAGATATGTAAAGAGGTGAAAGAGTGGGGGGAAAAGAGAATGAGGGATGAAGAGAAAACGAGGGAAAGAGACCTTACCTGGCCACAGCCTGGGGCGGTGCACACAAAAGGTCGATCGTCCCCCATCTCACACAAAGAGCCTGCAATAAAGAGGTATGGGAAAGGAAGAGAATGGGAAATGTGTTACTCTGTCTGCTTCTTACACCTAGGTAATGAAAAAAACGGTCTGTATTGGACAATAAATTAGGGTTAACAGATATATTCACATAAATAATGTTCATTACTTCCAATTAAAGTACTTTGTTTACATTACATAACACAAAGCCATTTATTGTTCTAGTATCAAACAAAGGTAGCTAATAATGGTGACACGTTAATCTTCTTGGAGCAAAAAGTTAAATACATAACGTTAACTACCTATCTAATAGTAAAATACGCCTACTGGTTAGCTGTCCTAGGTAAATTGCCTCCTTTCGGCTAACTGTCAACAGCGCAGTCTCAGCACAGAAACTAGGTAACAGAAGCTGCTAGTAAGGTAACGAACTCGCTAGCTAGCCATCTTGCCCCTTCCTTGTTAGCTAACTAGCCATGGGCCAATGATTACAACATCACTTTAAGTTAACGTTAGCTAGCTAGTTAGCAAGATGATGTCAGACAGGATGAAGAACGGACCTCGCTATTCAATATCTGACAGGCCATTAGCATTATCACCAGATGGTTTGGTACAGCAGACCATCAGCCACCATTGCCATTCACGGCCGAGCTAATTTAAAGGGCTTCTTGCGGTCGCTGTTATTGCTAAGCTAGTTATTTGATTTTTTTCAGCTAACTTGCTAACGCCTTGCCATAGAGAATAACGTTACTTACTGTACACAACACCCAGGCTAGCTAGCTGGCTAGGGCACTGACACAATTTGAGGCGCGTCAAATAAGTATTTCAGAATGGGGAAGGTAAATGTGACAGACGGTCAATTGTTCCACGACAAAGTATTTTCGGTAACATCTTGATATCTGAACACGAGCAAGTCTAATGTTTACAAACTCACCCAACGTCCCTGGCTAGCTACCGCTCCGCTGCTGGATATCCGCTGCGGTGAAATAGCGCGAGAAGTGAAAATATTCTATTTCTTACGTAACAGGATGGCTGAAAAAATCTAATATTACAAACATGAGGCTTGAATGTGTCCTCTAATCCCCCCCTAAAAAAAACTGAGAGACCTGCAATTGTTTTTTTCATGACACTTTCATCTAAATATAACATATTGTATGTTTGATGTAAGTGTAAGGTACACATCATGGTATATATGATGCCAGAATATTTTCAGATAAATCAAATGTCACATGCTTCGTAAACAATGGGTGCAGACCAACAGTAAAATGCTTACTTACGAGCCTTTCCCAAAGATTCAGAGAAAAAGACAAATAGAAAAATAACAAGGAATAAATACACAATGGGTAACAATAACATGGCCATATACAGTCATGGCCAAAAGTTGAGAATGACACATTATTTTCAACAAAGTTTGCTGCTTCAGTGTCATATATTTTTGTCAGATCTTACTACGGAATACTGAAGTATAATTACAAGCATTTCATATGTGTCAAAGGCTTTTATTGACAATTACATGAAGTTGATGCAAAGAGTCAATATTTGCAGTGTTGACCCTTGTTTTTCAAGACCTCTGCAATCCACCCTGGCATGCTGTCAATTAACTTCTGGGCCACATTCTGACTGATGGCAGCCCATTCTTGCATAATCAATGCTTGGAGTTTGTCAGAATTTGTGGGTTTTTGTTTGTCTTGCCTCTTGGGATTGACCACAAGTTCTCAATGGGATTAAGGTCTGGGGAGTTTCCTGGCCATGGACCCAAATATCGATGTTTTGTTCCCCGAGCCTCTAAGTTATCACTTTTGCCTTATGGCAAGGTGCTCCATCAGCTGGAAAAGGCATTGTTCGTCACCAAACTGTTCCTGGATGGTTGGGAGAAGTTGCTCTCGGAGAATGTGTTGGTACCATTCTTTATTCATGGCTGTGTTCTTAGGCAAAATTGTGAGTGAGCCCACTCCCTTGGCTGAGAAGCAACCCCACACATGAATGGTCTCAAGATGCTTTACTGTTGGCATGACACAGGACTGATGGTAGCGCTCACCTTGTCTTCTCCGGACAAGCTTTTTTTCCTGGATGTCCCAAACAATTGGAAAGGGGATTCAGAGAAAATGACTTTACCCCAGTCCTCAGTAGTCCAATCCCTGTACCTTTTGCAGAATATCAGTCTGTCCCTGATGTTTTTCCTGGAGAGAAGTGGCTTCTTTGCTGCCCTTCCTGACACCAGGCCATCCTCCAAAAGTCTTCGCCTCACTGTGCGTGCAGATGCACTCACACCTGCCTACTGCCATTCCTGAGCAAGCTCTGTACTGGTGGTGCCCCGATCCTGCAGCTGAATCAACTTCAGGAGACGGTCCTGGCGCTTGCTGGACTTTCTTGGGCACCCTGAAGCCTTCTTCACAACATTTGAACCGCTCTCCTTGAAGTTCTTGATGATCCGATAAATGGTTGATTCAGGTGCAATCTTACTGGCAGCAATATCCTTGCCTGTGAAGACCTTTTTGTGCAAAGCAATGATGATGGCACGTGTTTCCTTGCAGGAAACCATGGTTGACAGAGTAAGAACAATGATTCCAAGCACCACCCTCCTTTTGAAGCTTCCAGTTTGTTATTCGAACTCAATCAGCATGACAGTGATCTCCAGCCTTGTCCTCGTCAACACTCACACCTGTGTTAACGAGAGAATCAATGACATGTCAGCTGGTCCTTTTGTGGCAGTGCTGAAATGCAGTGGAAATGTTTTTTGGGATTCAGTTCATTTGCATGGCAAAGAGGGACTTTGCAATTAATCTGATCACTCTTCATAACATTCTGGAGTATATGCAAATTGCCATCGTACAAACTGAGGCAGCAGACTGTGAAAATGAATATTTGTGTCATTCTCAAAACTTTTGGCCACGACTGTACACGGGGTACCAGTACTGAGTCAATGTGCAGGGGTACTAGGTAACTGAGGTAGATATGTACATATAGGTAGGTTTAAAGTGACTAGGCAACAGGATAAACAGTAGCAGAGGCATATGTGAGTCAAAAGTGAGTCATATGTGAGTCTTTCACTATTGTAAAGTGGTTGTTCCACTGGATGTCATAAGGTGAATGCACCAATTTGTAAGTCGCTCTGGATAAGAGCGTCTGCTAAATGACTTAAATGTAAATGTAAATGTAAAAGAGTTAGTGCAAAAAGGGCAATGCAGATAAATAGTCCAGATAGCTATCAGTTAACTATTGAGCAGTCTTATGGCTTGGGGGTAGAAGCTGTTCAGGGTCCTGTTGGTTCAAGGCTTGGTGCATAAGTGCCACTTGCGGTGTGGTAGCTGAGAGAACAGTATGACTTGGGTAGCTGGAGTCATTTAACATTTTTAGGGCCTTCCTCTGACACCGCCTGGTATAGGGGTCCTGGATGGCAGGAAGCTCGGCCCCAGCGATGTACAAGATACAAATACTATACATGGTATATAGAAGATAAACATAACTCACAATGTAATATTTTGAAAGCCACGCTGATGCCAGTACAAAACTGTTAGCGATACTTGATTTTGAGAGGTTAACATGATGGCACAGTGTAGTTGGAAATTTGGGACGCATATCAATCAAGATGGATATTTATGGACTGCACTCATGCAATGACAAAACAATTATATTGCCCCACTACATAGTTTGATTCAATAAATACAATGCAGTGTTTATTCGCATACATATTCACGTTTGAAATGATACAACATTCACCAAACAAGTGTGTATATGGTCCTGCTTCCACCACCCTTGGGCTTGCTTCTCACCTTTCTATAGGAGCTGTCATGTTATTGGAGCAGCGTATTCAATTATCAGCATTGTCATGTGAGACTCAAAACATGTGTACACACAAGGTCTACGAACAGCCTCCATATGACAGACCAAAGAATACTTATTTCTTAGAGGTTAGAGGACCTTGTATGCTTTCTGGTTGTTTTAAGCTTTTGGAAAATCATGACTGATACAACACACAAAACACCACCACGGCCCATAATTCTGTATTTCACGTGAACAAGTTCAATGGGATTACGAGCGCCACGCATTTTACCTTCCCACTAAACCTGCCCTGCTCAAAATTAAAGTGAATTTATGTTACTTTTACTTTGCAGAGAAGGAAAAACTCAACACTGAGAAGGCACTAGAATTTTGGTTTGGCCTGAAACGTTTATTTGGACATGAAGAAAGGAGACTGTCAAAGTATAACTGGTGGACACACACACACTTTTAACACAGATGTCCGGGACAAGACCACAGAGCACCGCACACAAAACATTTAGAAATACAGACGGCAAAATCATTGCAAGCACAGGACCCAGAATCAGCATCTAAGGCAAAAACAAGAAATATTTGTACTTTATTATTCTTTTAAGTTTTTGTTCAGACATCTATTAAATCAGTAATTCAGTGTCTCACCCCCCCCCCACTCGTACGTTACCATGTCCCAGCTGCACTCCCTCCAACGCCTTTGTCCCAGCAGGGAAGTGCTACAAAAACTAATCAAAACAGTTAAAGAAAAATAAAACCCTATTCCTGTAATAATTTCAGCAAACCTGCTAAACACCTTTTCTTCAACGTAGACATCTAAAAATGATTTTACACCTTACAGGATTAAGAGATTATTTTCAAACAAAAGTTAGTGCATTTCATTCCACAACACCACTAGCTGCTCTTAGCTTAGCCATTAATGGATGTAAAAATATAAAATAAGAACATAGGCCCAGTGGTTAGATAGATAACATGTTACTGCACTGCTAGCACCCAGGCAGTGCACTGAATTCTCACTTCAACCAAGTCACAAATCAGATAGTTTTGGAAATACACACACACACATTTTGTGAGAAAAAAACACACAAAAAAACACTAAATGCACTGAAAGAAAAAGGTACATCAGAGTACATAAAAAAACTAAAGTCAAACTGCAGAACTCTTTCAAAACATTTACTCAAATCTAAATATGCTTACTAATAGAGAGAAAAAAAAGAAAAACCCGACTAAAGATTAGCCTTCTAGGCGCAAAATCTGTACAAGAACATTCAGACCACCTACACAAGTGGCCTTCCCTCAAATAGGACTACATTAATAAAGCATAACTGGCCAATCAAGAGAGACAGGGAACATGATCAATTAACTGACAGCTTTTCCATCCAACAGTAGGAGGGTTACGAGTTCTCCACATCCCACCCAGAAACAGTTGTGTTGGCGCAAGTTCCCAAGGTTGTCTTTTTGCCTGCTTGACTTTGGTCTGGATCATAGAGATCGATCAATGTTGTATCTGTGCCAATGAGGCCATCTCCATTTAAAGTAGTCAATTTTCTTCTTCTGATAAAGGAAAAAAGTGTAAAGCTAAAATTGGCAACTTACCAGCTACAGTGTTGAAGTCTAGAAACAAATCTTGAGTAATTAATTTATTGTGGCCACTAGTTGGCGGTCAATGCTCTGATCATTGGCTGCTCCCAATCCATAGGAATCCCCACCCAGTTGACTACTTTAAAATGGCAATGTCCATGCAAAAAACAGTTATTTCCACATAATGATCTCTATACATTTATGGTCTGGATAGTGTTCAATCCATTAATACACAAAGGCTGAATTATGAGTTTGTAAGCGCATATAAAAGGAACAGATATGAAGGTTGATGCTCCCCATGTCAAGTCAACTCTCCTAACATTACGCAAACTTCCATTTTGCAAACAATGGACATGTACGGAATTTAAAACAAATCGTGAGATATGCATTAAAATCTTCAATCAAAAAAAATCTAAGACAGTAAAAAGAAAATCCAAAAGTGAAATGTACAAGAAAAAAAAGTGCCTAAATCAAAATCTTATGATTTAGCCTGACACCAAAACCCTAATATCCGACAGTTGCTCTGCCCTCAATCCCATCCCAAAATAACATGACTCATCATTATCACCCTTCAGAATCTCTGCTCAATGAATCAACGGCAACATTGAAAAAGGATAACCCCAAAACGGACATGATCAGACTTCGACAGCATATCACTGACAAGAAAACAGCCCTCTCTCTGTACACGATAAGCACTAAAACACCAACCAACACCACACCTGGAAGTCTCCACTGGCCACCCCTAATCTCATACTGGGACAGGTTCGGTACTCCGCATGTTATCAACTCAAATTGAGAAGTCAGAACACTAACCGGACTCTTGCTGGGGAAGAACTTTACCGACAAATATATATATCTTTTTTGATTTGCATTAAAAACGTAAAATTCCAGTGATCGCTGCCCAAAACCAGTAAGCTCCTTTATAGATTAATTCCTGATGCCAACAAATAAGAGAATGAGAACGTTTACTTGCCTTCAGAATTCATGCCATTTTAAAATGAGCAAGCTCGAATACATAGTACCAGAGGCTAGTTTCATGCTTGGGATCCCATTACTACTCTATAAAATACCATATTCTACATGATACAAGAGCTACCAAAATGCATGGCAGACTACTCTGGAACATGTTGCACAGATATGATGGCATGTTGAAATACCAGATAGCTGGGGTGGAAGGGTTTCTATTTGATGATAAAGACTACCTGTTCCATCAAGACATAAATAGGAAGGTATATGTTAACGCCGGTATCCTGCATTTGACCACATAGGTACAATTAATTGTACATATTAATACAACAGGTTAAACTTTTATGCAAGACACAAATAATTAAAACTGCTCTTCTTAAAATGTCAATCAGCAGTTGAAACAAAGCGTTCGCCCTACCCTGTTACAGTAAAAAGCTGAGGGATGGGGATGGAGAAATGTAACAGCTCAAATTCATAGACTGAGCTATGGATGCAAGGACTAACCATCTAGCATAAAAATTACAGTTATAACCATGTTTTGAGGCTATATAGACTTAGTTTGCATTTACGTTGTTCACAAACATTGGAGTAAAACAGGCTTATATATTTTGGGTTCTGATGGAGTATGACAGTGGAACAAAGCTTTGATACTTGAAGAATCAATTCGTACATAAATTAATAATAGGTCCAATAATGAATGTAGCAATAATGAATTGCCCCTTTAAAAAGGCTACGTATAAAATGGTCAAATTCATGGTAACGGTGTACGTGTCAGGTGTCTACGATGCGAGTGCTGACTGCCTCAACTACCAAACACCTTCACCAAGGGAAGACTCCACCCTTTCTCATGAGCTGTTACCCATGACAACACTTCCTGATCCACTCAAATCCCAACCCCTAAACAATGGATTGGTGGGTCATGTTCATAACACTGTAGCAAACCATTAAAAAAAAACATTTTGCAATGAAAAACAAAAGCAAGCAGTTCTTATAGGAAAACTTCTGAGAGTACCTTGCCGTGTCACTCAGTTTTGCACCTACTGAACTTGACCCTGGATGGAGAGATTATGCACTAATGGTTGGCGCAATCACCAACCAAAGCATATTTTAACTAAACAGGATTGGCAAACAGTTGGGATCAACACTCATTCAAACATTTAACCGTATGTTTCAAAGTAATAGGAAATGGAGTGGAAAATATAACAATTCAGTGACCGACAGCCCGACTATCCAAACTTTTCCCCACATTTGCACGGTATCCAAGCACCATTATTGTAAGGTTTTAATGTCCTACTCAAGCAAGGGTATACCAAAAGTTTCCATCAACCGTGAAAATAAATTCATTGATTCTAATAAATTTATATTTCCCCATTGATTCTGAACACAAAATATTTCCTGACTCATAGCTGACAGGCATCCAAGACTGTTTCTTCACCTAAAAGAAAGTGCAGCTTGACAGGCTTCCCAACTCCCTCCATCTCTCAGAACAGTTCAAAACAGGCACTTCTCTAAAACCATGTGGCCCTCTCGCTTCCAACCTTCATAAAAACACATTTTATGAACTATCCTTAGCCCTTCGCCAAAAGAATCACTTGCCAACCCCTTCAACAACAAAATGCATCATATGTATCAACTCATAACGATGTCATATTGGTGGATGTCCACATCTTTTGCTGTGTCGCATATTAACTAGATTTGCTAACAGCTCTTTTCTTTTCCTTTTTTCCTTTGCAACTACCAGTATTCTGGTGATACAAGGCATTACTGTACATTTGTCCCCCGTCCCCCACTTTGACACAGAAATCAAATTAACATAGATTTAGCAGTGGAGGGCCCAGCCTTCAAGCTAACCAAGGTGAGGCAGCATGTAAGCATCTCTCGCTATTCTTTCAGACAAGTCCTTCAGTTTGTGATTTGTAACACTCGTGTCGGCCCCCTCTTAAAACGATTACCGCTTGCAGTCTTTCCCAAACAAAGGTCAGCGGATGTCTGACCGAGCTTCAGGGGGGTCTTTAAGATTAAGAACGCGACTGTGTTCTTTCATCCAATAATATATATATATATATATATTTATCTCTTTACATATATACACACGTATATAGATTTGTGTTTGTTTTCCTGTTAGTCTGTTGGTTGTTGTTTAAACTACTTTGGTGACCGGGGGGGAATGTTCTGTTCCTTCCCGCTCCGTCTGGCCCAGCCCTGGGGGGAGATGCGGCGGCTCATGGATGCACCTCTCTGCTGATCCCGGTACTTTGGGCCCATCCCTCCGGATCGGGCAGGGCCAATGACCCCACAGTATGAGCCAAGGGGATCAAGGTGGGGCTGGCCTTCTCCAGGCCGCTCGGGTTTCTCAGGCCTATCCCCATCGCTGCTGGAGGAGGCGGCAGGCTCGTCGGCCTTGTTGACCCGCAGTTCCCGCAGAGGTTGGCTGGCCGAGGAGGTGGGAGGGTTTGGGGAGGTGCTTGGCGCTGGGGGCTGGGTGGCTGGCCGCTTGCACATCTCAGCATAGCTCAGTTTCCTTGACTCCTGGTTGGATGGATGAATAGATGGATAGACAAAAAAGAGAATAGGGGAGGAGAGAAAATAGACATAGGATGACTAGGGCCTGACATCTCTTCATTGATCTCTTTTTAACCAGATATGTTAACTGACAACATTCTATCCAATGCATTATGTATCCAGTGAAATCCACCAGGTAGTGAGTGAAGTCTTACCGGTGCAGGTGTGGTAGTGGCGGGGACTGGTGTTGCCGTGGAGATAGACTGACTGTGGGTGGGCGTAGGGGTGGGTTTGGTAGCAGCGGCGGGCTGTGAGGGGGTTGGCAGAGAAGAGGGTGGTGTGGGGGGTGGAGCCATCTCCTTTTGGACATGAGGCTCAGGCTTCTCCACTTTCTTCACCGGATGAGCAGCACTGCACAGACAGGAGAGGAAAAGGTTACCAATAAGGTTCATTTCCAACAGTGAAATCATGTTGGATCATCAAAATCCCTACAGCACCTCTTTGCAGCCGTAAGCCAGAGGTAAACCATACCTTGGAACAGGGGGCTCCACGACAAGAGGGGTGGGGGGTTTGTGGGCCGGCACGAGCTGACTGGGCGCACTCACAGTCTCTTTTTGGGCACTAGCAGGAGGGGCCACAGACTCCTTATTCACATCAGGCTGAAAATAAGAGAACTGGACATAGTTGACTTAAGAGGGGTGAAAGACATGACATTTGGCTGAGAGACTAACTACAGTGTAAGAGGAATGTAAGAGTTGGGATTAAGTGACGGATCAGACAAAACAAGACCTAGTTATTATAGACCACTTCTTCCTGTCACATCAAGTGGTCAGGAGGGAAACTACTAATGGGGTTTTTCCTCACCTTGTCGCTGGTCATCTTGAGGCCTCGAACCACATCAGACATGCGAGTCTCTAGCACGGGCTCTCCCTGCGTGCTGACCACACACCCCGGCAATGGAGGGAAGTTGGAGGTCGCTAGGTCAAACTTGGGCTGTGGAACCTTTATCTCGCTCAGAGGGATGGGCCTCTGAACACCAAAACACAGAAGACACACATTTGACCATGTGGGTGAGATAGGGGGTATAAACCACACTAAACATGGGAGAGGAAATTACAATGGCAGAAAACTGACCGTGATCCTCTCGTCCTCTCTCTTCCTCCGCATCCCTCTGTAGCTGCCTCTCCTACAACAGATAAACATGTTACACACAGCATAGAGATGATCATAAGCAAACATGTAATTGTTTCTGTTGGGAAGGCTTTGGATGGCCAAGACAGACCAGTTTAAACCCTCAGATCTCATAATCTTACCGCTCATCGGGTCAAGTGTAGAGACTAGTGAGGTTGGGGGGGGGGGGGGGTAGATGGAGGGAGAGAGAGAGCGAGAGAGAGCGGAGTGAAAGAAAGGAAAACCCAAAAGTCTTTATCACTTAGCTTGAAGCACCTCTATGCGCATTGATTTGTCATCACTGGGTCAAAGCCATTTGATAAAGCCCAACAGGGACATGATCACATTTCATGTATGAGCAGGTTGTGGGGTGTGTGGATGTATGAAGGGGCTCTGTGCAGACTGACCTGCCCCTGCCAGCAATGCCCAGGTCTCCATTGGGCATCCCCTCCGCAGCCAGTGGCAGGGTGTCCCTGAGGGTGGGGGGCACAGGGCCATGCTCGGGGGTACTGCCCAGGGGAGCCCCTGCCGTCCGGGGAGGAACAGCGCCGGAGGGGCCCGACAGGCCATCCACCAGGGGGGATACGGGGGTAACAGAGGGAGAAGGGGTCTCGTCACATGGCCGGGGCTGGCTCTTCGCGTGGTTCCTGAGGAAAGGAAGATCAGTCAGTCAGTCATATCAACTTAACGAACTCAATCGCTCAAGCATAAATGCCATCTATCGTTCAGTCTAAAGATATGATCACAAAACAACTAGGAGGGGTTCCAGTATGATTCATGCAGAGGATGAGGAGGACAGGACATTAAACATTAAGATGGTAAATGGAGGGGATTGTAAATATACTCCTGTATAGAATACTAAGGGAATGGTTTTGGTTTGCTCAGCACAAGCTGATGGTAATGAACTTGCTGGATCCCATATTCAAACAACAAATGTAAATTGAATATATCTTTTTTTATTATTTGACTTTTAGTGTATTGTTAGATACTACTACACTGTTGGAGCTAGGAACACAACCATTTCACTACACCAGCAATTTCATCTGCATGTGACCAATAAAATTTGATTTGATCATAGCGTCATTTGTCAGTTACGCTAGCCATCTAAAATATCAGTTGAGGGTTGCCATTCACCACAGTTCCCAAGGACACCCCACTGTAGCATTACATAGATGGTTTAAAAATCGGCATTAACGTCGTAGCTTGCTAACGTGTATGTTTTAGAATGAGACTGGATGAAATGAAGGTAGCATTAATTGATGACATGATTGATATCTGATCATTTATACCTGAAGGCATTGATTACATTCTTTCTAGAATAGAGGGGGACACTGTGGGACAGAGGGGGAGTAAGAGACAACCAGTTATTTACATCATAGCCCAAAAAAACAAAAAATGGTCTTGCTTTGTTGATGAACATAAATACCATATGTGCACTAAATTACAGTGTGACCAATTACAACAACCATCCTGGTGCTAGTCAAACTGGCTTTTTTAAACAGAATCTAATGTTGCAAGGCTGTGGATGAATTCACTGGACCACTTTGGACGGCCAAATAAGACATTTGAACCCTCAGATCTCATAATCTTAACGCTCATCGGGTCAAGTGTAGAGACTAGTGACTTTGGGGGGGATAGATAGAAATAGAGGAGAAAGAAAGGAAAACCCCAAAGTCTTCATCACTTAGCTTGAAGCACCTCTATGCGCATCAATATGTCATCATTGGGTCAAAGCCATCTAATAAAGCCTTCTGATGGAGCCGGATGGTGGTTCTTGCCCTGAGAGAAAACACGTACCGGTTTCTGTTGAAGGGCGGTCGTCCGAGGCCCAAGGGACTGGTGCCAGTCTTGTAGTTCCCAGGGGTGCTGAAGCCGTTCACAAAGCCACTGTTGGGGAACGGGGCCTGGAGGAAAAGCAGAAAACAAAATGGCCGCCAGTCAAATCACCTCAGTTTTCTATGACACAGCTCTTACAAGATTAGCTGATCCTGACAGTGATACATTACTAAATGTCATGCCCCCTCTGACCCCAGAGCGCAATGTGAAGGATGTGTGTTACAGCTGACGCAAGGTAAATTCATATGGGTCTGAACAGGACATGTTGAGGATGACGTCCACCATTCCTAAATCACCTACCCAGATCATCAGATCTCATAATCTTATCGCTCACTGGTGTCGACTGTGGAAATATAACACATTGGGGAGAAGGGTAAAATAAGGGGAAGGAGAGCGAAAGGAGGATTTGAGGGCATATATGAACCCAGAGTGGTTTGTCTCCCAGCCTGAACCCCCTCTATGTGCATGGTTATGTCATCATTAGGTTCAGAGGTTTGTATTTATAGGAGCAATTTGCAGAAAAAATAATTTGAATCATGTCCAAAAATGTTTTGTTTAGAATGGTCATACAATTACATCTGAAACTTGAGTACCTACAGGTACACCCAACACTTCTGTACCCATGACAACCAACACACACTCTGGAATGGGGTTGGTCCTCCTAGGAATGAACAACAGTACTTCTAACCAAATCTAATTCAATACGAGTTACAACAGGAAACAATCATGCGGGCCTCACCAGCGGGGTCTGGAAGTAAGGGGCAGGCGATGGGTTCCAGGTGGGGGGCACCAGGGGGTAGAGAGGGTACTGCTGCTGGGGGCTGAACACCTGCTGCATGTAGAGGTGTGTTGAGTTGTACTGGGACTGGCCCTGCTGGCTGTAGACACTGGAGTTCGGTACACTACGGTAGCCATTCTTCGCAAAGAATGTGTTGATGGCCTTGATACGAGCCTGGACAGAGCAAGAGAGCGACAGGAAGATGTGTAAAGGACTGGAAATGGAGATTATGAACGCGACATGTTAACACAATGCACAGTAGAATAAACAAATTGATATTACATAGCCTACACATCGTCTCCCCACACTGCCATTCACAGAGAGAAGAGGCCATGCTCCTTGTTCCCCTCAGATCTCATAATCTCACGGTCATTAGGTCAGTCACACTGTGCTGACGGAGGGAGAGGACGATGAAGAGGGAGGATGAAAAAGCGAGGGAAAGTTAGAGGAGGAGAGGGTAGCGATTTAGAGATGAAGAGAGCCCTCCACAGCCACAGTGCTCCTGGGTCCTTCCAAGCGCGATACTGATCATCACCGGGGGTACCGCTTTTTCCAGCCTTAAACATCATGCAAGTCAAATCATAGTTCTGGAGTTTGAGGCATTAAGCTACTCGATTTAGCACACCAATCAAATTCACATTGTTAGCAATCTTAATGATAACCATTTGAAATTGAGCCTGAATGCGTTATGCCAGATACATTTAACGACAATACTGGCAATCATCAACTACTGCTAAAGAAGAGTGGTTGAATGAAATGTGGACAATGTCATAACATCTTGAATGGGGGAGATGACTGGCGATTGAGTTCAGACCAGTTTAGAACAGAACGAGACAGAGAGACTGCTGGCTGGACTTACTCTTTCCTTATCAGACGCTTATGTAGGCACAAACGCAAGGTGACCTTGCTGTAGTGCAGCCACAGCTCAGCCACGTGCTCCCAACAAGACAGCCACCCCCTTTACAAGTCACTGACCTGACCGCATAACAGCTGACTCCAAAACAGTCTGACTGAGGTAGTCCACACAGCGCTGCTTCCCCCCCACTCCTATCATCTGATCTCAGAGTTATACAGTTGACTAATGTTAAGCATTGCCTCCCCCTTGACCAAACGAAATCTAAACGTATGGAGCAATTTCAGTCTCAACAGAATTATTTTTTATTTTATTTGTAATGCACACATTGAATCATAGAATTCATAAACAGAACTTTTATTTCATGATTTGAAACTGAATAGAGTGAACCCCGTCAGCTATATTGGTGCCGTGATGTCTGAGTATGAGGTCAAAGGTGGGTGAAATGTAACCAATGTCCTCTCTCTTTTGATGAGTAACCTTGCTGGAGACTTGTTAGCTTCCTGTACTCATCCCTATGGGCTTTAGTTAAGTTGGCTAACAGAGTCTTGTACTGTGCAGGAGACCTGGTTCACACCCAGTCAGTCACAAGAGCAAGATTTATTAGGGAGTGGAAACGCTATCCTTAAGGTCTATGACAGGGCTACTCAACTAAATTGTAATGGGGGCCAAATTGCTGTTTTTGTCACACTCCCTTCTAATGTGTCCATAGAGGGGAACAGAGCGACCATGTTCCAGAGAGTCGTAGCTGTCAGGAATGGGGTCATAATGGCATATAACCCAAACGCTAGAATAAATTCATTGGAAGAAAATTATGATTCACGCCAAATAGCAAAACTGAATATGAAACTTTGGTCAACTTGAAATTATAGTTTGTAAACTTTATACACAGACAATGAATGCAATATTAACCATATTGAAACGAAATATATAAATATTGAATTAAAAATATTCAATGACATTTACATTGAATTTTAAAACTGAATGCAATATTCATTAAATTCAGTTTCAAATCACGAAATACAAGTTAAACTTATGAACTCAATTTGTGCATTACAAATGCAAAAATATTCAACAACTTCAGAAATATTGAATTCAAATACATTTTCTGTTGGCACTGAAATCACTTAATAGAAAAGCAGCATGTCTCACATGAGAAAGGAACAGTACATGTACTCACCATGATGGGTTTTCCCTGAAACGTTTTCACTTCTTCCCTTAGATATCTGTGGGCCTGAGGAAGAGAGAAAAAACAAAGTACTGTGAGAGAGCTGGACAATCCCCTTTCACATGTAGTAGGAGATATGATTACATGTCTAAATAGCTTTTATTTTATATACAACTTGCAGACATAGCAGCAGCAGCATCAACCCCACAAACAGAACTGAGCCTCCAAGTAACAACGAACCAGGAGCCTGCCAGTTCATTTGTCTTTGAACCAATCAAATCAGATCTTTTTCCAGAGCTGATCTAGTTGGTGAAAAAATATCAGAATGGGCTACCTGTGTAAACGCAGCTTTTGACTATGCTGGTAAACTATACTGAACGAAAATAAACATGGAACAATTTCAAAGATTTTACTGAGTTACAGTTCATAAGGAAAATCAGTCAATTGAAATAAATTCATTAGGCCCTAAACTACAGATTTCCCATGACTGGGCAGGGGCGCAGCCATGCGTGGAACTCACCCACTGGGGAGCCAGGCCCAGCCAATCAAAATCAGTTTTATTACAGACAGAAATATTAGTTTCATCAGCTGTCCGGGTGACCTGTTTCAGATGATTCTACAGGTGAAGAAACCGGATGTGGAAGTCCTGGGCTGGTGTGGCTACACGTGGTCTGCAGTTACAAGGCCAGTTGGACGTACTGGCAAATTCTCTAAAACGACGTAGGAGGCAGCTTATGGTAGAGAAATGAACATTCAATTCTCTGGCAAGAGCACTAGGGGACATTCCTGCAGCCAGCATGTCAATTCCACACTCCCTCAAAACATGAGACATGTGGCATTGTGTTGGGTGCCAAAACTGCACATTTTAGAGTGGCCTTTTACTGTCCCCAGCACAAGGTACACCTGTGTAATGACCATGCTGTTTAATCAGTTTCTTGATGAGCCACACCCGTCAGGTGGATAGATTATCTTGGCAAAGGAGAAATGCATACTAACAGGGATGTAAACAAATTTGAGACGAATAAGCTTTAAGTGCGTAAGGAAAATGTCTGAGACCAACACTTTACACGTAGCATTTATATTTTTGTTCAGTATAGATCAATCAACAGAACTGTGTTGGTTTGATTGGCCTAACAAATAGGAAATTACATTTATACAATATCAGAAGACACAAATAGCAAAAAACATGCGCAGTGAACTTTGAATAAGGACATTTTCACTGACTGACTACAGAGTGTGGAATGTGCAACGCTACCTGCTGTGCATCGGTGTCCGACTTGAATGTGATGTACCAGTTGTTGTTGGCCGCAAATTCAACACTCATCACCTTGGGACAGTTTTCATTCTTAAAGAGGGCCTCCACTTCCTGAGGAAAGAGAGAGAAGATGAGGGTGTTAGAACTCTATAAGAAAGGTTCTACAACAAAATAAATCATATTCTTCACATGTAATGAGCAAATGGCTACACCAACATTTCCCAAACTCGGTCCTAGTGACCCCAAGGGGTGCATTTTTAGTTTTTTGCCCAAGTACTACACAGATTATTCAAATAATCAAAGCTTGATGATTACTTGGTTATTTGAATCAGCTGTGTAGTGCTAGGGCAGTGGGCTACATAGAAGGTAAACCGGAAAAACCGTTCAAACACAAAAAAGCTCATTCTAAATGTTGTTACCTCTACAGGTGTGGTCTCTGGCACCTCCCTCAGAATGATGATGCAGCGCTTGTGATTGGGCCGAACCTTTTCCCCCATCTCGTCAACTTGCACCACGGGCGAGGCTGAAACCACACACACAAAAAGATATCAACATTACATGAAATTTATTATTTGCTCTCATTTGAGTGAGTTTGCTCCCAAAGCCAGGTTCATGGCATACCTACCCCAAAGTGCTTGAAAAACCTCACTCAACTTTAACATGGATCATGTTTCTCTCACCTACTTAATGCTGCTCCCATTACTACAGTGCATTCAGAAAGTATCCACACCCCTCGACTTTTCCCACGTTTTGTTGTGTTACAGCCTGAATTTAAAATTGATGAAATTTAGATTGTGTCACTGGCCTACACACACACACACCTCTGTACCCCACATACAATGATCTGCAAGATCCCTCAGTCGAGTAGTGAATTTCAAGCACAAATTCAACCAAAAGACCAGGGAGGTTTTTAAATGCCTCACAAAAGGGCACCCATTGATGGGGGGGGGAAGAAAAAAGCAGACATTGAATATCCCTTTGAGCATGGTGAAGTTATAAATTATGCTTTGGATGGCGTATCAATACACCCAGCCACTAAAGATACAGGCGTCCTTCCTAACCCAGTTACCGGAGAGGAGGGAAACCGTTCAAGGATTTCACCAAGAAGGCAATGATGAATAGGATGGATCAACAACATTCTAGTTACTCCACAATACTAACCTAAATGACAGTGAAGAGGAGGAAGCCTGTACAGAATAGAAATATTACAAAACATGTATCCTATTTGCAACAAGGAACTAAAGTAAAGGTGCAAAAAAAAATCCATAGAAATGAACTTTGTCCTGAATACAAAGCGTTATGTTTGGGGTAAACCCAACACGTCACTGAGTACCATATTTTCAAGCATGTTGGTGGCGTTACCGTGTCATGGGTATGCTTTTTACCGGCAAGGACTAGGGAGTTGTTTTTTGGGGGGGGGGGGGGGGACAAAAACAGAATAGAGCTAGGCACAGGTAATATCCTAGCGAAAAACCTGGTTAAGTCTGCTTTCTAACAGACACTGGGAAACAAATACACCTTTCAGCAGGCCAATAACCTAAAACATAAGGCCAAATATACACTGTAGTTGCTTACCAAGACAACAATGAATGTTCCTGTGGCCTAGTTAGTTTTGACTTAAATCTATGGGAAGATTTGAAAATGGCTGTCTAGCAATGATCGACAACCAACTTGACAGAGCTCAAAGAATTTTTCGAAGAATGTGCAAATATTGTACAATCCAGTTGTGCAAAGCTCTTAGAGACTTACACAGAAAGACTCACAGCTGTAATCACTGCCAAAAGGTGATTCTAACATGTGTTGACTGAGGGGTGTGAATACCTATGTAAATTACACATTTCATTTTTAATAGATGTGGGGAAAAAATGTCATTATAGGGTATTGGGTAGATGGGTGAGAAATCTATTTAATCCATTTGGAATTCAGGCTGTAACAAAAATGTGGAATAAGTCCTTTGTCATTTTGAAGGGACTAATAAGTATATTGTTTTAAGTTTAACTACCACAATCCTTCTCGATACTATTACTAATTAATCTTACGACGCAGTTCTAGCCACCACTAATCTCGTTCCAAGCCATGTGTCAACACAACATCTGGTATGAGGCTACAACTTGTGCTAAGCGATTTTAGCTTGGGTAGAAATCCTGCAACCTGAGCTTGTTTCTGACCAGTCATGTAGCAGGCTACAGTACAAGCCTGTCCAGGGAGGCTATTTCCACAGTTCTCCCCACTCCTACAGTGTCAAAGGTGAGGTGGGTTTTTGTTCATACCTCGTAGTACCTCCAGGATGAGGTCCATGTCGGTAGTGAGGACCTTGATGCCCTCCATGCTGGCGATGGTCCAGATGGGGACAAAGTGATCACTATCCATCTGGGACATCAGGTACAGATCCTTGGACAGATTCTCTCTGAAGACAGAGAACAGGGCATGAGAAACCAACAAGCCAAGTTTGTTACATGCTATGGGGAGCTAAGATACATTTGTGCCCCGATTCTTGAAGCTGGGCGTAAGACACATTTTACTACTCCACAGGAGAGGCATTTGAAAGTGAAACCTTTTATCCCCATCTAAATGCATATATTTTTTGAACATGTGAACTTTCATGTGCCTGAATAAAAACTAGAGGTCGACCGATTATGATTTTTCAACGCCAATACCAATTAAATCGGCCGATTTATAAATAAATAAATATATATATATATATATATATATATCATACACACACATTTTTGTAATAATGACAATTGCAACAATACTGAATGAACAATGAACACTTTTATTTTAACTTAATATAATACATAAATACACACACACAGCTCTGAAGTGACAATGATACTGAAGAGTCTGCTTAGGAGACAAATACTCTCAACTGTTTGAATAAAAATAGAGTTTAAGTTACCTGTGATGAATGTTGAAAACAAAAACTTTAATTTCTATATGCAGAAAATCCTATTTTAATAATGGGCATGGTAAGAATTGACAACCAAAGTGCGAGTCATAATTCCCATGACACCTTCTAGCAAAATCTGAAAAGTGGTTCCTTCATTTATTCCATAGGATATTTTTAGATTCACTTAAAATAAGGTCTGTGTTTCGTGTAGGCTTACATCACCGTGCCAATTTTATAACTGTGTAGATATCCATAGGACAAGGTAACTCTGCTCAATATTGGCTAAATATAAGCGAAGAAACTTTTTTGTAGAGTGGATTTATGAAAATATGTTGACAAACGTTACCTTATCCTAGTGAGATTTACACGGGTATCAAAACGTCGAGGCGGTTTAAGCCTGCACGAAACACAGACCTTATTTGAAGTAGATCAAGACATTCTCTATGGAAGACATGAACGGTAAAATAACGAAGGAACCCCTTTCAAGTTATTACAGGAATTATAACGCGTGACCTATTTCTCTCTAAACCATATACCTTTGACTAATCCGGAAACGATCACCTCGAAAACAAAACGTTTATTCCGTTCCGTATTTTATCTAACGGGTGGCATCCATGAGTCTAAATATTCTTGTTACATTGCACAACCTTCAATGTTGTCATAATTACGTAAAATTCTGGCAAATTAGTTCGCAAAGAGCCAGGCGGCCCAAACTGTTGCATATACCCTGACTCTGCGTGCAATGAACGCAAGAGAAATGACACAATTTCACCTGGTTAATATTGCCTGTAACCTGGATTTATTTTAGCTAAATATGCAGGTTTAAAAATATATACTTGTGTATTGATTTTAAGAAAGGCATTGATGTTTATGGTTAAGTACACATTGGAGCAATGACAGTCATTGATTGTTTGTTTTTTATAAGATAAGTTTAATGCTAGCTAGCAACTTACCTTAGCTTACTGCATTCGCTAACAGGCAGGCTCCTCGTGGAGTGCAATGTAATCAGGTGTTAGAGCATTGGACTAGTTAACTGTAAGGTTGCAAGATTGGATCCCCCGAGCTGGCAAGGTTAAAAATCTGTCGAGGCAGAACGTTCCTAGGCCGTCATTGAAAATAAGAATGTGTTCTTAACTGACTTGCCTAGTTAAATAAAGATGAAATAAAGGTGTAAAAAAAATAAAGAATAAAATAATAGGCAAATCGGCGCCCAAAAATACCGATTTCCGATAGTTATGAAAACTTGAAATCGGGCCCCGATTAATCGGCCTCTAATTAAAACCCCTCGTAAATTGTGAATATAAAAACGTGAATCAGAAAGCTGTTTAGTCATGGAGAAAATCCAGAATCTTGCATAGCCATGATTGGTTGAGATAATGAGGGGACTGGGACATTCATGAGTCTGTTCTGTCACTCAAGGCTTCTGTCAAATGGCAGGCCCTGCTACCACTGATATTTGAACGAGCCATAGATCATTAGATTTACCTATATTAACATCATGGACAACATGCAAAGTGTAGCTACAGCTTTCAATAACAGTGTTGTCCTGAATACAACTGCTGGTATCGACACAGTGCTGTCTTCTGTGGCAAAAGCAGTCTGGTTGAAGTAGAGTGGGAAGGATTATTTTGAAAATATTTTAGTCTGCTGTTAATCATCATAATCCATACACAAGTATCTACAGTTAAAATGTCAAGCTAGCTACATGTGCATACGATATTGGCTCAACTGTATCAAAAGGTTGTATTCATTGCAAGCTATTGTTAGCTAGCTAGCCTCCCAGTTGCATACAGGTAACATTACAGCCAGCTTGCTAGCTGAGCTTGGCCAGTTGATTTCTGCTGTTAATGTTGATTGCTGATGTGCTAAGCCATGCATGATGCTAATCTTCGTCATACAGTGCATTCGGGAAAGTATTCAGACCCCTTAACTTTTTCCACTTTGTTAAGTTACAGCCTTATTTTAAAATTAAATTATTTCCCCCACCCTCAATCTACACACAATACCCCATAATAACAAAGCAAAAAGCCCTTTTCTCCTAAATGAGATTATACATTTAGCAACTTCTTAAGCAGAATTACTTACCCATGTTGTCTTCTCCAACTATAGTTTTTGACATACAATTTTTAAGGTCCGATTCTACTTTTATCCAATGTTAAAAAATATAATTTACAATTTGGGAACATGAGACCAAAAGGGTGGTATACATTCATGTTCCCATGTTTCTTTTCCTTGTTCTCCTCAGATCTCAATCATTAGGTCAGTCACACTGTACTGATGGAGAGGAAAGAAGGAGAGTTGGAAGCGGTGTAGAGGGAGTAGGAAAGTTAAAGGGTGAAGCGATTTATAGAGAGATGAAGAGGAGAATCCTCCAGTCACAGTGCTCCTGGTTCCTTCCAAGCGCGATACTGATCATCCCTGGGAGTACAGCTTTTGTTCAAATCTAAGGTCTGCTTGATTCATTACATAAACTATCACACAACATGTAGAATTACTTAGGTCAGTGAGAGACATTGCAATTCCGACTGCAGGTAGCCTAGTGGTTCGAACATTGGGCCAGTAACCGAAAGGTGGCTAGATCGAATCCCCGAGCTGACAATGTAAAATTCTGTCATTCTGCCCCTGAACAAAGGCAGTTAACCCACTGTTCGTAGGCAGTCATTGTAAATAAGAATTTGTTAAAAATGTTTTTTTTATAAATAAAACATGAAGTTATAACAACCATCTAAAAACAGGCTCTTCAATAGCAGTTCACTACTTACCTTGAGAAGCAGAACTCCAGCTGTTTCTTCAGAGACTCTCTCAGGCTCTCTTCAGAGAGGGGCTGCTGTTCCTCCACTGCACAAACACACAATTTCATATCAAAATTAATGTTTGGCTATAGGCCGCAAAGCTACAAGTTTTATTCCTTGTGCATAACAACTGTTACCAAAGCCATGCATCTCTGATCGTTACCATTGGTAATCATTATTAAATGAATTCAGGGAACACTAAATGACGATACTTCATGAAAGGCAAAACTGAGAAAATGTAGTTTAACTTAGTTTTATTTGTCACATGCACAGGTACAGTGAAATGCTTCACTTACCAACACTGCACTATTCAACATTAAAATAATATAACTAATAATACAATTAAAGAGAGGAAGCTAGATACAGGGTCATTGCCAGTAGAAAATTCACAATGTGCAGGGATACTGGAGTATTTGAAGTAGATATGTACATGTAGGCAGGAATTAAGAAAAAGTGACTGGTAGCAGGATAAATAATAATAAAGGTAAACAGTTTGGCAGCAGCTAAGTGGTGTGAGTTTCGGTGCAAGAATGTCAGCGTAGGTGTGAAAGCAAATTTACATGTAAACAGTGCTGAAAAGTGACTGGTAGCAGGACACACATACACACATTCAAAGGTTTGGGGTCACTTAAAAATGTCCTTGTTTTTGAAAGAAAAGCAATTTTTTGGTCCATTAAAATAACAGCAAATTACTCAGAAATACAGTGTAGACATTGTTATTGTTGTAAATGACTATAGTAGCTGAAAACGGCAAATTTTTAATCCAATATCTACATAGGCCCATTATCAGCAACCATCACTCCTGTTCCAATGGCACATTGTGTTTGCGAATCCAAGTTCATCATTGCAAAAGGCTAATTGATCATTAGAAAACCCTTTTGCAATTATGTTAGCACAGCTGAAAACTGTTGTTCTGATTAAAGAAGCAATTAAAACTGGCCTTCTCGGCAGAGTTGCAAAGAAAAAGACATATCGCAGACTGGCCAATAAATATTAAATATTAAGATGGGCAAAAGAACACAGACACAGGACAGAAGAACTCTGCCTAGAAGGCCAGCATCCCGGAGTCACCTCTTCACTGTTGACGTTGAGACTGGTGTTTTGCGGGTACTATTTAATGAAGCTGCCAGTTGAGGACTTGTGAGGAGTCTGTTTCTTAAACTAGACATTCTAATGTACTTGTCCTCTTGCTCAGTTGTGCACCGGGGCCTCCCACTCCTCTTTCTATTCTGGTTAGAGCCAGTTTGCGCTGTTCTGTGAAGGGAGTAGTACACAACGTTGTATGAGATCTTCAGTTTCCTGGCAATTGCTCGCATGGAATAGCCTTCATTTCTCAGAACAAGAATAGACTGACGAGTTTCAGAAGAAAGTTATTTGTTTCTGGCCATTCTGAGCCTGTAATTGAACTCACAAATGCTGATGCTCCAGACACTCAACTAGTCTAAAGAAGGCCAGTTTTATTGTTTCTTTAAAATCAGCACAAGT
This sequence comes from Salvelinus sp. IW2-2015, assembly GCF_002910315.2. Classification (NCBI taxonomy): domain Eukaryota; kingdom Metazoa; phylum Chordata; class Actinopteri; order Salmoniformes; family Salmonidae; genus Salvelinus; species Salvelinus sp. IW2-2015. Next base: position 29,793,638 of record NC_036851.1, on the reverse strand, counting down.
TTTCAGATGTGCTAACATAACTGCAAAATTATTTTCTAATGATCAATTAGCCTTTTAAAATGATACACTTGGATGAGCTAACACAACCTGCCATTGGAACAGGAGTGATGGTTGCTGATAATGGGCCTCTGTACGACTATGTAAATAAACCATAAAAAAAATCTGCCGTTATCAAGCTACAATAGTCATTTACAACATTAACAATGTCTACACTATGTTATTGTAATGGACAAAAAAATAAATAATTGCTTCTCTTTCTAAAACAAGGAAATTTCTAAGTGACCCCAAACATTTGAACGGTAGTGTGTGTGTGTACGGTAATAAATGGTACAATATCCATTGAGTTTTTTCTGCATAGAAAAGTCTTGGGTGGTCTAAAAGTCTAAGTGTTTTTTCAGACCGCCTACATACAAAATAAAATCTCACTCCCACACACTACATGACCAACAGTATGTGGACACCTGCTCGTCGAACATCTCATTTCAAAATCATGGGCATTAATACGGAGTTGGTCCCCCCCTTTGATGCTATAACAGCCTCCACTCTTCTGGGAAGCTTATCCACTAGATGTTGGAACATTTCTGCGGGGACTGACTTCCATTCTGCCACAAGAGCATTAGTGAAGTCGGGCAATGATGTTGGACGATTAGGACTGGCTCGCAGTCGGCATTCCAATTCGTCCCAAAAGTGTTCGGTGAGGTTGTCAGGGAGGAAGTCAGGGGGAATCTAACATTTAAGAAATTATGTATTCAGGAGTATTTTTGTCATGGCATGGGGCACCCATTGATTCTGTTATTATGTTTGAGTCACTCAGATAACATAAACCATGGCAAAATGTGTAGAATTGCAGGAAATTAGCTTTAAAACCGCAAAAATGTGCCACTGCGGCCAACAGGAAGGCCACGCCCACCACCTAAGCCCCAGTTTGATCCCCCCAAAATTAAAAACATTACATGTAGCCAATTCCCTTCAACAGCAGATCAGAGCATGCCATGTCAAAAGCTTCTGACCCAGAGAGAGCTGACCTGAGGACTGCTACTGACCTGCTGACTCAGTCACAGAGTCATAGAGGGGGTACCCCAGCTCAGGGGGATCCATGCCGTTCAGTACACCCTCTGTGGGTAAACTGGCACTACTGTCCGAGGGGTCTGAGTACTCCGTGCCGTACCCCTTATCCTCAGTAGGGGGAGCCTCTGAATAACCTGGGAGGAAGATGGTAGAATCATGTGGTAGATAAGAGTCTGACAGGGAAAAGAGACACTGTCAAGGTTGAACCAGGGAGGCTATGTAGTCCACAGACTAATAACAGTGATTTATTTATTTTCGGTCCCTCCACAGATCAGGGTTAGGATGATCTCAGGCCTGGAATAACAGTCCTCCTAAAAAGGTCCACTGTGCACTCAACTCAGCTAATCAAGTGCCCTAAAACCACATGCTTAACACATGTAGAATTTCTAAGAAAATGTGCATCAATGCCATTTAAAACACAAAGCGAAGATCTTATCTAGGTCTGTGATGAAGATCTAGTTAGGCCTGTGTGCGCATGTAGGGATATAAAAACTCCAGCGGTGCATTGGGATTGGCATTTACCCTCAGAGACATCAGCAGAAGTGGGGGTAGTCTCTAGCCAGTGGGTGCCCTCCGTGCCGTCCTCTGGGACTTGGCTCTGGGGCACAGGGATCTCCTGCCAGACTTTGGCGTTGGGGTTTAGCCCTGCTCCCTTTGTGGTGACCTGTGTGACAAAATACAGAAACACCTTTAGGCTACTGTAGGTTTCTGTCAAATGCTTATTTAGAGATCATGGATTCAGATTCCAATGTTGCTGCATTTTCAAACATCCAATGCTGTCAAATACATTATCATATACCATTAACATCAATCAACTCTAGACTGAACAAGTCTATTTGGAGAGCGATATGTTATGAATGCTGCTTAACAGGCTAATGTTCAATGCCCTCCATCAGATTTTCATTATCATTAACAGCCATGTTTGAAATGGAAACACCTCAATGAATCAGCCATGAATGCGAGGAGGCATGCTGAAATTTAATTCTAGACCAGTGCATATTTGCTGAGATTCAAATTACACCTTTCACCTTGAATCGAAAGTCACAGACACCAATGCAAAGCACAAGAAAGCCCATATCAAATATTTGCACGTTACAACATTCACCTCTAATTGAAATGCCGCCATTGTGTAATAAAATATAGTGCGTGGCAAAGATGTGGCAATTATACACATTTGTTTAAAACATAACAGGCTAAATATTACATTACCACGATACATAGTTTTTGTGGAGTTAAATGGCTGGGATGCATTTGTTTTCCAGCTGATGAATGGACTTGCGGGAGTACACTGTGATAAATTGTACATACTGTAGCTTCAACCCGCCATATGCAACTACTTGATGTTTAAAATAGTCAAGCCTTTCTAACGACTAATCAGATTAGGTAGCATCAACTACTCAGTGGTCACTACACTGACTGGAGACCTGGGCATCTAAACATGTCTGGCTAAACTCCACACCTAGTTAGATACAATAGGAAAAGTTAAACTGACAACTATGTTTGTTCATTTACATGGTACACACGTGTTGTAACTAGGCTAAGAAATAAACATTGTAATTCATTAACATATCGGTGACTGATATGTGAATTTAAGGAGGCGTTATATCACATGTCCCACCAGCCAGAACTACACACACGTTCTTGCCCTTTAGCTCTAGATTGTAAAAACAGGACATGTAGCCAACTACAGCTCAATTAATTAAAAAAAAAAAAAAAAGGTTTTTGCTTTGCATGCTCACCAATGAACGAAAGCATATTCCCCGATTGCAACTATTGATTAACGTCATTATTACAGCGCTATTGACACGCATGCAACAGTCCCGGTGGCTTCCTAAAGCGCCATAAAATGTTGTCCATAAACCGAACTTTAGACTAAAATGTATAGCTAATAGTACAGACCAAGCATACCTCAACAAATAACAACATTGTCTTCCTCCCAATGTTGTACTGACTCGCTAGCTACCCGATTCAATGGATGTAGCCAGCTAATTCACGATTTTGGTCACTTTTAAGAAGAGAAATGTAAAATGGATGGAACTCGATAACACCGTACAATTCACAAGAGGACAGCATGCTACAGGGAAGGAGCTCTGAGGCCTCAACCGATTGCTCATTGGTTATCGTACTCCATTAGTCTCCGCCTCTCCCACGTCGTCACATGTTCAGACACACTTCTGTGCATCGCCTCTCATTCACACATTTTCCCCCACCGACACTACGTCAAAGACATTCTCGCAATTGGTCGAAGCGTCGCGTCAATCAAAACCCTCGTTCAACTCTTCCGGTACGAAAAGCCTTCCCTCTGCGGATAGTACGACAAAAGAGAGCACATGGCGACAGGCATACAGGCCGCTCCAGCATCATGCATACGCTGCACACTTGTAAACCGAAGAACATAAAATAGAAATCATTGCAGATCATGCGGAAATAACATCAGAACCTATTTGACAGCTTTACCTCGGACATAAATAGTATTGGTTATCAAAACACAAGGGGAAGGGTTGAACGGAATCTGGGGTGTATTTATTAGTCGGATTCTGTTGCAAAACGTTTTGCAATGGAAACAGTTTACTCCAGGAACCAAACGGGGGACCTAACTGAATTTGTCCAATAACAATTGTACGAGTTTTTGTTGCCGTATCTGACTAATGTACACACCCCTGATCTGAGTGGGGACCACCATCTGCGAGCCACAGTTCTTAGCCCGCTGAACTGAAGCCTAAGCATTAGCTCGGAGAGCCAACAAGTCTGAAGGTCTCAGGCAAGGTTACTCATCACAGGAATGTGGTTCACTGAACCACCTGTCACACTACACCCCCATTTGATATCTTTGCAGTCACTGTACCACTGTGACCAACTGGGTTTTTGAACCTGGATCTCCTGCAGGATTATTAGCTCAGGGAGACAAAACAAGTCTTTAGATCACAGGCAAGGTTACTCATCACATGAGTGCAGTTCACCGAATCACCTCCATTACACACATGCAATAGTCATCAAAATTGTTCCGGTTTGAAAACAATTGTAATAAATGCAACAGTTGGGAAATGGATGAAGATACTGCAAACTTAAAATCCATCAGATATTGACTGAATTATTTTACTAGTTCAGGGATTTGGGTAGGAATTCAGTTATTCCAACATCCGATTGAACTTAATTTTTCTTAAAATCCACTCATATATACATTTTCTAATGGTATCATGTTATTTAATGTGTTAAAATAAAATGTGTCTAAATACAATTGATTCATTTGCATACATGATAACATTTACATAAAGGGGTGGGACAGGGCTACAACCACCAAAAATGTGCTCACCTAGCTGCACTCACCTGCTCTGTCTAGACTGCCTCATTTTACTGTTATCACGGTCTGTTGCATAATTCAACAACTGTGTCAATAGCAGGATACACTCGGATTAAATAGATTACACCCATCTCTATATTATTTGTGAGGTCAGACATAATATCTGGGTGTAAATTTTCAGAAGTTGCTTCGTTTCAACACATCTAATGTGTAAGCATTTCAACTGTATTAAATAACTTTTTTTCCAATTACAAAAAAATTAACACCCAACAAAATAAAGTTATTTTCCCTTTCTTGTGATGTAAGTGTCGAGACGATGCGTTAAATCCCATAATGGCTGCTGTAGCTACTGCTGGCTAGAATGAGGAGGAAAACAGCTGGTCACTTAACTAGCAGTCGTTAAATAATGTCGGTGCAACAGTTGGGATAATGGGACAATTTGTAGAACACACATCCCTGGATCAGGACCGTTTTCTTCCGAGCCAGGCTCCTTAGTTTTCGTTCCTTTTAAGAAACGTTTTGCAACAGAATCTGGCAGAATGAATACACCCCAATTGGAGGGACGTTCAAGTCAATTTTCCCCAGTAGTATGTGGTAAATTCCCACTTAGTTACGAAACGCAGCATCAGTTTGAGATACTAATGTTTGCTAGCCATTTTAGCAAGAATCTAATTAAATTAGCTTCTTGGTTTTAACCAAAGACCTTTGCTTTGGTTACACCAGCATTTTATTGGATGAAATGTAGCTAGGTACATGGAATGACTATGGCTGATAAATAATATCAGCCAGGTCAAGTATTTGCTAGGAGGGATTTTGATTGTTGAGAGTCTTAATAGCGGATAAAGCTAGACAGTGACAGAGGACAGCAACAGTCCGGTCTGAAACTCTGTGGGGACAGTTTGGGTGGCGCCAACAGATGGTCGCTTCGCATTCTTAGGAAACTATGCAGTATTTAATTTTTTTATGTATTATTTCTTACATTGTTACCCCAGGAAATCTTAAGTCTTATTACATACAGCAGGGAAGAACTATTATGAGCAACATCAACTTACCAACATTACGACCAGGAATACAACTTTCCCGAAGAGGATCCTCTGTTTGGCCTACCACCCAGGACAATGGATCGGATCCTAGTAGCTGACCCAAAACAACGGTGCCGCAGAAGGGGCAGACGGAGTGGCCGCCTGGTCAGGCTCCGTAGACGTGCACATCGCTCACGAGTATACTTTTCGCCAATGTCCAGTCTTTTGACAGCAAGGTAGACGAAATTCGAGCAAGGGTTGCCTTCCAGAGAGACATTAGAGATTGTAACATTCTCTGTTTCACGTAAACATGGCTCACTCGGGATACGTTAGAGTCGGAAGAGCCACCCGGTTCCTACACGCATCGCGCCAACAGAAACAAACATCTCTCTGGTAAGAAGAAGGGCGTGGGTGTATGCTTTATGATTAACGATCTGTGGTGTAATGATAACATACAGGAACTCAAGTCCTTTTGTTCACCTGACCTAGAAGTCCTTACAATCAAATGCCGACCAAATTATCTCCCAAGAGAATCCTCTTCAATTATAGTCACAGCCGTGTATATCCCCCCCATGCAGATACCTTGACGGCCCTCAAGGAACTTCACTGGACTCTATGTAAACTGGAAACCACATATCCTGAGACTGCATTTATTGTAGCTGGGGATTTTAACAAAGCTAAATCTGAAAACAAGGCTCCCTAAATTTTATCAGCATATCAAATGCGTGACTCAAGCTGTCAGCATTCTGGATCATTGTTACTCTAACTTCCGCGACGCATACAAAGCCCTCCCTCGCCCTCCTTTCGGGAAAATATAACCACTACTCTATTTTGTTGCTCCCAGCCTATAGACAGAAACTAAAACAGGAAACGCCCGTGCTCAGGTCTGTTCAACGCTGGTCCGACCAATCGGAATCCACGCTTCAAGATTGCTTCGATCACGTGGACTGGGATGTTCCGGATAGCGTTGAACAACAACATTCATGTATACGCTGACTCGGTGAGCGAGTTTATTAGCAAGTATTAAAACCTTCCCAACCAGAAACCGTGGATTGATGGCAGCATTCGGGATAAAACTGAAAGCGCGAACCATTGCTTTTAATCATGGCAAGGCGACCGGAAACATGACCGAATACAAACAGTGTAGCTATTCCCTCCGCAAGGCAATCAAACAAGCTAAGCATCAGTATAGAGATAAAGTAGAGTCGCAATTCAACGGCTCAAACAAGACGTATGTGGCAGGGTCTACAGGAAATCAGACGACAAAAAGAAAACCAGCCCCGTCGCAGACACCGAGATCTTGCTCAGACAAATTAAACAGCTTCTTTGCTCGCTTTGAGGACAATACAGTGCCACTGATACGGCCCGCAACCAAAACCTGTGGGCTCTCCTTCACTGTGGCCAACGTGAGTAAAACATTTAAATGTGTTAAACCTCACAAGGCTGCCGGCCCAGGGGGCATCCCTAGCCACGTCCTCAGAGCATGTGCAGACCAGCTGGCTGGCTGGTGTTTACGGACATATTCAATCAATCCCTATCCCAGTCTGCTGTGCACACATGCTTCAAGAGGGCCACCATTGTTCTTGTTCCCAAGAACTAAAGTAACGGCGCTAAACGACTACCGCCCTGTAGCACTCACTTCTGTCATCATGAAGTGCTTTGAGAGACTAGTCAAGGACCATATCACCTCCACCCTACCTGATACCCTAGACCCACACCAATTTGCTTACCGCCCCAATAGGTCCACAGACGACGCAATCGCAATCCAACCCATCTGGACAAGAGGAATACCTATGTAAGAATGCTGGTAATTGACTACAGCTCAGCATTTAACAACATAGTACCCTTCAAACTCGTAATTAAGCTCAAGAGCCTGGGTCTCGACTAGAGGTCAACCGATTATGATTTTTCAACGCCGATGCCGATTGGAGGACCAAAAAAAAGCCGATACAGATTAAATCGGCCGATTTTTATTTATTTATTTGTAATAATGACAATTACAACAATACTGAATGAACACTTATTTTAACTTAATATAATACATCAATAAAATCAATTTAGCCTCAAATAATGAAACATGTTCAATTTGGTTTAAATAATGCAATAACAAAGTGTTGGAGAAGAAAGTAAAAGTGCAATATGTGCCATGTAAGAAAGCTAACGTTTAAGTTCCTTGCTCAGAACATGAGAACATATGAAAGCTGGTGGTTCCTTTTAACATGAGTCTTCAATAATCCCAGGTAAGAAGTTTTAGGTTGTAGTTATTATAGGAATTATAGGACTATTTCACTCTATACGTTTTGTACTTCATATACCTTTGACTATTGGATGTTCTTATAGGCACTTTAGTATTGCCAGTGTAACAGTATAGCTTCCGTCCCTCTCCTCGCTCCTACCTGGGCTCGAACCAGGAACACAACGACAACAGCCACCCTCGAAGCAGCGTTACCAATGCAGAGCAAGGGGAACAACTACTCCAAGTCTCAGAGCGAGTGACGTTTGAAACGCTATTAGCGCGCACCCCGCTAACCATTTCACATCGGTTACACTAGCCTAATCTTGGAAGTTGATAGGCTTGAATTCATAAACAGCAGAGCTGCTGGCAAAACGCAGGAAAGTGCTGTTTGAATGAATGCTTACGAGCCTGCTGCTGCCTACCACCGCTCAGTCAGACTGCTCTATCAAATCATAGACTTAGTTATAACATAATAACACACAGAAATACGAGCCTTAGGTCATTAATATGGTCGAATCCGGAAACTATCATCTTGAAAACAAGATGTTTATTCTTTCAGTGAAATACGGAAACGTTACGTATTTTATCTAACGGGTGGCATCCATAAGTCTAAATATTCCTGTTACATTGCACAACCTTCAATGTTATGTCATAATTACGTAAAATTCTGGCAAATTAGGCGGCCCAAACTGTTGCATATACCCTGACACTGCGTGCAATGAACGCAAGAGAAGTGACACAATTTCACCTGGTTAATATTGCCTGCTAACCTGGATTTATTTTAGAAAAAATATATATACTTCTGTGTATTGATTTTAAGAAATGCATTGATGTTTATGGTTAGGTACACGTTGGAGCAACGACAGTCCTTTTTGCGAATGCGCACTGCATCAATTATATACAACGCAGGACACGCTAGATAAACTAGTAATATCATCAACCATGTGTAGTTATAACTAGTGATTATGATTGATTGTTTGTTTTTTATAAGATAAGTTTCATGCTAGCTAGCAACTTACCTTGGCTTCTTACTGCATTCGCGTAACAGGCGGGCTCCTCGTGAGGCAGGTGGTTAGAGCGTTGGACTAGTTAACCGTAAGGTTGCAAGATTGAATGCCTGAGCTGACAAGGTAAAAATCTGTCGTTCTGCCCCTGAACAAGGCAGTTAACCCATCATTCCTAAGCCGTCATTGAAAATAAGAATGTGTTCTTAACTGACTTGCCTAGTTAAATAAAGGTGTACATTTTTTTAAAGAATAATAATAATAATAATAATAATAATAATAATAATAATTCGGCAAAATCGTCGTCCAATTATTGATTTCCGATTGTTATGAAAACTTGAAATCGGCCCTAATGAATCGGCCATTCCGATTAATCGGTCGACCTCTAATATATATACCTTGATGAGTCTTCTGCTAGATTTGTACATTTGTTACATTGGAGCAGCGCACAAAGCGAGCAATGTTGATACATTGTATCATTTCATCCCCTGAAACCAATAGCACAGACCAATCTGAGTACCCTTTGCAAGTTCACTGTCATGCAGCCTTAGTGTCAGAGGGAAAATGGAGCACCGCTTCGCGACAGGCATGCTTGCAGCTTTACAGCAAAGATAACATTGTTTCTAGCCTAAACGTTTTTTGTTTATCCTATATTACAAGAGATGCCTTTCTATCGAGATTCGCACTAATTTTATATAATTTCACAAACCATGTTGCAGGCCGTTTTAAATTCATCCTGGGGTTCTAGCTAACAACCTGGTTATTTTGACAGTAGGTTTAGGCAAATTTGATTGGCACAGGAAAGTGTCTGCTACTCATGAGATTCAAAAAGGGAAGATTCATTTAGGCCTAATGTAAGCCTAAACTATATAAAAAATCTCTTCATAATTTTTGGGTGCTTAACCTTTTAAAAAGTTAGGAGCAGTGTGTGTGTGTAACGGTTTCATGCAGCATTTACCCCTTACATGAAGACCAGACCGGACAGGTCGTGTGCGCGAGCATTGCAAAAGACTAACTGTTTTGCCGGTTGTCGTGGTAACACTATGAAAGTGTAGATGCCAATCACCATATAAGTTCAAAGATGAAAAAGCCTGGAAGGAGGAGAGATGACTAGAAACGATTCGGTTGACCGTTTTATGTGTGGATAATTGTCGGAGTAGAAGACCTTGTGCATATCAGGTAAAATAACAACTCAATGTTTATATCCCAGGACAAATTAGCTAGCAACAGCAAGCTAGCTAAATAGGACAAATTAGCTAGCAAGTGCAAGCTAACTAGCTAAATTGCCATACATGTTTAATGCTTTTCAACCTGTCCCCAAATTAATGTCATTGGTTCAGAGTTTGTTTTGATATTTTAACCTGCGTGTCGTGATCGCGTTTGGTGTAGGGGGACAAAATTAATTTATGCACGATGGCGCATGCGCGCAGCCGGTTTGAGTTCCGTGTTACTGACACAATGGCATGCAAATCAACATTCATGTATATCACAGGAGGTTGGTGGCACCTTAATTGGGGAGGACGGGCTCGTGGTAATGGCTGGAGCGGAATATGTGGAACGTTATCCAACAGTTATGTGTTTGATGTAGGGAGGCAAATTGTTAGTCAGTTTTACTGCCGACTAACTGACGCTCATCAACAAAACGTCAAAAGAATTATAATACTAACAGTAAAATGACGTGACCAACAGAAAATACGTTCAGAGATCTGTATATAATGACAAGATGCTTTGGACAAAGATAAGCCCATAGAAACGCATTGGACTTATTTTGGACAGATTTTGGCGAGAGACAAACCTCTCGCTTCGCCTCTTCCTCTCAAAAGGCTATAATTGAACATGTAACTCGTGTAATGAAGCAGCTAATTAAATGTGATTTTCAAACATTTGCCCAAATGCAATTTGCAAAAAAAAACTGTTCTAAACTGAGCACCTAATGCGAGCAGTTCCATGTAACACTGTTCAAAACTTAGAGAGGGGCAAATGAGAGCCACGCTTTACTAGTGTACTATGAAAAATAAAAATAGCTCCTTATTAATTCTGGCCACCAAAGTTAACATGAGATTGCATTTAGAATTATTTTTTGCGCAATGACTGGGTTTACAAAAGCAGGTTTCACTCCAGTAGCCTACAGGCTTTTTGAGGAGCTACTCTTGCTCTGTCTGACAGGTGGTAGACTACTCCGCACCTCAAACTTGGCTCTGTATGCTGTGTGCGTTTGATAAATAAAATGCATGACAACTAAATAAAAACAGACACGCGCCATTTTCATTCCACAAAATTATGCAAATTAACCTTTGGACAAATAAGCATGACCGGTCAAATGTATTTTCGGTGGCTAACAGATTAACGGTTAACCGTTAACATCCCTAGTTTGATTATTATGAGCCTCTACTGATGTACATTACTTCCATTCCTCCAGCCAAATAACAGGTAGGCTAGGCCTTGGCAAATAGGAGAAAAGCAGTCAGTCATTCTATGCAGTATTCTATTATACGCGGAACAGTGGAGAGTTAATGTGTTGTATTGAGTAAAAGTCTGAATTTCAGTGACAGGTTTTTGGAGAATGTTTACAAAACGCGAACAAGCATCCAGGCTGACGGGGCAAACAGGATGATAGGCCACAATTTTTCACCATGGTATTGCAATACTAATCGGTATTGTGATACTTGGCCTGGTATCGTATAATTTGTAAAATGTTGGTATCGTGATAAGCCTAGTGTCTGGTGTGACCACCATTTGCCTCATGCAGTGCAACATCTCCTTCGCATAGAGTTGATCAGGCTATTGGTTGTGGAGTGTTGTTCCACTCTTCAATGGCTGTGCAAAGTTGTTGGATATTGGCAGGAACTGGAACACACTGCTGTACACGTCGATCCAGAGCATCCCAAACATGCTCAATGGGTGAGATGTCTGTTGAGTATGCAGGCCATGGAAGAACTGGAATATTTTCAGCTTCCAGGAATTGTGTACAGATCCTTGCGACATTAGCGTGCTAAAACATGAGGTGATGGCAACGGATTAATGGCACGACAATAGGCTTCAGGATCTCGTCACAGTATCTCTGTGCATTGAAATTGCCATCGATAAAATTCAATTGTGTTTGTTGTCCATAGCTTCTGCCTGCCCATGCCATTGCCCCATGGTGGGGTTGTCTGTTCACAATGTTGACATCAGCAAATCACTCGCCCACACAACGCCATACTGCCCAGTACAGTTGAAACCGGGATTCATCTGTGCAGACAACACTTCTCCAGCATGCCAGTGGCCATCGAAGGTGAGCATTTGTCGACTGAAGTCGGTTACAGCGCCGAAATGCAGTCAGGTCAAGTCCCTGGTGAGGACAACGAGCTGAGATGAGCTTCCTGAGACGGTTTCTGACAGTTTGTGCAGAAATTCTACAGTTGTGATTAACCACATTTTCATCAGCTGTCTGGGTGGCTTGTCTCAGACGATCCCGCAGGTAAAGAGGCTGATCGTGGAGGTCCTGGGCTGTTGTTGTTTCACATGGTCTGCGAATGTGAGGCTGTTTGGACGTAATGCAAAATTCTCTAAAACAACATTGGAGGCGGTAAAGAAATTAACATTCAATTATCTGGCAACAGCTCTGGTGGCCACTCCTGAAGTCAGCATGCCAATTGCACACTTCCTCAAAACATCTATGGCATTGTGTTGTGTGACAAAACTGCACATTTTAAGAGTGGCCTTTTATTGTCCCCAGCACAATGTGCACCTGTGTAACGATCATGCTGTTTAATCAGCTTCTTGATATGCCATACCTGTCAGGTGGATGGTTGATCTTGGCATGTAAGTAAAATTGTGCACAACATTTTAGATGAATACGCTTTTAGTGCATATGGAACATTTCTGGGATATTTTATTTCAGCTCATGAAACCAACACTTTACATGTTGCTTTTATATATTTTTGTTCCGTGTAGTAAGATTGGATTTTAGTGATGCACCGACAGGAAATTTTGGGCCGATACCGATATCCCATATTTTCCTTGCCAAAAAAACTGATACAGACAACAGATATTTAAAATTTTAGCAGCCTTTTAAGCATTCTAGTACAGTTAAATAGTTGAAACACACACACTGACCAAAAAGTTATTTTGTTGGCATTTACGTATGTCCCCATTACCAGTAAAACATAATCAAAACCTATTTCTTTCACTTACTTGCTGTGCTGTTGTTCAGTCGTTTCATTCTCAACCAGGATTCCATCATAGATGTCAAGCAGTGAAGTTTCAGCTGTCTGTGGCCTCTTCTGACGTGGGTCCTCTTCCTCGATGCGCACTGTCACTGTGACCGTTTCCATCTTGTCCAGCTGTGTCTAACATTTCACGTAAACCCTATTTCTTGTCTGCATCGAAGTAGCGGCCCTTGTACCTAGCATCGAGCATGGTGGCGACACAGTAAAGAGGCTCTGAGAGAATGCCTCCGAATCGCTTGTTCACAGCCTCTAGTAGGGTACTTTTGCAAGTATTAATCCCACGGTCTGTGTCTGCAGTTTTGTTGAGCAGGATTTTCAATGCCATGACAAAGGGTATCGCGTCTGCTGCAGACCCAGTTGATGAGCTTATTTCTCGAGTCAGTTGTTTGAACGGAGCTAGGATTGTGTTCATGTTTCAAACATTTTCTCAAATGCCATTGAAATGGCAGCAGCGGTATGAGAACCAGCACATTCTGGAGCATGCAATAGAGCTTTCCTCAGTACAAAATCTGCTTAGACCCACTGTGCTGTCATACTCTGCATGCTCATGGGGCTGACATCACTGGTCCAAATGTCAGTCGTGAAGCCCATAGCAAGTAGCTCATGGATGTGCGTTTCAACAATACTGTAATTCCGGTAGGGCAACATCTGAAAAATAGCACCTACTTGGAAGTGTGTACCGGGGCTCGAGATGCTCAACCAGTCAGCGTAAGCCAACATCCTCCACGACAGAGAACGTTTGATTGGCAAGGGCAATGAATTCCATTATCTTGGCGTTAATAGATTTCGGCTTGGAGTTGAATCGCAGATAATTTTTTTACTCGTTCAATTGACTGTTCGACTTGAACTTCTTTAGTTGTTGGAAGTATGCGCTTAGTTTTTTTCTGCTTTTGTTCTAAGTAGTCGCTGAACCTGACTTAAAATGTAAATGAACTTCTGGGGGTGATGCACTTATAAATGAGTAATCAGGTTTGTGGTATTTAAAGATTTCACTTTCTCACATTTACATTTAAGTCATGGGGCCATTATTTCCCTCCTCGGGAAATAATAGCAGCACAAACGTTGCATATGGTCTTTTTGTTATCTTCCTTTGAAACTTCAAAATAGATCCACACAGCAGACATTGTGGGATAGGTTAAGAATGTGGTGTTGCACGTGTAGCGCTGTATTTTTTGTGGCGTCATTACGTAATCTATCTACATTTAAAGGTATGCACGTAAGCTTTAACATTGGTTTTGCACATCGGCGTTAAACTAGACATTGGGCCGATGCCGATATTTTTACCTACTATCGGCAGATTCCGACATTCTTACCGATATTTTGTGCATCCCTATTGTATTTCTTGCGTTTACAGCCATGGTGATGCACTGCACGGACGGATCGAAAATCACAGAATATGTGTTAGTTGCAGCAGCAGAGAAATATGAGTGTGAGCGTTTAGTGGGACTGGTGTAGGATCCTTTAGGGCCAAGTATTGGAATGGGATAATGTATAGGCGCAGGGCAAGATGGTGCAATTTAAGTTTCCCCTTTATTTTTGTGTTTGTCACAATGTGGCATGCACATTCCGAACTGAGAAAGGCAGCAATACGCCAAAAAGCGTCTAGTCTGCCGGAAAATCACATGAAGAATTAATTCATACAGATACTCGTTACAAAACTATATAGCTAACGTTAACTTAGTTGGCTAACGTACGCGAACTAACATCGTTAGCTAGCTATTTTACGTTGGTTAACTATTAGTCGACCTGGCTTGCTAACGTTAGTTTGTCGACAGATGTTCGTTAACTTAGTCTTAATGCGTACTTACAGGCCAGACTAACACCGAAGTAGCACGCGGAAGAACCAGTCTATATAGTCAACGGGTGGATTGCAGTAACTTTAGCTAACTAGGTTGCAACATTACGATTACATTAGTTTCATGGGGGCCTGCCCTTGGGAGATTCGAGGAGGAGGGAGTGCTAATTTAGCCCAGGGCCCAAACTCACCATGCCGCCTTGATCCTTGTCGGTTTTCGATGTTATCTCCCCTTGTTCACGTTTGTCCAATGCTGTCTTGACCCTCTCCTTCTGCTGCGGCGACGACGGGCAATGCTCCGAACTCATCGGCCGCCCCCGACTAGCCACTCTCCCCCGTCCCCCACTCCGACTAAACCTTACCACGTAAAACCAAGCTCACGCTATTTAACTTGGTTTGATGTATAACTAAGTGCAATCAATGGAGCAATTGTCACAATAAAAAGGAAATAGAATAGCCAATCGTGTAGTATCTTAATTTTCGATTACAAACCAAATCGTTGACATAGCCGCACGACGAAGCTTATGCTAGGCGCCACACTCCCGTCATACAACGCGACCAGGAGTGTATTCATTAGTCGGATTATGTTACAAAATGTTTTGCATCGAAAACAAGAGTTTCTATTTCAACAATTCCAGGTAGGTCCCACCACGTTAAGTTCCGCTTGCTTCCTTTAGGTTTGTTACCGTTTACTTGAGGAACCAATCGTTTTTCAACGAAATCGGACGAATGAATACACCCCTGTTACTGCCTCCCTCCCTGGTAACAGTGCTACAGTCCCGGCGCCGCATAGCAACGAGAGCGGCACTCTTTCCGCATAGCGACAGCGCGAGCAGAAAAACAAATGTATGGAATGTTTTTTTTTTAAATATATGGATGTTTCAAAACAGCAGTCAATTTGGCTAGGGAAAAAACAATAAAATTCTTCCAGATAGTCTGTTTACAAACTTAAATTATCATATGTGGCTGTGTTCTACAATATTTAATTTAGTATTTTCCTTGAAATAATCACTGATCTGGCATAAGTGACAGTGACAAGTGGAAACACTGCTTTCGGTGATTTCTTTAAGGAAGGGAAATAACAATTTTGTATACAAACACATATATAATTATACACATCATTGGGAAAGAATGATTCATATATTAAACAGGGACGATTTTTAGGAACAACAACGTCAGGAAGAACAGCGCCCGTTAGCGGTCTATCGAGGCTAGGCAAAGGCTTGGTACAAACCTCAGGTCCAAACAGCATGAGGGACATAAACAAAATCAATCTGTGGTGTGCATATGGTTTTATCACAACAATACTACGCTGATGTCTAGATGTTGAACAGGTATCATATTCTCTGTGATGTTCGTCAGACACCTGAAGACCAGAGGTAGGATACAAAGGTGTTGGGAATCATCTATATACAAAAAGCAGAGCATATATAGAAGCAGAGCATAACCTATAGCAGAATGGAATGTTTTGCTCATTCATTTATTGAAAGTTTGGTGCCAACTTAGTTTTCTCTCATGCATTTTCCAGCAAGTGATCAATACATTTTAGACCATGCAAGAAAGAAAAAAAAGTATGCTTTCGCTTTCTAGTTTCCATTGCCATTAGCCTACACTGATGATAGACAACATTTTATTTTCTTTAAAGAAAAATAGTAATTTATGCAATTATGGATGTTGTATACACAACTGGCAACAGTTAGCAATAATTAGAACGTTACTTTTGGGGATACACTGTCAAAATTAAAGAACAAACCCCTCTCTTGAGTTTCTCTGTCCATGTCTTGAGCCCAGGGGATGTGCGTCTCTGAGTAGGAGTGCTGATCTAGTATCAGGTTCCCCTGTCCATGTCATTTTAATCATTGTGGTCTAAAATAATTAAAATAGTCAAAATAAAAGCTTTTAGATTGTGGTCTAAAAGAATTCGAATAAATCACATTTGAATCAATCTAATATTTTATTTTTAAGTTTATAACGGAAGTGATCGAATGCGTCCTTACTGGTGCTACGTTCACACACATTTTATTTTTCTAAATGATCAGCTTTCTCGAATGGTTTGCATTCTCTTCTACAGAGTATAATTAGTAAGAGACTCAAGGTAAGATCTTGCAGGTTTAAACGATGAGTATTCACCCAACCGTGTGGTTAAATATTTAGTACTTATTTACATCTTTCTCTTTGTGTGTCAGGGAGATGATGGGTAGCGTTAGCTAGCTAACGTTAGCTTGCCGTAAATGATGCTGAGGTTAGCCAGGTAGCTAATATTCAACCAGCAAGATGTACGTACCATTGTTGTCTGTAAAGAAACTGCTTCAACAACGTCTCTGTCATCTCGCAACAAAAGAGAAACAAGAATGTTATCATCTGCCAGTAGTGTTAATGGGGACACAGGCAATTTTGAATAAAATGCCCAAATTAGGCTACAGCGGCTCTATCCCAGACAGCTGTCAAATCAGCACCCAACTGCACTCCTCATCTCAGACAGTGAGGAGTAATTACAATTGATCACTGAACAGGGCCTTCATGCTATTTAGGTAATGGCATCGAAGCATGATTAGAGCCCTTTTGATGAGAATGTTAATACAATATCTCACAATATTTGTAACATTGTACCTAAATTGACTTAATATGCTGTTGTTATTTTTTCCTTTTTCTTCTTTCCAGGTATTGGACTCATCATGGGCTCAAAAAGGAGAAGGGCTACGTCCCCCTCTAGTAGTGTCAGTGGGAGGGACTTTGAGGATGGACAGCCGTCATCCTCAGCATCTTCAGTAGGTTGGAAAAGGAGAAGAACCTCTAACATTCACACTGTTGATCCAGTAAATTCAGTTAAAAGCCTTTTTTGTGTAGAAAACATTGCTTTCCAATACAAATATAGTACTCAACTTTTGTGGTAATGCCTTTGGATAATGTCTTCACCCAAATTGAATTATTGAATTTTGACTCTAAATCCGCAGGCACAAGTCAAATCGATGTGTAGTTTTTGAATAAGTGTTCATAAACATTGTTGTTGCCTGTATTGTTTTGTGTTCATCTACTATGTTTTGCCTCCAGATTGCACTATGCCATGAACTGTACAACACTATCAGAGATTATAACGATGACCAGCGAAGGATGTTGTGTGAGCTGTTCATGAGAGCACCCAAGAGACGGTACAGAGGATGGTTAACATAGTACAGAGGACGGTACAGAGGATGGTTAACATCCATTACTAAGAACATAAGCCTCATTAAATTCACTTATCTATTGTGTTTTCCTTGAAGGAATCAACCGGATTACTGCCACATTGTGACACATCCCATTGACATGATGAAGATCCAGCAGAAGCTGAAGATGGAGGAGTACGATGATGTGGACCAGATAACGTCCGACTTTCAGCTCTTATTCAACAATGCAAAGGCATACTACAAGGTAATATATCCCTGCCTGTAATAACAAACACATTCACTTACTGGACTCTTTAGGGGAGAGAAGTAATGTTTACAAGGCAATGTTTTGTATGAAGGAGTTTTCCTAATAAAGGCCCTGTCTAAGGCTTAAAACCTGGAATTAACCAAATTAAAGGGAGTGTGTTGAATGTCTGTAGCCAGACTCCAGAGTGCAGAGCAGCCTATAAGCTGTGGGACCTCTACCTGCGCACCGAGAATGAGTTTGTCCAGCGGGGGGATTATGATGATGAGGACGGGGACGATGCACATGATAATCCTGGAGCGTCCGATGAGGTAACACCAGCACTTCCGATGTAGCATAAAAAGTATTTATTACATGTTGACTGCCCTGTCACACATGCATTACATGTAAACCGCCTCAAAACATAGCACAACATGGCTAATAAATGGAAGGTATCTGTTCACTGTTGAATTGTACTGTGTTTGTCTTTGAATGACAGAATGCACCCAGTTGCCTGAAGGAGGTCCTTGAGCAGCTGTTGGATGCGGTGGTGAAATTCTCAGAGCCCTCAGGGCATTTAGTCAGTGATCTGTTCCAGAAACTACCATCTAAAGTGGTAAGAGAACCATTCTCTCCAACCCTATGGTATGGCATTGGTTGAAGCACAATGTTAAATCTCCCTACCATCCTATCTAAGCCAATATCTATTATTCCTCTGAATTGGGCTGTTTGAGAAGATTTGAATCCTAAGCAACCTGCATACACATTGTTTGAAGTATAATAGACTAGTCACGATACCAACATTTTACTAACGATACGATACCAGGCCAAGTATCACAATACTGAGTAGCATTGCGAGAGAAAATGTAGAAAAATTCAGTGGCCTAGCATCCTGTTCGCCCCGTCCCACCGACGCTTGTTCCCGCTTTCTAAATGTTATGCTCATGTACTTCACAAAAAACCTGTCACTGATATTCATACTTCTACTCTATAAAACACATTCAATTTAACTTCACACCGTTCACTGTATAATAGAATACTGAATAGATTGTCTACTTTGCTCATATTTGCAAAGGCCTACCTGTGATTTGGCTGGAGCAATGGGGGGAAGGAATATACATGCATAATGATCTGCATGTCATTGTGGCAGTCAGGGGGAAACTGCGTGAAACATTCTTTACTCTTCAGTTAACACACAGACACACACTCCGCCTCCCTTCTTCCCTCACACACGCTCTCGGTCTCCCTTTGTCTCATAAACACATGTAACCGATGTGAAATGGTTAGCGGTGGTACGCGCTAATAGCGTTTCAATCGGTGGCGTCACTCGCTCTGAGACCTTGAAGTAGTTGTTCCCCTTGCTCTGCAAGGGCCGTGGCTTTTGTGGCGTGATGGGTAACGATGCTTCGTGGGTGTCAGTTGTTGATGTGTGCAGAGGGTCCCTGGTTCGAGCCCAGGTAGGGGCGAGGAGCGGGACGGAAGCTATACTGTTACACACTGCTCCAAACTTTTAAAATGTTAGGCACCAAATGGAATGTAAGGAGCACCAGAAAGAGATTGATTTTTAATAGTTTAGGCTTACATTAGGCCTATATGAATCCAACCTTTTAAAGCACATCTCATGAGTAGCAGACCCTTTTCCTTTCTTCCTGTGCCAATCAAATTAGCCAATACCTACTGTCAAGTTACCAGGTTGTTGGCAAGTTAGGTAACGTGACTGAACGACGTTGTTTGTTATCAAATTAGTTTAAAACGGCCCTCAACATGGTTTGTGAAATTATGTCAAATGTGTGTGAAATCGCGCAGGAAGAAAAAAAGGCAGCTTTGCTGATATAAGTCCTATTTGTTTAACCGTTGAGCTAGAGACAAGAGGTTTTCTTTGCTGTAAAGCTGCAAGCATACCTGTTGCGAAGCTGTTTCTCCTCTCTGGCATTGATGCGTGACAGCGAACTTGCAAAGCCTACTCAGACTGCTCTGTGCTCTTATACCAAGGAGGAAATCAAACAATGTATCAACTTTGCTCTGCTCCAATGTATCAAATGTACAAAATGTAACCGAAGACTGCTCAGGTTCGGCATCCCTGCTCATCCCTTATGGAGGAATAGATGAGGAAGGAGAGAAGCAGGTGAGTGATGGCTGGAAGGGGATGGGATTGGCGGATTACAGCTGCCACCCGTGATGTGTGCATGAAAGTGAAGTGGACATTATTGGACCAGCACCTACAAGAGATTAGTTGCTGTTGCTTACATTTTTTTACTGACTTCATAAACATTTTCATAAGAGGCGCCAGCTAGTTCTTGGATATCAGGTGGGCCAAAACATTTGGTAGTAGCATATGAAATGGTACTACAGTATTCTCAAATTTGGGTAACATGACGTTTTGGTACTGCGATATCACCGTGGTACCGGTATACCGTATAACACTACAATAGACCAGCAAGCTACTGTAGTAGGTCAAAGCTATGTGTTGGAAAACCTTGGTTGAGCATGGGTGGAGTAGGCATTACGGAGCTCATGTGAATTTACTTAATTTTTCAGCTTCAGACCAATGCCTACTTCTCACTTAAAACAGTTTCTTGTTTTAATAATATAGCGGATTTTTTTTGGTGACCAACTTTTGATTTAGTTTTCTCTTTTCTTTCAGAGGAGGGTTACAGTTAAAAAAACAAAGAAATCCATACAAAAATAACCCAAACCCATTCCCCATCCACCTGCCCACATCCTCCCACCCCTTCCCATCCCACCCAGCAACAGAGTTTGCTTTTCAGTCCCCATCCCACATCCCCCTCGCCCTCCCCCACAACAACCAGAGACACCATATTCTGTTCCAGTTAAACGGTTGTTCAGATTCAATTAGATCTGTGGACCATACTTTTTTAATGGCTAGCTCAGAATACAAGCTTTACAAAAGTTGTTTATATATTATAGCGATCAGTCCTTTTTGGAGCCCAGATAATTTATTTATAAATCCCATCATTGGATGGCTCGGTAGTTGGGTTTCCCAAGAGACTCCATGTTGTAAATATAGAAAAAAGGAGTTGTCTGGTAACGTGTATGTATCTTTCAAATCTTGGAATGTTCTCGAACCATTACTGTCCGTGATATCGGTAAGGATACGAATTCCACATTTGGACCATTTGGGGGGGAGGGGATTCAAAAGTCTGCCCTCAAGATCACAAGGCATTATTATGAAATATTAGAGTATGGGCATGCCATTTTGATTCCCAGTTACATTGTTTTTCGATATTGTGCCAAATAGAAATTATGTGTGGAAACAGTTTTGATTGTTTATTATTTTTTTTTTWATGTTTTCCCCCTCAGCAATACCCAGACTATTATGCCATAGTAAAGGACCCAATAGATCTGAAAATCATTGCCCAGAAGATACAGGTATGCTACCCAACCATCTGACTGAGTGTACTGTAAGTGGTGTGCATACAATAAATCACTGGTCCATTTTTTTCTTAGATGAGCCTCTACAGAAGTGTCAGCGCCATGGCAAAAGACATAGATCTCCTGGCCAAGAATGCCAAAACATACAATGAGCCTGGGTCACAGGTTTTTAAGGTATGCTGTACTACAACTCAGAATTATGTCAGAATTCTGATGTCAGTTTTGTTTGTTTCTTCACTTTCTTTCTTATTTATTTAAGGATGCCAACACCATCAGAAATATTTTTTCACAGAGAAAGACAGAAATTGAGCATGCTGAGCCCATCAAATCCAGCATTCACATCAAGTAAGCAATACCATAGAACAGAAAGTAGAATTTATGAGCAAACAACATGCAATATTTACAAGGATTTTCCATGAATTAAACGTGTGTGTGTGTCAGGAACAGAAGGTCAACCCAGGGAGACCAGCTCTCAGCTATTACCATGGCTCTTCAGTATGGGATTGAGGACGATGGCATTCTGGCTGGTACGTCTCATTGGTCTGTTAGCTGTTTTGGCTCTGCATTATCAACCTGGTAAAAAATAAGGAACATATAAGAACAGAAGGGACATTGCAGTGCTAAGTATACTAATATATGAGGGTTTGTCAGAAGACTTCAGACTTCATCTGTCTGATTCGATTGTCTCTCATTGCCCAGGGTCTGTCCACTATGACGAGGGGGAGTCGGAGGCAGAGAGCATCCACCACAGCATGGACATGAGTACCCCCATCTTCCAGCTGTACGAGGCTATGTGGGGCGGAAGGAACAGCCAGGGACAGCTTATCTCCGAGCCTTTCCTCCAGCTGCCCTCCAGGAAGGACTACCCAGACTACTACCAGCAGATCAGCTGGTAGTAGCTTCCACTGTTGCAGGCAGATTAGGTAGGCCAAACAGTGGAAGGACAGTATCTCTGCTCAATAAATGGCAGATTTGAAAAGTTGTTCCACAAAAAAGGGTTATTTGAAACAAATTCATGCAAGTGTGATTTATGTCATCTGGGCTCCAAGATGGTCCATTTAATAGTCTATGTCAAGTTTTATTAATCATTTTCCTAAATCAGCTGCTGTATGTTTTGTTGTGGTGTAACATGGCGTGAGCTGTACAGTGTATTTCTATCCCATCCCTTCCCAAATACGAGAACCCTTAATTTCCCACACACAGGAACAAAATGAAGAACAACGAGTATGAGAGTGTTGAGCAGCTAGACGCAGACATCACTCTGATGTTTGAGAATGCCAAGCGCTACAATGTGCCTCACTCCTCCATCTATAAGCGCATGCTGAAACTAAACCACATTCAGCAGGTCAGTGGGTGCATGAGCTGCCAATGCTGAAACTCAAGTTCAAACCCAAGCTCTGCTGTAGTTGTCTATCCATATCTGTATGACTAAAGTATCCTATGCTAATTATTGTGTGTAACATTACTGAAGTATTTAATTTACAATGAGATGATACTGCTGCTTAAGTAATCTGGTCTCTGTGATGTTAAACGTTGATTAGGTCTGCCTCACTGTCCTCTGTACCAGTAGTGTCTTGGGCAGTCTTCACTATGTTCTGTACTCAGTTGCAATCAATTGTTTTGTGGATAGTTGTGTGTTCTACTTATAAATAGACTGAAGATGAAATATTGGAGCTGCCGAACCATGATGGCTTGTAGGTTTGGGAGGGCACTACTTTTGTGCAAGTGGAGAAATGTTGAAGAGAGAGATAATGAGATGGGGAGAGTAAGAGGTGCCAGTTTGTATTCATGAACGTGTGGGAGGAAGAGAAGCTAGTTGATATTGATGTGTATGTGTCTTTTCCTAGCTGAAGAGAAAGGAGCTATTGAGGAGGGTGAACGACAGCATGGACGGGGACAGCATGCTCTCTTCTACAATGGCTGACATTGGCAGCACTAAGAGAAAGAGGTATGCAATTCTCATTTCACCTACTCCGCACACTACAGAATCAGCCGGCACACAATCCACACAATCACCAGGATACTTCTGCAAAAATGTTCCTGTACTTTTGGTTTATAAGTTGCTTGTTTTGTGCATGATGAAATTATGAATGGCCAACATATTATGGCATTGTTTTTTATTGATCCTTGAAGATAATGTTTCCTTCTTTTAACTAACCCACACCCCTGTGACCTCTAGCCATAAGAAGAACACAAAGAAGAACCAGATGAAGGCCCTGTACGCCACAGTGACAGAGGCCCGGGAGATGAGCACTGGCCGGAAGCTCTGTGAGCTCTTCATGGTCAAGCTTTCCATAGAAGGACTACCCGGACTACTACAAGATCATCCTAGAGCCCATGGACCTGAAGACCATCGATCACAACATCCGCTCTGAGAAGTACATGACGGAGGGCGCTCTGTTGGAAGACATGAAGCTCATGTTCCGCAATGCACGCCACTACAACGAGGAGGGCTCACAGGTGATGGGCCAATCAGAAATGAGACTCAGGGCAGTGTGAAGCGTGCATACTAGACTATTTGGCAGTAATTTAGCAGCAATGTACTAATGTCTTTTAATCATGATTTATAAGATAGACACTACATTTCCATAATGTCAGCAGAATGTAGTGCAGCAATTACACTATATATGCAAAAGTATGTGGACACCCCTTCAAATTAGTGGATTCGGCTATTTCAGCCACACCAGTTGCTGACAGGTGTATAAAATTGAGCACACAGCCATGCTATCTCCATAGAAAAACATTGTCAGTAGAATGGCCTTACTGAAGAGCTCAGTAACTTTCAACGTTGCACCATCATAGGATGCCACCATTCCAACAAGTCAGTTCGTCAAATTTCTGCCCTGCTAAAGCTGCCCCGGCAACTGTAAGTGCTGTTATTGTGAAGTGGAAACGTCTAGGAGCAACAACTGCTCAGCCCCGAAGTGGTAGGCCACACAAGCTCACAGAACGGGACTGCAGCCTAAGATCACCATGCGCAATGCCAAGCGTTGGCAGGACTGGTGTAAAACTCGCCGCCATTGGACTCTGGAGCAGTGGAAACGCATTCTCTGGAAGATGAATCACGCCTCACCATCTGGCAGATGGATGCCAGGAGAATGCTCACTGCCTGAATGCATTGTGTCAACTGTAATGTTTGGAGGAGGAGGAATAATGTTTTTTCATGGTTCTGGCTAGGCCCCTTAGTTGCAGGGAAGGGAAATCTTAACACGACAGCATACAATGACATTCTAGACGATTCTGTGTTTCCAACTTTATGGGAACAGTTTGGGGAAGGCTTTTTCCTGTATCAGCATGACTGTGCCATCGTGTACAAAGTGAGGTCCATACAGAAATGGTTTGTCGAGATCTGTGTGGAAGAACTTGACTGGCCTGCACAGAGCCCTGACCTCAACCCCATTCAACACCTTTGGGATGACTTGGAACGCCGACTGCGAGCCAGACCTAATCGTCCAACATCAGTGCCCAACCTCACTAATGCTCTTGTGGCTGAATGGAAGCAAGTCCCCGCAGCAATGTTCCAACATTTAGTGGATAGCCTTCCCAGAAGAGTGGGGGCTGTTATAGCAGCAAAGGGGAAACCAACTCCATATTAATGCCCATGATTTTGGAATGAGGTGTCCAATTACTTATGGTCATGTAGTGTACCATTCGGCGCACTAGCTCTGATCCACAGTGTTATGTTAACCACTTGCTTTTGCAGCTAGCTAGTACACACTAGCTAGGATAGCTAGGTAGTACACACTAGCTAACTAGTATCTATGCTGTTGGTTGCGGTTACCCACAATCCTCTCTGGCCCCATTCAACATCCTGTCTTAGCTCGTATGTCTCACAGCGTCTGTGGCTTAAGGTTTCTGTTGCAGCCAGACCCTATTGGACAGCTGTGTCCTGGTGCACTCTGACTGTTTATGTTAATACCTTCACTGCAGGTGTCAACACAGGTGCTCCTGGAGCCTATGGAATCCAGGTAATCTACACTTCTATACAATTTTATATTAGAAAAGCACAGACTGTAAATGCTTGTTATTCGATTACTCACATCTGTATTTGAGAATGAGTAAAGAGGCCCTTGACGTTTTTTTTTTAAATGATTGATCCCGGACAGCAGGCCCCACCACCCTACCCAAGACAGGGCCAGCCTGCCTTCCAGCAGCCCTCAACACCCTTATTTGTAGACCCTCCACCCAAGCCTAGGCGCCTGCTCCACTCAGAGGCATACCTGAAGTACATTGAGGGACTTTAATGCAGAGTCCTCCACCATCAGCAAGTGGGACCATGGTCATCTGAATCAGTGTTAGTTTGGCAGCTGGGGTGAAAAAGGAGCGATTACGATAGAGGAAACCAAGTCTAGATTTAACTTTAGTCTGCAGCTTTGATATGTGCTGAGAAAAGGACAGTGCACCGTCTAGCCATACTCCCAAGTACTTATATGCGGTGACTACCTCAAGCTCTAAACACTCAGAGGTAGTAACCTGTGGGAGGAGGGGCATTCTTCTTACCTAACAACATGACCTTTGTTTTGGAGGTGTTCAGAACAAGGTTAAGGGTAGAGAAAGCACATACTCCTACCCATGCTAGATTATGGAGACGTAATTTATAGCTCGTCAAGTAAGGGTGCTCTCGAGCGGCTATATGTTCTTTACCATTCGGCAATCAGATTTTCCACCAATGCTCCTTATAGGACACATCACTGCACTCTATACTCCTCTGTAAACTGGTCATCTCTGTATACCCGTCGCAAGGCCCACTGGTTGATGCTTATTTATAAAAACCCTCTTAGGCCTCACTCCCCCCTCTCTGAGATATCTACTGCAGCCCTCATTTTCCACATACAACACCCATTGTGCCAGTCACATTCTGTTAAAGGTCCCCAAAGTGCACACATCCCTGGGTCGCTCCTCTTTTCAGTTCGCTGCATCTAGCGACTGGAACGAGCTGCAACGAACACTCAAACTGAATCATGGACACTCTTACCGACAGTTGTGGCTGCTTTGTATGATGTATTGTTGTCTGTACCTTCTTGACCTTTGTGGTGTTGACTTTGCCCAATAATGTTTCTACCATGTTGTCATGTTGTGTTGCTACCATGCTGTGTTGTCATGTGATGCTGCCTTATGTTGTTGTCATAGGTCTCTCTTTATGTAGTGGTGTCTCTCTTGTTGTGATTTGTGTTTTGTCCTATATTGTATTTATTTTTTAAATCCCAGGCCCCCGTCCCCGCTGGAGGCCTTTTGCCTTTTTGGTAGGCCGTCATTGTAAATAAGTATTTGTTCTTAACTGACTTGCCTAGTTAAATAAATGTACTATTTCCTAATAACCTTGTGTATGTACTGTGTATGTGGGCATGTTTCAGCAGCTCGAAAGAAAGATGTGCGACTGACCAAGGAGCAGGAGAGCCGGCTGCCGTCCCATTGGCAGACGCACTGTGCCGTCTGCAAGACCTGATGCTGCTTGACACACTGAACATCCGCCAGACGTACAACCTGTAGGATATCTGAGCCACTGCTCCCTACACTGTCAGACAGGAAAGGGGTTTTAGGCTCATTAGAAAATGTATAAATGTTATGTTAATGTAGGCATTCGTTTGTAGAATGGTTCAATTAGCTTGCTTACTCTGTTCAAGCTGTTTTGTGTTTGCATTTTAATTGTTCTAACAAGTGCATTATTGTATTAATGTTTCTCTGTGATGGATAAACGTTTTCATAAAAAATACAGAGAAGGGACTTGTTCTTGAATGCTAATTTAGTATCTGTGTGCTGCAATATGGAACATTCGAGTGGGCAGTGGGAACCCACTGAGTCTGGCGACTCGGCACCAGACAAGAGAAGGGGAACCAACATACATTGTTTTTTCTTTAAGTTGTTCTATTAGGCTGGTTTAACCAATTCTGATATTTTTTCTCTAATTGGTCTTTGAACCAATCAGATCAACGCGGAAAAGATCTGATGTGACTGGCCAAAATACCAATTAGTGAGAGAAGATCCGAATTCATCTGCCTGTCTAAATGCAGCCTTGGTCTTCCATGACCTGACTATGAGGATCAAAACCGTAATGTACCTTGGGTAAATTATCACTGATCTACAAATGATGAGTAGGCTAGTTATTTATGATGGAAAGTGATTTGTAGATCAGGCAGTAGGCACGATCAAACAATCCCAATGACTAGGTGAACATACTTGATCAATCAATAATTGTGATCAATTCATTAGTCAATATTTTATATACAATCTCGTCCGAACACTCGCCCATGCCATTCCCTTCTTTCCAGCGTGGTTTTCCAAACTTGTTTGCGCACGCCCAGTGCACAGACCACCCAGTGGCTTGAGAATTTTGAAAGCCATTTCGTCCGGCAGCAGCGAATAACAGCACAGACGCCGGCTGAGACAACAAAAAGCAAGAGAAGGTATGAGAGCTCTTTGTAATCTTGTCGCTCTATCAAATGATACATATGAATGTACATTGTTGGCTAGTTTGTAGAGATATATAAAACTGCCGTAGCCATTTCTAATTTGCCCCATCGTGGATAATTTAGCTAGGTAAGAAGTTAAGTAATTAGCATTAGCAAGCTAGGTAAATGGCTAGCTAGTTACTTGCAGAATATTCATTCACAGATAGTATTATACCATGCATTAGGGGTTAGTGCCACTGCGTTGCGAGGACACTACAGAATAGGCTTAGTTTTTTTACAGGAAATTATTTCAGAACTAACTAACGTTAACTAATTCGCCCAAATGTAACACGCACACCAGATACTAACGCGCAATAAGACGTTCTAAGTTAGCCATGGCATGGCTGTCATTCAGGCTATTTTTGCTAGTACTGCTGGCCTACCAGACAGCCATGGCTAGTTTAGCATGCTTATAGTTAACTAAGTAACTTAGCTAGCTACCAAACTAACTAACATGCTCAGTGATTCAGTAGCTACGTTTATATCCTCGAAACTAGTGTTGGATATTTTTTATCCTACATTTCTAAACTAGTGAAAC
Organism: Salvelinus sp. IW2-2015; assembly: GCF_002910315.2. Lineage (NCBI taxonomy): Eukaryota > Metazoa > Chordata > Actinopteri > Salmoniformes > Salmonidae > Salvelinus > Salvelinus sp. IW2-2015. Next base: position 29,765,234 of record NC_036851.1, on the reverse strand, counting down.
GTGGGTATTTTGAATGAGCACCATGCCAGAGTACAGTGCTAACATTGCTAGCTAGTGACTAACTGCAGCCTCCAAGTCCCGCCCCAAATTTACTGTGATTGGATACATTTTCTGACCTCTGGAAAATAACGAATTCCATTGGATCACAAAGATGATGCAAGGCCAGCCCGCTTAACTTAGTCAAAGTTATATTCAGCCAATCAATATCTATGCCTTCAAGTGTCGTCGTCATGCGGTGAAATATTAGTGGGTCGTTGTGAAGTTACTGCGCATGATTAGAAAGTGGGTAGCTGGAGACGCCACTGAATGACAATAAGTACCTCTATCGTTTTAAAAATTGAACCTTTCCTCATCAACTTGTAGTTAAGACAATCATTCACACCTGCACTGTTGGAGCTCGGCAGTTAAGTATTTCCCTGTACACTGCAACTACATCTGCGAACCTGTGAATGTGACTAAATAAAAAGTTGTATCTAATCAGCTAATAGTCAGCTAGTTGAGACCATCACTATTATGTCTAATGTAATGATTGACTTTCTTTCTAGGGCACCATGGAGCTGAATGATGGAAACCTTCAGACACTCACAGAATTTATGCGCAAAACTCTGGACCCGGATCCATCCGTCAGACGTCCAGGTATGGGAGCTCAGAGGAGAATGCATGTTCATTTAAAACACCCATGCACTGATCAGTCATGTTATGAACATGCATACTTTGGGCATTATTTTCATTTTCCCATTGCTTGACTGGAATGTTCTTATTTCCCTAATTTCTTCCAGCTGAAAAGTTTCTTGAGTCAGTTGAAGGGAACCAGAACTACCCGATATTGCTGCTTACATTATTGGAGAAATCTCAAGACAACGTGATCCGGGTGTGTGCAGCTGTCACCTTCAAAAACTACATCAAGAGAAACTGGCGCATAGTAAGTTAGTGGTTGCCTGAATATTTGAACAAATCGAAGTGTTATGAGTTGTGCAAATATTGTTAGCCCAACGTTGGCATGACAAGTCTTACTTTGTATCCTAATATCGCTTTCAGATTGAAGATGAACCAAACAAAATCTCAGATCCCGACCGAACCACTATCAAGGCCAACATTGTACATTTGATGTTGAGCAGCCCTGAACAGATTCAGAAACAGGTATGTCTGCACAAGAGGCAAGACCTGTTACCTGCCTATCTATTGTACATAGTCAGTGTGCTGGTTTGAATTACTTTAATCGGGTTTTCTCGGAATCCATCTACATGAGTTCACGATACTTTAGGATAATCCTTTTACACAATAATAAGGGCCATTTCCATAGATGTATTAGTTTTACTCTAGTGTTTACTGTTCTTCCACAGTTGAGTGATGCCATCAGCATCATCGGCAGAGAGGACTTCCCTATGAAGTGGCCGGACCTCTTGACAGAGATGGTGACCCGCTTCCAGAGCGGAGACTTCCACATCATTAACGGAGTGCTCCGGACCGCACACTCACTTTTCAAGAGGTTAATCACCATGGGCATGACATGTGGTCCTCTAATGATAGGTGTCTTTGTGGTTAGTTTTTAAAGATGTTAACACTGATCTTCTGTTTTCCCAGGTATCGACACGAGTTTAAGTCGAATGAGCTGTGGCTGGAGATTAAACTGGTGTTAGACACGTTTGCGAGTCCACTGACTGAACTCTTCAAGGTTATTGTTTACAGAGTTAATCAACCCTAACAATTGAAATATTTTTCAAGTAAAAACAAGTTCTTGAAATTGGTACTGCCCATCGCTTGCTTTTAGTTTGTAGGACCTAAATTATTCAAACATGGGAAGTCATTGTCTGCTATTCATGTATATTGTTTCTCAGGCCACCATTGAGCTGTGTCAGACCCATGCGACGGACATCAACGCTTTGAAGATCCTCTTCTCGTCCCTTACTCTGATTTCAAAGCTCTTCTACAGTCTCAACTTCCAGGTGCGTCCCCCACCTGCATCTTATCTGCTTTATGACCACAAGGACATTGCTGCATGTTGCTGAATTTTCATGTGCTTCTTTTCACTGGAGTGAAATTAATCTCATTTTTTCAACTTTCACTGCCTTCACAGGACCTTCCTGAGTTTTTTGAGGACAACATGGAGACCTGGATGTCTAATTTCCATAACTTGTTGACCTTGGATAACAAGCTACTACAAACAGATGTGAGTGGACTTTCACTTGTAAAATGTTCAAGTTACTGCATCAGTTGATTCAACCTTTGATAACCTTGTCTTTTTCACCCAACAGGATGAAGAGGAGGCAGGTCTTCTGGAGCTGCTCAAATCTCAGATCTGTGACAACACTGCTCTTTACGCCCAGAAGTACGATGAAGAGTTCCAGCCTTACCTGCCTCGCTTTGTCACTGCTATCTGGAACCTGCTGGTCTCCGCTGGCCAGGAGGTCAAGTATGATCTGGTGAGGCTGCTGATGATACATTCATGTACCTTATCAATAGATAATGTGGACCGCCTGCTAATACATTTGCTCCTTTTTGTTTTGTGATATAGCTTGTGAGCAATGCTATTCAGTTCCTGGCATCTGTGTGTGAAAGGCCCCACTACAAGCATCTTTTTGAGGACCAGAACACACTCACCAGCATCTGTGAGAAGGTCATTGTGCCTAACATGGAGTTCAGAAGTGAGTTGAGACTGAAATAGTGTCTTGGGCATGAATGGATACATGGGTATTTAATACATGTCATTGTACTTTAATGGCAGATATCTGCATAATGGGCTCTGGTACTGATGCATAGATTTCTTTGGTTCCAGGTGCTGATGAGGAGGCTTTTGAGGATAACTCTGAAGAATACATCCGAAGAGATCTTGAAGGATCAGGTAATAACCCAAAAATGTAAACTCATCAATGAGACAAATTGAGCTGGAGTATTGTTTAAGCATATGGTTGTTGACCCCTCTGTTCTGTCTCCTCCCTGCAGACATAGACACTCGGCGCAGGGCTGCTTGTGACTTAGTGAGAGGCCTGTGTAAGTTCTTTGAGGGCCCGGTTACAGCCATCTTCTCTGGCTATGTGAACTCCATGCTGGGGGAGTATGCCAAGAACCCAGTGGTGAACTGGAAGCACAAAGACGCTGCCATCTACCTGGTCACATCTCTGGCCTCTAAAGCCCAGACAGCGAAAGTATGGTTATAATTATTTTTGTGTTTGTGTAGCATTGCTGGGTTATAAACATGATGGCAGTAGACATTGAGTAATGTAAAATGTGTATCTTTTTAAGCATGGTATCACGCAGGCTAACGAGTTGGTGAACCTCACAGAATTCTTTGTGAACCACATTCTCACAGACCTCAATTCCCAAAACGGTACATATAAAGTTGAACGGATAAACAAATGATTAATGAATTCATTATCACAGCTGTGGATTGCTTTATCTGCACTTTTATCAAACATGCTTACTCTGTTCTATTCTAGTCAATGAGTTTCCAGTGTTGAAGGCTGATGCCATCAAATACGTCATGATCTTCAGGAGTCAGGTTTGATTTTGTTTATGTTTTTTTTCCTCTGAAAATTCACTGTCATGAGTTCAGCCTACTTAAAGGTTGAAATCAACACTTTGAGGGCCATGTGAATATCCAGTCCTCCTTTGTCCCCTCTTGTCTTCCAGTTGCCCAAAGAGCAGCTGCTGCAGGCTGTCCCTCTGCTTGTGGCCCACCTGCAGGCGGAGAGCACAGTGGAACACACCTACGCTGCCCACGCCCTGGAGAGACTCTTTACCATGAGGGGCCCCAACAACTCCACACTGTGAGTAGTTACTCAGCTACATTAAGTCTATAGTTGATTATCTTATCCAACATTACACAATGTGTTTCAGTATCACTCCTACAGAGATGGCCCCCTTCACGGAACAGCTGCTCAACAACCTGTTCAAAGCCCTGGCTCTGCCTGGCTCATCAGAGAACGAATATATCATGAAAGGTATGGAGTTTGAGGGTTAACTGCTCTGCTAATAACTTAAATAGCTTTAGTGATATGTCTAACTATCCTTTTGCGGCTAGGGTAATTATTATCTATCCTAGGATAACTATCCTTTTGTGGTGACATGAGTTTGCGGACAACCTCATGTTACTTAAGCTTTTGTGGGCAATGCTTTTTTTGTTTTTTCAGAGTATACAATCCTTGTTTTCTACACTGACATCTCCTTCATTCTTTTCCAGCCATCATGCGCAGCTTTTCCCTCCTGCAGGAGACCATTGTTCCTTACATCCCTACACTGATTGGCCAGCTCACTCACAAGCTCCTCCTCGTTAGCAAGGTAGGTCACACCCTTGTCTGTGCTGCGGTAGATACATACACACATGAGCTGACTTACATTGTGTCCAAGTGGCAGCTGTATATACCGGTATCATGTGTTTCTTTCAGAACCCCAGCAAGCCTCACTTTAACCACTACCTGTTTGAATCCCTGTGCCTGTCTATCCGGATCACCTGCAAGGCCAACCCTACCACGGTGGGCAGCTTTGAGGAGGCCCTCTTCCCAGTCTTTACTGAGATCCTACAGAATGACGTACAAGGTATGTGGCTTTACCCTAGAAAGAAGCAGGTTACAGCAGTCCATGTTAAGCATAAGATTGCTTATCTTAGTAGGACAGGCCTAGGAAAGTGAGTGGAAGGTGAATGATTTTTATTTATTGGGATCCCCATTAGCCGACGACAATGGCGATAGCTAGTCTTATTGGGGTTCGACACATAACGAAAAAATACTTTTAAAAATGTACATTTAAAAACATTAACGTGTGTGCATCGATCAGTTACACATCTCAGTACATACACACAAGTAGGTCACATTTGGGAGAGGCGTTGTGCCTTGAGGTGTTGCTTTATTTGTTTTTTCAATCCATGTTTGGTAATTAAGTCTTTCTTTGCAGCACTTGACCATATGACTGGACAATAATCAAGATAAGATAAAACTAGAGCCTGCAAGACTTGCTTTGTGGAGTGTTGTGTCAAAAAAGCAGAGCGTCTCTTTATTACAGACAGACCATCTCCCCATCTTTACAACCATTGAATCTAAATGTTTTGACCATGACCATTTACAATCTAAGATAACACCAAGTCATTTAGTCTCCTCAACTTGTTCAACAGCCACACCATGCATTACCAGATTCAGCTGAGGTCTAGAACTTAAGGAATGATTTGTACCAAATACAATACTCTTAGTTTTAGATGTTCAGGACCAGTTTATTACTGGCCACCCATTCGAAAACACACTGCAACTCTTTAAGGGTTTCAGTGACTTCATTAGCTGTGGTTGACTCATCAGAATACATGGACACACATGCCTTCTTTAATGCCAGTGGCAGGTCATTGGTAAAAATGGAAAAGAGTAGAGGGCCTAGAGAACTGCCCTACTGTACACCACACTTTACATGTTTGACATAAGAGAAGCTTCAATTAAATAAAACCCTCAGTTCTTTCGATAGATTGCCATATTGTGGATTCAGAGCAGAGGTTGAAAAGCCATAACGCATACTTTTTCTCTACCGGTTATGGTCAATAATATCAAAGGCTGCTCTGAAATCTAACAGTACAGCTATCAATTTCTTCCAACCAATTATCAGTCACTTGTGTCAGTGCAGTACATGTTGAGTGCCTTTCTCTATAAGCATGCTCAAAGTCGGTTGTTATTTTGTTTGCAGAGAAATAGCATTGTATTTGGTCAAACTATATTTTTCCCCTACAGTTTGCTAAGAGCTGGCAGGTCTGCTGTTAGAACCAGGTAAGGCCGCTTTGCCGCTCTTGGGTAGCAAAAAATCAGGCCTGAGGACGAACACTTTCCTCTAGGCTCAGATTAAAAATATGACAGATAGGAGTGGCTATAGTCAACTACTGTCCTCGGTACCACCTCTCCCACACTACATTGACAAAATTCAAACTTACAATGCTTTTCTTTAATTCAATTTTTTTGTGCGTGAGTATGATGGCTCACTGTTCCATTGTTGGCATTTCCTGCCTAAATTTGTCTACTTTGACAATTCAATAATTGGCAACATCAAAAGGTTTTGATGAATAAGCCATCTGATTCGATGAAAGATGGAGTTGAATTTGTCTTTCTGCCCATAATTTAAAGTTATTTTATTTTATTTTTTTCATTCTTTGTCATTGATCTTGGCTATAATAAAGTTTTATTTTTGTTGATTTTAGTCACATAATTTCTAAATTTGCAGTCAGATGTGTAGCCAGAATTATTAGCCACTTTTGCCATATCTCTTTCAACCATAGTTGTTCAATTCCTCATCAATCCATGGAGCAGTCAGTTTCTGAACAGGTGCATCTTTATCAATAATTGGAAGAAGCAATTTCATAAATTCATCAAGTGCAGTGTCCGGATAATCCTTATTAATTTAATAACATGAACCAGATTACTGGCACTGGTTAGTGAGAAGCTTCCTCTTGAGTGGACAGCTTGATTAAATATTCAGGTCCCCAAGAAATGGACCTCTGTTTACATCACATACGCTATCAAGCATTTCACTTGGTGGCCTATTGCAACACCACAAAAGGAAAATACTTTAGATGTGCCAGGGGAACCTGCAACCACAACACTGCAATAACACTTGACATAAGATATTCTCTAAGCGTTACAGGGATATGGCTCTGAGTGTATGTGTGTACATGCATATACAATGCATTGGAAAGTATTTAGACCCCTTCCCATTTCCCACATTTTGTTACGTTGCAGCCTTAAAACCTCTTATGGCTGCAGTCCCGATATCGGGACCAATATGACAACAGCCAGTCCAAGTGCAGGGCGCCAAATTCAAAAACCAGAAATCTCATAATTAAAATTCCTCAAACATACATGTGTCTTATATCATTTTAAAGGTAATCTTGTTAATCCCAGCAAAGTGTCCGATTTCAAATAGGCTTTTCAGCGAAAGCACTACAAACGATTATGTTAGGTCACCACAAAACCAAAAATAATCACAGCCATTTTTCCCAGCTAAATATAGCTTCACAAAAACCAGAATAGAGATAAAATGAATCACTAACCTTCGATTATTTTCATCAGATGACACTCATAGGACTTCATGTTACACAATACATGCATGTTTTGTTTGATTMAATTCATATTTATATCAAAAAATCTGAGTTTACATTGAGGCTACAAGAGGCTACAAGTGACTTTGCATAGCCCATCGTTTCAACATGAATACTCATCATAAATATAGATGATAATACAAGTTATACACATTGAATTATAGATATACCTCTCCTTAATGCAACCGCTATGTCAGATTTCAAAAAGACTTTACCCCAAAATAATTGCACGCTATAATCTGAGACGGCGCTCAAAGTAGCATACCACAGCTGCAAAGATAGCGTCACTATAAACAATACAATACATGATAAATATTCCATTACCTTTGTTGATTAGGATCAGAAAGCACACCAGGAATCACAGGTCCACAATAAATGTTTGTTTTGTTCGAAAAAATCTGTTATTTATGTCCAAATACCTTCTTTTGTTAGCGTGTCTGGTTTACATATCCAAACGCTAATTCTGGTCAGCGTTATATTGGACAAAACTTCAAAATGTGATATTACCAGTCAAAGAAACATTTCAAACTAAGTACTGAATCAATCATTAGGATGTTTTTAACATATAGCTTCAATAAAGTTCCAACCGGAGTATTCCTTGTCTGCGTGAGCAATGGAACCAATGGAACGTCAGTGCCTTGCATGAGGAAAAGGCATGAGCAGCGCATGGCTGCTTGATGGACACCTGACTGATTCTGCTCTCTCCTACAACATCATAGAAGTCTCATTGGAATTTCTATTGATTGCTGACATCTAGTGGAACCCCTAGGCAGTGCAACATCAGTCATAACTCAATTGGATTTCTTAAAGGACTCTGGTGAATACAGACAAGCTCAGATTTCTGATTTCCTGTTTTGATTTCAACTCAGGATTTTGCCTGCCAATATGAGTTCTGTTAATCTCACAGACATAATTCAAACAGTTTTAGAAACTTTGGAGTTTTTTCTATCCAATACTAATAATATGCAAATATTAGGAACTATGACTGAGGAGCAGGCTGTTTGAAATGGGCACCTTTCATCCAAGCTACTCAATACTGCCCCTGCAGCCATAAAAAGTTTATCTAAAATTTAGGGGGGGAAATGTATTTAATCAATCTACACACTACATTTTTAAATGTAAGTGGATAAAGAACAAATTCTTATTTACCGTAATGGCCTACCCCAGCCAAACCCGGATGACGCTGGGCCAACTGTGCGCCGCCCTATGGGACTCCCAATCACGGCCGGATGTGATACATTCTGAAATCGAACCAGAGACTTGTGACACCTCTTGCGCCACTCGGGAGCCCTACCCCATAATGACAAAGCGAAAACGGGTTATAAAATGAAAAACATAATTACTTGTTTTACATACAGTACCAGTCAAAAGTTTAGACACACACCTACTCATTCCAGGGTTTTTATTTTTATTATTTTCTACATTGTAGTATAATAGTGAAGACATCAAAACAAGGAAATAACACGCATGGAATCATGTAGTAACCAGAAGTGTTAAACAAATCAATTTATTTGAGATTCTTCAAAGTAGCCACCCTTTGCCTTGATGACAGCTTTGCACACTCATGGGATTCTCTCAACCAGCTTCATGAGGTTGTCACCTGGAATGCATTTCAATTAACAGCTTTGCCTTGTTCAAAGTTAATTTGTGGAATTTCTTTCCTTAATGCGTTTGAGCCAGTCAGTTGTGTTGTGACAAGATAGCCCTATTTGGTATAAAACCAAGTCCATATTATGGCAAGAACAGCTCAAATGAGCAAAGAGAAACGACAGTCCATCATTACTTTAAGACATGAAGGTCAGTCAATCCATAAATGTCAAGAACTTTGAATGTTTCAAGTGCAGTTGCAAAAACCAAGAGCAATGATGAAACTGTTTCTCATGAGGACCACTGCTGCAGAGGATGAGTTCAATCGTTACCAGCCTCAGAAATTGCAGCCCAAATAAATGTTTCACAGAGTTCAAGTAACAGACTCATCTCAACATCAACTGTTCAGAGAAGACTGTGTGAATCGGGCCTTCATGTTCGAATTGCTGCAAAGAAACCACTACTAAAGGACACCAATAAGAAGAGACTTGCTTGGGCTAAGAAACACAGGCATCCAAATTTGAGATGTGTCTTTGTGAGAAGCAGAGTAGGTGAACGGATCTCCACATGTGTGGTTCCCACCGTGAAGCGAGGAGGTGGTGTGGGGGTGCTTTGCTGGTAAAACTGACTTATTTAGAATTCAAAGCACACTTAACCAGCATGGCTACCACAGCATTCTGCAGCGATATGCCATCCCATGTGGTTTGTGCTTAGTGGAACTAACATTTGTTTTCCAACAGAACAATGACCCAACAGACCTCCAGGCTGTGTTAGGGCTATTTGACCAAGAAGGAGAGTGATGGAGTGGTGCATCAGATGACTTAGCCTCCACAATCACCTGACCTCAACCCAATTGAGATGGTTTGGGATGAGTTGGACTGCAGAGTGAAGGAAAAGCAGACAACAAGTGCTCAGCATATGTGGAAACTTCTCAAGACTGGAAAAGCATTCCAGGTGATGCTGGTTGAGAGAGTGCAAAGCTCTCAAGGCAAAGGGTGGTTACTTTTTGAAGAATCTAAAATATATTTTGATTAGTTTAACACTTCTTTTTTTGTTACATGATTTACATGTGTTTATAGTTATTCACTATTCTACAATGTGGAAAATTGTAACAAATATAGAACCCTGGAATGAGTAGGTGTGCAATTGAAACGAGTAGGTGTGCAATAGAAAATATACATTCAGCAGTCCATAAGTCAGTTGCTATGGTGAAGCTACGAAACCATAGGCTTGGTGCTCTCATCCCTTCTCGGCCTTTGGGAGTGCGGGTGGACAATAACCCTGTCCTAGCCGATGTATGCAATGTCCCCACATTTTCTGGCAGCTTTCATGGCTGGGATAAGTTTTTTTCCTTTTCTGGCACAGTTTCAGGATAGTCCTTGTTGGGGAAGATTATACTGTACGTTCTTTTTAAATTTCTTGGCTCTTTCCAGAACAGGTACCTTGTCCTTGAACCTCAGGAACTTGACCAGTATCGGGCATGTCACCTGTGCCGGTGGTGGGTTTTCCAGTACTGTGGGCACGCTACACTTCAATCTTCCTGTGGTCCAGCTTCAGTTTCTCAGATCATTTCCCTCACTTTTTCATTACACTCCGTTTAGGTCTAGTGGAAATTCTGTAATTCCTTCCACCGCCATGTTCTGCCTTGATTGTCCCTCGAGAGAATCTGATTTCTCTGTTATCATGGGTTCACATACAAAACCAATGTCCTCTTTCAATATGTTACTGTTTGCTGTTATTTTGCCGTTCTCCTGTTTAAATTCATCGAACTGCTAACTGTTCTTCAGTACATGGACCTCTCTGGTCAGGTTAACCGTTCTGTTATTAGTTGACTCCACCAGTATTTGGACAAAACACTTGAAGCTATTTTCTTGTTGTAGTAACTTGTAGAATTATTTTTGTTTGTTTTAAGAGATTTTATCTGTGATAGACACCACTGTCCAACAATAGTCCCACCGGCTTTGGTCTTTGTCATGGTAGCAATGTAGGTTATGCTGTTACTCCTCACAGTTCCAGGCAGGGCAGGTCGCAGGGAAGCTTGAAAACAGCAACAAACAACCATTCCGGGACAGTTCGCGGTCCCAGCCACTGGCTTACCACGTCGTGGGCCGCGTTCAAGCCCTCAAAAAAAAACTTCTAGCTTGATAGGCAGCTAGGCTAGCTGCTACACCAAACCGCTCCTCAGACCTGTCCTTGGTCGGCAGGATCACTGGACACATAGTGGTCCCAGCTACTGATGCCAACTGTTTTGCGGGATCCAAACTAAAAAGGTAGCTAGCTAGTAACAACTTTTTCAATGGACTTTCCAAAACAACAAACCAAGCTCTCCCTCGTTCAACAGGAAGTGGGGTGCTTCCAGGTTAAAACGAGCATTGACATCACCCCTTCTGAAGGGGTTGTGGAGCCATCCTCTGAACTGCATGTATGCAAGCTTGACAAACTACACATTGCCCTTCTTACATCAACCTTCCCCCCTTCTGTTGTTGCAGAGTTTGTGCCCTACGTGTTCCAGGTGATGTCTCTGCTTCTGGAGATCCACACCAGCTCCATCCCCAACTCCTACATGGCCCTGTTCCCCCACCTGCTGCAGCCCGTGCTTTGGGAACGCACTGGCAACATCCCCCCTCTGGTGCGCCTGCTTCAGGCCTACCTGGAGAAGGGGGCTGCCACCATAGCCAGCTCTGCTGCTGACAAAATAGTGAGTAACATCTGGGGGCATGTTGGTAAAAGGACTCTTACTGTACATAATATTCTGTAACCTACCAGTTTTAATTTAACTGAGGTGTGCAATTGGTTAGTTGTGATAATCTGCCGTTAAACTGCTCTCCCTGTACAGCCTGGTCTGCTAGGAGTCTTCCAGAAGCTCATAGCCTCCAAGGCCAATGACCACCAAGGTTTCTACCTGATGAACAGCATCATAGAGCACATGCCCACGTGAGTCGACCACCTCCACTTGTCTATCTGATAACTAAATTAAGGACCTTGTATGTAATTGACATGGCGGGTGTATTATGAGTTGTCTTGCTCGCTCTCTCTCAGGGAGTCCATTGTTCAGTACAGGAAACAGATCTTCATTCTACTCTTCCAGAGACTGCAGAGCTCCAAAACGACCAAGTTCATCAAGAGTGAGTACAGCTTAAAAATAATGTTGACGTTGTTTATTTTGAAGTACAATTGAAACTGCACACACATCCTCTTGGTCTTTGTCATGCTGGCATAACAACAGTGTCTGATTGTATTAGCCTAGTTTTAAAATGTACTTAGTGTTGCTCTGATCTCTCAATGCTGCACATTTTCAAAGGTCCTCTTTTCCATAGGTTTCATGGTTTTTATCAATTTGTATGGTGTCAAGTATGGAGCCATTGCTCTGCAGGAGATTTTTGACAGCATACAGCCAAAGTAAGTGTCTCTTGTCAGATGAAATGAGACTGACATGTTTGATGTGTTTTCCATCATTGATATGTTCATTAGTATAGCCTTAAAGCTGAGTGTGCAGATGATCTCCTCGCTAACACAAGCCAGTCAGTTGTCCCTTTTGGTTTTAAAGGCCAACCATGTCATATATGTGAAAGGATAAGCCTGGAAGTTTAATCATAGTCCGTAATTATTCTGATAGGCATGCGCAAAGGTATTCTCAGTGCTTGGTCTTCTCTCTTGTAGGATGTTTGGCATGGTGCTGGAGAAGATAGTCATTCCAGAGGTGCAGAAGGTGTCTGGACCAGTGGAGAAGAAGATCTGTGCCGTGGGCATCACCAAGATCCTCACTGAGTGCCCGGCAATGATGGACACCGAGTACACCAAACTCTGGTGCGAAACGGTCCTGAAGTATTATCACACTTTTCAGTGTTTCTAGTAAATTAATGGTCTGCTAAATTGTTTACTCTTTAGGACCCCCCTGCTCCAGGCCCTGATTGGTCTGTTTGAGCTGCCAGAGGATGACAGCATCCCTGACGATGAGCACTTCATTGACATTGAGGACACGGCCGGTTACCAGACGGCTTTCTCCCAGCTGGCCTTTGCTGGGAAGAAGGAGCACGACCCCATCGGCGACGCTGTCAGCAACCCCAAGATTCTGCTAGCTCAGTCCCTCCACAAGCTCTCCACTGCCTGTCCTGGACGGGTAAGTTTTTATATATTAAAATAGATGAATACTAGGCTATGTTTAGAGGCATTGGGGCTCTTGGCTAAATCACTCCTTATAGCAGGAACATCTATACAGCAAGGCTACAAGAGATGGCACATCCACCTTGCGTTCTAATCTTCTACTCGCTTCATATGAGTCAGTCGTTCAGTTTTAAGCAGAGTTCAAAACAAAATGGTATAAGTTAAACACCAGCTCCGTGGCCTTGTGGTTAGTGTCTGCTCTGGGATTGGAAGGTGTGGGGTTCGATACCCAGTCAAGTCATACCAAATACTACAAAAAATGAAGGATATGTTTTGGGGGTGATACCCTGCGACACATTAGTGTTCTGTCAAAGGTGTGTGCTTATACAACAAGCTGCCTCACGCTATAGATACAGGAGATGGGCTCCTGTCCTATGGTCCTTTGTCTCGGACAATGCTTACTTATAAAAGTAAAGCCCCAGCCGACTGAGCCAGCCACTCAGTGGAGTGCCTAAGGTGCTCTAGTGCAGCATAGACGGTGTGCGGCCCCAGGAAAAGCAGTGAGTGTACAACATTTTGGCTCCTAGATTGCCAATGACTGAATGTTCTATTTTTGTAACTATTTAGTATGTTTAGAGGTGAAAGGTAGACACGAGAGTGCTGAAAGAGCAGTGGGTCGGATTCGAACACATGCTGTCAGCGGTACATTGTACATGCTTAGACTGCAAATAGTTGTTTATTTTGTGTAGTGTGTATATAGATGCTTACATTTTAGTCATTGCCGATTGAGTAAATCTCTCCTGTTCTCCCCAATGGCAGGTCCTCTCTATGTTGAGCACCAGCCTGAATGCTGAGGCCCTCCAGTACCTGCAGGGTTATCTCCAGGCTGCATCTGTACAGCTGGTGTGAAGACCCTACAGCTTCCACTCTGACGCGTAATGGAGACCATGACACTGCACAATGACTGGGCACTGTCTGTCGGCCATGGGCAACACCAGGACTGCGACAGACTCGCCAGGACTGAGTGGACAGAAGACTGACTGATCGACTTTACTCATGGTGGATACTTGGACAATGGGTCAACATTTTCATCTATGAATTGGGATTTTTATGTTTTTTTTAAGTGTTAAAAGAAAATACATTTAATATGTTACCTTTAAAGAGCGCACCAGAATATTTTTGGGGGGCTCAGTCCCTAATTGGCTTCAAGTTGAGCAAGGCTGGCGTCACCAACGCTCAGCTTTGTGAATATAATGCTTTGATATGACTTTCTGCTTATTTGTCATTTATAACAACGACCGGTCATTGTGAATTGACAGTATTCTAGAACAAGTATTGGCCCCAAAACATTATGCTTCAAGGGATACTTAGATTTGGCAATGATTTGCTCTATTTCCCCGGAGTTTGATTTAACTAGTGGATACCATTTTTAGGTCTTTGGTCGGTATGAAGGAATTCAGAGGTAGTTTTGCGAACCAATGCTAACTAACCTTAGATACCTGTAGACTTACTCTGGGGAAGTAGAGCAAGGGCCTCATTTACAAAATCCTGAGGTATCCCTTTAATATTTTTCTGCATGTAGCTAGTCATAGCATTGTCTTTTTTGATGTGAATAAAGAGGCACTTGTATAAAACCGGTGGTGTTTAGCACTTTCAGTGACAACTCCTGTCGATGTGACTAAGTCAAAACTGAGTTATGAACTGTCTGATTTAGAGGGATGACTGAAAAGCCTGAATGATTCCCAGTTGAACCGGTTTAATGATTTAAGTAAGCAATATGCTTAACTTCATCTTTACTAGAGGCTGCTCACCTACTAGACCTGCGCTGGTTCTGAGGCACTGTCCGACTCTGTCATACTCCCAGTACCTTGTGTCACAGAAACATCCCCACTTGTTCTCCTTTATTTTTTCCTGTGTCTAGTAGCAGTATGCCTGTCCTGAGCGTCCTCAAAAGGCTTTGTCTATTGCGCCAATACACAGCCCAATCTTCTGTCCTGACTGTATATGACTGAGGCGCAACCACCTCCAATACAGTAGCCTTTCTATCCCATGAATCCGGACCCCGAATTCAAACCACATCCTGAGTTGCCAATGGTGACAACACACTAGCAGTTTTGTCATAGAGTTTTTGTCTTGCCTTTAATCGCAGGGCCCTATCCTGCACAGCTAATGGGCAGTCATTCAGGAAGAGAATAGGCAACCTGGAACGCAACTTGCATCCCATTAGGATTTCTGCAGGTGACCGTCCACATTCCAAGAGCGCTGCTCTGTAAGACAAAGCCTGGGTATGGATCAGTCCCACTGCTACTTTTCTTTTTTTTTTTTACAATTAAGTCTTCACGATTTGCACACATTTTTTAAGCCTTTGTTACTTTTAGGATATAGCAGACTAGAAGTTGTCTGAACGAGGGGGGAAAAATCTAATGCAAAATGGGTCTTTGCGGTAGTGCTGGACAAGAGTGCAATTTCAGGGTAATTTGACAAGTAGTCAAGTCAACAAATAGTCCTTACCATTGCATTGAAACAAGTCGCCTCCAACCTTTTTATCAGGCTGTGGTGGGTACCACTCTCATAGGCATGGGCTCCTTAGATTGTCTATAATTAAATTTGAGATGTGTCACAATTTCCCACCATTTGCTCAATGCCAGAATTTATATTAGGCCAATGAAGGGACTCTCTGGCCCTTCTGTTTCTCAGCTTCCAGATGTCCTTCATGCACTCTCTAGCATCTCCTGACGCATTGAATTACAGTACCAGTCAAAAGTTTGGACACCTGCTCATGCAAGGGTTTTTAATTTATTTTTACAATTTTCTACATTATATTATAATAGTGAAGACAAATATGAAATTACACATGGAATCGTGTAGTAACCAAAAAAGTGTTAGAATCTAAAATATATTGATTTAAGTAACCACCATTTGCCTTGACAGCTTTGTATACTCTCGACCAGCTTCACCTGGAATGCTTTTCCAAAAGTCTTGAAGTAGTTCCCACATATGCTAAGCAATTGTTGGCTGCTTTTCCTTCACTCTGTTGACCAACTCATCCCAAACCATCTCAATTGGGTTGCAGTCGGGTGATTGTGGGGGCCAGGTCATCTGATGCTCCTTGGTCAAATAGCCCTTACGGACTGGTGGTGTGTTTTGGGTCATTGTCCTGTTGAAAAACAAATAGTCCCAGTAAGTGCAAATCAGATGGGATGGCGTATCGCTGCAGAATGCTGTGGTAACCATGCTGGTTAAGTCTGCTTTGAATTCTAAATAAGTCACTGACAGTATCACCAGCAAAGCACCATAACACCATCACCTCCATGCTTCAGGGTGGGAACCACACATGTGGATCTGTTCACCTATTGTCTCACAAAGACATGGTGGTTGGAACCAATTTGGAATCATCAGACCAAAGGACAGATTTCCGCTGGTCTAATGTCCATTGCTCATGTTTCTTGGCCCAAGCAAGTCTCTTCTTATTGGTGTCCTTTTGTAGTGGTTTCTTTGCAGCAATTCAACCATGAAGGCCTGATTCATGCAGTCTCCTCTGAACAGTTGCTTTTGAGATGTCTGTTACTTGAACTCTGAGAAGCATTTTTTTGGGCTGCACTTTCTGAGGCTGGTAACTAATGAACTTATACTCTGCAGCAGAGGTAACTCTGTGTCTTCCTTTCCAGTGGAGGTCCTCATGAGAGCCAGTTTCATCATAGCGCTTGATGATTTTTGCAACTGCACTTGAAACGTTCAAAGTTCTTGACATTTTTCTGATTGACTGAACATGTCTTGAAGTAATGACGGACTGTCGTTTCTTTTTGCTTATTTGAGCTGTTCCTGCCATAATATGGACGTTATTTTTCCAAATAGGGCTATCTTCTATATACCACCACTACCTTGTTACAACACAACTGCTTGGCTCAAACTCATTAAGGAAAGAAATTCCACAAATTAACTTTTAACAAGGCACACCTGTTAATTGAAATGCATTCCAGATGACTACCTCATGAAGCTGGTTGAGAGAATGCCAAGTGTGCAAAGCTGTCATCAAGGTAAAGGGTGGCTACATTGAAGAATCACAAATATAAAATATGTTTTGAATTGTGTAACACTTTTTTTTGTTTTTTTTGCATACTACATTATTTCATAATTTTGATGTCTTCACTATTGTTCTACAATGTAGAACATAGTAAACATAAAGAAAAACCCTTGAATGTGTAGTTCTAAAACTTTTGACTGACTGAGGCAGGCAGTGCGGCAGAAACGTGAGTTTCCTGGAGGAGGAAGTGTGTAATGTCAGCAGGGTCCCAGAGGATGGTGACTCGTGTGTGTCTGGTAGCCAGGCAGATGCCAGAGCAGTGATG
This sequence comes from Salvelinus sp. IW2-2015, assembly GCF_002910315.2. Classification (NCBI taxonomy): domain Eukaryota; kingdom Metazoa; phylum Chordata; class Actinopteri; order Salmoniformes; family Salmonidae; genus Salvelinus; species Salvelinus sp. IW2-2015. The sequence continues at coordinate 29,748,131 of NC_036851.1, read as the reverse complement.
TGGGAGGTATTCCCGTGTGGACTGAATCATTGTATGTCTGTGTGTGTTTGTAAGGTGGACATGCAGGGCAGTGGTGAAAGAATCGCAGGGTTGAATGCGTCTCTGGTGTCTGTCTTATGTAAACAGGAAATGAGATGGGAGATCTCCATGTCCTCACTGTCAGTTATTAGGAGTGAATGATGAGGTAACAGAGCCTGCTGATCCACTGCCATCCACTAATACAGCTATTCCCAAACTGAGGTATGCCAAATAAAAATGTGATTCACATTTTCAAACAGTCATTTAGATTTTCTAGCAGGGCTATACATTTGGGTGATGTTTTTTTCTTGCCTGAGTAGCCTTGTTTCACTGCCAAAAATCAAATTAAACCATCTAGTGTTAGGCAAAATAACACAATGTCAAATACAGGTAGCCTAGTCAAACAATTAACATCCAATCACATTAACAGTTACTCTCTCGCTGGAAACCTTCACTCAAGGGCAAACATTTAGAAACGAAACATGCCAATTAAAAAAAATAAGCCACGGAATTAAGACTACTTTCGAGTATTAAGACATGTATAAAAGCAACAGATACCATTAATAAGAAGGGGCTAAAAGCGTCTTATATGGTGAGCTACTGAATGGCTAGGACAGGCAAGCTCCATATTATTGTAGAGGACTTAATTCTTCCTGCTGCTGCGGATATGGCTGGGACAATACTGGGGGGGGAAAGGCCAAAAAAACTAGACAGACAGTGCCTTCATTAAACAACACTGTTTCACGACGCATAAGTGACATGGCAGGGCCTGGCACAGCTCTTGGTATATGTCCGTTACATTTATGGGTGGTCAATTAAGGAAGACATCCTCTTCTGCAAACCATTGGAAACCAGGACAACAGGAGAGGATATTTTTCTGATCTGAATCCAGGATTTACAGGGACTATTTGAGGAGTGTCCCTGTAATCCTAGATTCAGGTCATTCAGGACAGAAAAAATATCACCCAGATAGGCCAGTCATGTGAGAAACTCATCATCATGCAAGCGGCCAGACAAGTGAAAATGATGGTCAGTAAAGAAAACTTTAAGCTTGTCTCTCAATTCAAAAAAACATGTCAGTACTTTGCCCCCCAGGTTGTAAGGGTAGGTAATGACACATCCGCCACTCTGATCCTCAACACGGGGGCCCCTCAGGGGTGCGTGCTCAGTCCCCTCCTGTACTCCCTGTTCACTCATTACTGCACAACTCCAACACTGTCATTAAATTTGCTGATGACACAACAGTGGTAGGCCTGACCACCGACAATGACGAGTCAGCCTATAGGGAGGAGGTCAGAGACCTGACCATGTGGTGCAAGGATAACAACCTCTCCCTCAGTGTGATCAAGAAAAAGGAGATGATTGTGAACTACAGGAAAAGGAGGACCGAGCACACCCCATTCTTATCGACGGAGCTGGTTGAGAGCTTCAAGTTCCTTGGTGTCCACATCAGCAACAAATGATCATGGTCCAAACACACCAAGACAGTCGTGAAGAGGGCACGACAAAGCCTATTCCCTCTCAGGAGACTGAAAAGATTTGGCATGGATTCTCAGATCCTCAAAAAGTTCTACAGCTGCACCATCGAGCATCCTGACTGTTTGCATCCCTGCCTGATATGGCAACTGCTCAGCCTCCAACCGCAAGGCACTACAGAGGGTAGTGTGTACGGCCCAGTACATCACTGGGGCCAAACTTCCTGCCATCCAGGACCTCTATTATACCAGGCCTTGTCAGAGGAAGGCCCTAAAAATTTTCAAAGACTCCAGTCACCCTAGTCATAGACTGTTCTCTCTGTTACCGCATGGCAAGCGGTACCCGGAGCACCAAATCTAGGTCCAAAAGGCTTCTTAACAGCTTCTACCCCCAAGCAATAAGACTTGAACAGCTAATCAAATGACTACCCAGACTATTTGCATTGTCCCCCCCTGCCCCAATGATCATACAATTTGTCATGTAGTCTATGTTTTTGAAGAAAGAAACTCCCTCGGCTGCTCCACACCATAGGGCAGTGATCACTAACCGGATGATTGTGATTGACTGGTCGATCATCAAGGCATTCCTAGTTGATCACCAAACAGGCCTGCGCTACTTTTCTTTGTTATTTGTGTTGTGCTGTTCCAGGTTGGTGCACTTGATTCAGAAGCCCCGCACCCCGGGGAGGCAGAGTGTTGTCTGAAAAGACAATCTCCGCCTACCTGGCAGACCATCAGATAGATCCTCTCCTGTCTGGATTACTGCAGCTCGCTGTTGGCTGGGCTCCCCGCGTGTGCCATTTAAATGACTAAAAATCTAATCTAATCTAGGGGATGGTCATGTAATTTTTAATCGATTATATTTCTCAGTGTTTTAGAATTAGTTGCTTATTAGGTTATATATTCTTGGCACCTATTGGTAGATCGGTAGCAGAGAGATTGAATATCCCTTTCCCTTTACACTTGGATGGTGTATCAATACACCCACTCACTACAAAGATACAGGCGTCCTTCCTAACTCAGTTGCCGGAGAGGAATGGTGAATTTGTCTCCTAGTGTCTGTTGGCAAGCAGACTGAACCAGGTTTTCCTCTAGGATTTTGCCTGTGCTTATAGCTGTATTGTGTTTCTTTTTATCCTAAGACACTACTTAATCCCCTCTGATGACAAGCATACCGATAACATGATGCAGCCACCACTGAGTTAGGAAGGACGCCTGTATCTTTGTAGTGACTGGGTTTATTCATACACCATTTTAAACCTAATTAATAACTTCACCATGTTCAAAGGGATATTCAGCACCTGTTTTTTAATACATTTTTACACATCAAAATAAAGGTTAAATAAAATGTAGCAATCAGTGCCCTTTGTGAGGCATTGTTAAACCTCCCTGGTCTGTGTGGTTGAATCTGTGCATGAAATGCCCTACCCGATTGAGGGACCTTACAGATAAGTAAGTGTATGTGTGGGGTACAGAGATGCAGTAGTCATTCCAAAATCATATTAACCACCATTATTGAACACGGAATGAGTTCATGCAACTTTTTATGTGATTTGTTAAGCACATTTTTGCTACTGAACCTACTTAGGCTTGCCGTAACAAAGGGGTTGAATACTTATTCACTCAAGACATTTTAGCTCAACATTTTTTTATAAAAATGTAAAAAATTCTGCAAACAAACATTTTCATTGTCATTATGGGGTATTGTGTGTAGATCAGTGACACAAATGTTTAATGCAGGCGGTAACGCAACAAAATGTGGAAAAAGTAAGTGTTGTGTTTACAAAACATGAGCAAGAAGGGTCCTAGAGCTCTGATGCATTCTGCCAACAAGCTGGCCGGTAACATGTTAATATCCTGTTAACAAATAGTTAATACGTTGTTTTTTTCACTCCCAGTCCCAGGAGTTGTGTTGTTAGAAAAAGCTATTTGTTCATTCATGTCAATTAGCTAATGACCTGAGCCATGTCCAACTCCATTGGCAAAACTGTGTTGAGATAAGGAGGTACATTTTCTGTCATTGTCATGTCATTCAGTTCACTAGAGAACATCTGTGAATATGTTTAGAGTAGTAATACGTATGAATAGTTAGGTTAGAATACTCGATTCACAGGCATGACTGAAACTAAGATATTCCCAGGACAGGGGTTTTGCTTCATAAAATTATGAAAAAAAGAGTGAAGTCTGTAGAACTCCCTCATTGTTTTATGAGCGAGAGATTTGCAATCTAATGCAAACATCCTTCAGCTTTTAGATGTTCCTCACATTTGTAGCATAACTGGGCACTGTTTGAAATGCTTTGATAGATTTATGCACACACAAGAACAGACAGATGCTGCTATTTAATTATTGTATTTTATTTAGTTTTCAGTCACTAAAGGTAGAACGTTGCTTCAGAACATTTGCTATTTACACAAAATGTACAGGTTCTGTGTGTCAAAATATAGATAAACATGGATTTTTTTGTAAGGACGTATAGCGGATACTACCCTCTACATCAAAACCTTCAATGCAAATCTAAATTCCATTCCTAAAACCTTGATTTTGTACAAAATTACCTGAATGGATTATTACTACCAAGGACTATCAAGAAAAAACTTTTAACAAACCAAAATCTGCAGAGATTGTGCTCCTCATTGACTGAAATGGCAAATACATTCAAGAAAATAAACTTTCCCAAACACAAAGTGGCTAAACTCTGCTGCTCAAACACAGTCAGCCAACTAACACCCCTATCAGATCACAAAGAATTTTATGAGAGAGAGATTTGCTATCTAATGCAAACTTCCTTCAGCTTTTAGATGTTCCTCACATTTGTAGTATAACTTGGCACAGTTTGAAATGCTTTGATAGATTTATGCACACACAAGAACAGACAGAGGCTGCTATTTAATTATTGTATTTTATTTAGTTTTCAGTCACTAAAGGGAGAACATTGCTTCAGAAAGAACAAAGAAATGTACAGGTTCTGTGTGTCACAGCTTGGTAGTGCTAGATGCACCAATGAACAGAACACCACAGAGACAAGAGCTGAGAAAGTCTACTGGTACAAACAAAGTATGAAACTTTACAAAACAAACAACCCCAGAGACGAAGGACAGCATCGAGGGCTGTGAGAGAGTGGAGGTGAGGATGAATTCCCTGAAAAGGGGGAATAATTCTGTTGAGCTTGTGGAACATTAGCAGTTGGCTGCATCTGTTTGTATGGCAGTTTATGATAAAAGACAATAATGAATGTTAAATTGTGCTGTTACATATTTGCAACCATGAGTAAAAATGTAATTAAAGAGTCTGTCTGGAGACAGTGTGTTTTGCTTTGGCCTCATAGAAGAGGCCTCATTTCAAATAGATATGTCTCATAGTACAATATAGTGCATTTATAGAGTGCCTTCAGAAAGTTGTCACACCCCTTGACTTAATCTACTTTTTGTTGTGTTACAGCCTGAATTCAAAATTGATAAAAAATATTTGTTTTCATCCATCTACACACAATACCTCATAACGACAAAGTAAAAACATGTTTTCAGAAATGTTTGCAAATGTATTGAAAATGAAATACAGAAATATCTCATATACATAAGTATGCACACCCCTGAGTCAATACTTTGTAGAGCCACCTTTGGAATTGATTACAGCTCTGAGTCTTTCTGGGTAAGTCTCTAAGAGCTTTCCACACCTGGCTTGTGCAACATTTGCCTATTATTCTTTTTTTAAATTCTTCAAGCTCTGTCAAATTGGTTGTTGATCATTACTAAACAACAATTTTCAGGTCGTGCCATAGATCTTCAAGGAGATTTAAGTGAAAACAAGTGTAACCCGTCAGCAACTCAGAAACATTCACTGTCTTCTTGGTAAGCAACTCCAGTGTAGATTTGGCCTTGTGTTTTAGGTTATTGTCCTGCTGAAATGTGAATTAATCTCCCAGTGTCTTGTGAAAAGCAGACTGAACCAGGTTTTCCTCAAGGACTTTTTCTATGCTTAGCTCTATTCTGTTGATTTTTTATCGTTATAAACTCCCCAGTCCTTAACAATTACAAGTATACCCATGACATGATGCAGCCACCGCTATGCTTGAAAATATGAAGAGTGGTACTCAGTAATGTGTTGTATTGGATTTTCCCCAAACATAACACTTTGTACTCAGGACAAAAAGTTAATTGCAGTATTACTTTAGTGCCTTGTTGCAAACAGGATGCATGTTTTCTTGAACAATTTTAATATGTACAGGTTTCCTTCTTTTCACTCTGTCATTTAGGTTAGTATTGTAGGGTAACTACAATGTTTTTGATCCATCCACAATGTTTTCTCCTATCACAGCCATTAAACTCAGTAAATGTTTTAGTTACCATTGGCCTCATGGTGAAATCCCTGAGCGGTTTCCTTCCTATCTGGCAACTGAGTTAGGAAGGACACCTGTATCTTTGTAGTGACTTGGTGTATTGATACACCATCCAAAGTGTTATTAATAACATCACCATCCTCAAAGGGATATTAAATGTCTGATAATTGTATGTGTGGGTTACAGAGATGAGGTAGTCAATCAAAAATTATGTTAAACATTAATTATTGCAAACAGAGTGAGTCCATGCAACTTATGTGACTTATTAAGCACATGTTTAATCCTGAACTTATTTAGGCTTGTCATAACAAAGGGGTTGAATACTTATTGACTCAAGACATTTCAACTTTTAATATATATTTTTTTAATTGATTTGTTGAAAAGATAATTGAACAACATAATTCTACTTTGAAATTATGGGGTATTGTGTGTAGGCCAGTAACAAAAACATCCCAATTTAAATAATTTTAAATTTAGGCTGTAACACAACAAAATGTGGAAAAAGTCAAGGGGTGTGAATACTTTCTGAAGGCATGGTAAGAAAAAATAAGCTTGGAAACAAAAACAAATAAGAGCCACTTATTATAAGAGCCACTTAAGTGAAAGAGACCCAGGAATCATGATCACTGTTATGTGTGGTTTGGAATCTGTGTTCAATTTGACTTTATCACGTGTGAATGAGCTCTGCTGTAGTATTGTATATGGAAATCCTTAATTTCAAGGACATTCAGAGGCTTGTTCCAAAGCCACTCCTGCATTGTCTTGGCTGTGTGCTTAGGCTTGTTGTCCTGATTTCGCTTTGTCATTATGGGTTATTGTGTGTAGATTGATGAGGATTTCTTTTAAATTTTTAATCAATTTTGGAATAAGGCTGTAACGTAACAAAATGTGGAAAAAGTCAAGGGGTCTGAATACTTTCCGAATGCACTGGATATTCTCCCATTTTCCCATCTCCAACTTTGTTACAACGTGTTTATGCATTGTTATACATCAATATCCATATCCTAGACTTAGAAGACTACTGAGACAGGAAAAATGAATAATTCATCCTCATAGATGTTTGAAGAATAAGGTTAATGAAATTACGAAGTTTGCAATGTTCAATGGACAAGATATAATGACAAAAATGCGATAAGAGAAAAATGTAGGCCTACCCTCTTTCCCCTACCTCTAAAATGCTACTGTCCCACGGAGGTGCGTTTCCTACAATGGAACCCTCTTATACCTAAACCTGGCCTGTTGTTTTCTTGTTAATGCCAATTCCTTCCCTACCTTTCCTTGACACATTAATCTTTAAAAAGTTTAGTTTAAAAAAACTCTATGTCTCAAGCTGCCAAACCACAGGTGTAACTGAGCCTCGCTATTGGTGGCCTGATCTTTCCTCTGCCCTGCCCATAATGGTGTTCATAAGAACCAGAGAAATGGACACATCCAAAAACCCTCCTCAAACCAACCATCATTTGCACGTTGTCATTCTACACAGAAAAGCTAAAGAGGTCAACCCTTTCAGTAGAAATACTTAAAAGGTATACACAAACACTGTTGTGTTTATTGTAGAACAGAAGAAAGGAACACACTCAAAATATCCCAGACAGGCATTAGCCCCTGACTCAGCACAGTAATCCTATTAACTAAATAGGCATCATATTTCCTTGATAAGTAAAGAATGAGCATCATAGTTGATAAACTATATTTAATATAAGTCCTTATGGAAGTAATGCTGCTCCGGAGAGGCAGGGGGTAATGGTCTCTCTACCAGGTGTGGGTTCAGGAGTCAGGTGTCCTACAGTGCTCTGTACTGCTTATTCAATTAGTTCACCTACAGACAAAATGGCCCAATGTTCCATTGTTAGGGATCAAATCATCTGAGACAAGTTCTGGGTATGTGTAAATGTACATGGCGAATAAAGGTGATTGTGATAGTAGACTGGTCATGGATATAGAGTGGCTGGACTATGGCCTCAGGTCCACAGGGATAGCCTACTACTCATTTCTATTCCATTGACACCACAGATCCACCCCACTAACCCAGCCAAGGTGACAATACACACTGCAACATCACTTTAGTATGGGGTGTCACGCCCATGCATGGCATTCCTTACTGTGCCATACAGAGTTAATTTTACAGTGTATTTCTTTTGCAGACTATGCTCTCATGTGTGATCGTGTTTGGCTCTGGTTATTCAAAAGCAGTAGTGTGTTTGTATTTTAGTTACTGGGTCTACATACTACGGCTGTCTGTGTGTTTAGTTGAGCCTGACTAGCTGTGAGTGTTTGTTGGCGATTCGTTGGCCTACATGCCTTTATGTGACACTTTTAGTATTTAAGATTCCTCTCCACTCATATAGGGCCGTTTGCCATGTCCGTGTAAGCCATTTTGTACTGGACTGGTTATCACCATGGAAACTGTGTTGCGATTGCTGTGAGTTGGAGTACGCATGTGTGCGCGACCCAGTTCTATGTGTTTATTTGCTGTCCACTTTATTAAATTGTCAAGTGAGCTCTATTAAACTGAGGCTACAGTGACAGGCTTTCCAGAGTGGATATGGGGAGGGAAACAAGTTTCTTAGCTACCAGCTAAAGCACAGAAATACATAGTCCTATCTTTTCATGTAGAATGGCAAGCTGGATTCTTATTGTTACTTTTTATTATTACCTTTTATTTTAGCCTACTTGGTGAATATTTTCTTCTTCTTGAACTGCACTGTTGGTCAAGGGCTTGTAAGTAAGCATTTCACGATGAAGTCTACACTTGTTGTATTCTGCGCATGTGGCAAATAAAGTTTGATTTGATTTTGATTTGACATGTTGTCTGTATCAGATGCTACCTCTGGGATGTACTGGGATAGATTAAGTTTAGGTTGAACCCACATAACACATGGTACATGTGCCTATGAGTATGTGGTGTGGATTGCATGGGTATGAGCATGTGAGTGGCTCAGTGTTTGTCCTGTCTGTGTACTGCTGGCTTGCTTCTGAAGCTAAGCAGGGTTGATCCTGGTAGGTCCCTGGATGGGAGACCAGATGCTGCTGGAAGTGGTGTTGGAGGTCCAGTAGGTTGCATCCCTTTCCTCTGGTCTAAAATAATAAATATATATATATCCCAATGCCCCAAGGGACATTGGCCTGTGTAGGGTGCCGTCTTTCGGATGGGATGTTAAACGGGTGTCCTGTCTCTCTGTGGTCAATAAAGATCCCATGGCACTTACCATAGGGGTGTTAACCCCGGTGTCCTGGCTAAATTCCCAATCTGGCCCTCATATCATCACGGTCACCTAATCATCCCCAGTTTACAATTTTCTCATTCATCTTCTCTCCCCTGTAACTATTCCCCAGGTCGTTGCTGTAAATGAGAATGTGTTCTCAGTCAACTTACCTGGTAAAATAAGGGTTAAATAAATACAAATGTAGCCAAATGATGCTTGTTGTGAAGTCATCCAATGAGATCATGATTCATTCATTGAAATTGTTATTCATCTGTAAAATAAAACTTCCCTCTTCCTTCTCCATGTCCTTTCTTCTTGTGTGCTATCTCACTGTTTTCCCCCCTTCAGCATTCAACTCCTCCCTTCACATCTGCTGTGTTGGAGTTTGTCCTGGCTGAAAAATCTCTGACATGCTGTTGTTTTTAAACCATTGTTGTTTAAATTAATTCATAACATTGTCTGGGTCCATTATATGATTAATGATGCCCTGGCTTTAACAGGGCATTACATATTAGTGGTCTGTTTATAGCTCAGTCTCCCTTTCTCCTGCCATCAGAAAGAAAAACTCTTTGTCTCCTGTACAAAGGTTTAAAGGACAAACATTTACAACAACTTGGAGACAGTAGCAACAACCTAAATTAATTATCTTGCAATATTCTCTGGTAAAGACAACCCCTCTAAAATCAAACTATGCATAGAAATGCAAAACTATGAGAATAGCATAATTCATTTTTCTAATATTCCATTATTTAGAAAATATCTTAAAAATATAAATGTACATATTCATTTTCATTTACCTTGTACAATAACTGTTCTTTTTTAATGTTCTACTTGAATTCTATGCTCTTGCATTATTCACCATCATAAAAAATGCAGAATTTAAAAATGGAAAATCAAAATGGATGCTGCCAACAGCATATCACGGGAAAATGTCATCCTGGCACATTTTTTGCGAAAAGGTACAATGTCATAGTAGCTAGATTGTAGTCAATTAAAACGATTGTTGACGTTTTTGTCAATACATTGTAGTCAATGGGATAAGATGAGTGTCACAGGGTTTAAGTTTTTTACAACACATTGCAGTCAATGGAAAAAGATGAGTGTCACAGGGCTAACATTTTTCTTGTTAATCTCATGTCTGTCTCTCACTTTCTACCTCCTCTTTATCCCCCCATTCTGTTCTCTCTCCCTCCCCCTTCTTTCACCCCCTCCACCATCTCCCCTCTCTCCGCTTTCTTGCCTACAACTCTCCCTCTCTCTCTCTCCCTCCTCCCCCTCTATCTCTCTCCTGCCTTTCCCTCCCTCCACCTCCTCTCATTTCTCTCTCCCTCTCCTTCCTCTCTCTCCCTGTCCTTCTTCCCCCTCTCCGCCCTCCTCCTACCCTCACACTCCCACTTCTCTCGTCTCGCCTCCCTCCTCCCCTCTCCATTCTCTCTCTCTTCTCTCTCCCACCTCTGTCTGTTGACTCTCTCTCCCCCTCTCTTTCTCCCCTTCTCCTCTCCCTCCTCCCTTCCTCTTTCACCTTCTCCCTCTCTCTCTCCCCCTCCCTCAAATTTAGCTGTGACTCTTGATGATGATGTTCAAAATATTTATTGGTCTAATGTGATTAATAAGTGGCATCCAGACACTGTACTTGATGAATTTATGAAATTGCTTCTTCCAATTATTGATAAACATGCACCTGTTAAGAAACTGACAGCTCCATGTATTGACAAGGAATTGAAAACCTGTATAGTTGAAAAAGATGGAGCAAAAGGAGTGGCTAATAAGTCTGGCTTCACATATGACTGGCTGACTTACTGCAAACTGAGAAATGATGTGACTAAACTCAACAAAAATAAGAAGAAACTGTATTATGATGCCATGATCAATTATATAAATAATGATGGAAAAAAACATTGGAGTACTTTGAATTATATTATGGGCAGAAAATAAATGCATTGTAAGTTCGAATTTTGTTAAGTTAGTATGGGAGAGGTGGACAAATTATTGTTATTGCTCAAAAATGACAAACCTCCTGTCATTAACAACTTAGATGAAAAGCTACCGAGGATGGTAGCTGACTATGGCCACTCCTATCTGTCATATCTTTAATCTGAGCCTAGAAGAAAGTGTTTGTCCTCATGCCTGGAAGGAACCCAAATACATTCCGCTACTCAAGAGAGGTAAAGAGGACCTATTAGCTTGCTGTCAGCTCTTAGCAAACTGTTGGAAAAAATGGTGTTTGACCAAATAAAATGCTATTTCTCTGCAAACAAAATAACAACAGACTTTCATTATGCTTATAGAGAAGGGCACTCAACATGTACTGCACTGACACTGATGATTGGTTGAAAGAAATTGATAAAAGAAGATTGTGGGAGTTTTATTGTTAGATTTCAGAGCAGCCTTTGATATTATTGACCATAACCTGTTGGCTTTTCAACCTCTGCAATATTGTGGATTCAGAGCAATCTATCGAAAGAACTCAGAGGGTTTTATTTAATTGAAGCTTCTCTTATGTCAAACATGTAAAGTGTGGTGTACCGTAGGGCAGTTCTCTAGGCCCTCTACTCTTTTCAATTTTTACCAATGACCTGCCACTGGCATTAAAGAAGGCATGTGTGTCCATGTATGCTGATGATTCAACCATATCCGCATCAGCAACCACAGCTAATGAAGTCACTGAAACCGTTAACAAAGAGTTGCAGTCAGTTTTGGAATGGGTGGCCAGTAATAAAATGGCCCTGAACATCTCTAAAACTAAGAGCATTGTATTTGGTACAAATCATTCCCTACACTGTAGACCTGCAGTTCTAGACCTAAGTTCAAGTGCTGCAGGCTCAAATCAAATCAAATGTTATTTGTCACATGTGCCAAATACAACAGGTGTAGACCTTACAGTGAAATGCTTACTTACAAGCCCTTAAAGGGTTAATACATTATGTTATAATAAACTGTAAGGTCTCCTCTTCAGGAGACCTCTCTGTGTGTTAAAACCTGTTTTGAGTGTTGACCTTCAGACACTATCAGAAGGCGTCTACATTCAGACTCTTCCTGTCTGGATCCCACCGTGGTTATCTGGTTTTCTGAGAACACAAGGCTGCCACAGACCTGATGAAACCAGCCACCTGTCAGAAGATGCTTACACTCGTTCACCTTGTCATGCTTGTGATGAAAGGTCAAGTTTCGGTCAAACCCACTGAGTTTTTACTTGCTGATAAGATGGTTACTGCTGTCTGAGGGAGGTTAGATTTATTAAAATGTTGTTGCCAGGGAAAGTTACGTAAGGGGGATTGGAGGGGCTATATAAGTTACAGGATGTCTTAGACATTTTGCAGAACTTGGGGTGAACTATCATATACTGTTATACTGTACTCTGTATCAACTTCTGCCTACAATTGTATTACTAAAAGGAGTATTTTAATACTTAAACAAATAGTCTGTGTTTCCTTTCCATTACTAATGTATGTTTGATAATTATATAGACCTGATCATTTGTTGAAGAAATTTACCAACAGTGCAGCTACAGTGCCGAGCTAACTCTAACCCTGACCCTAACCTTAACCCTCCCTTCATCTCTACATCTTGGCTCAACCCTTCTGCCGATGTCACTCACAAGCACATTAACTCTAGGTCAGGCTTCAAGTGAGGCCTACCTTTCTGCCATGTAGTTGGGGGAGGGGAAATGTATTAACCTAATCTCCAAAGTGAACCAGTTGATATCGGTAGGCCTAGGCTGCGAAACAGAGGTGATTGCAGTTGAGAGGATGAGGGAGAGAAGTAGCGGTCCCGGGGTTGTGAAGGTGGAGTGTCGGTCTGTGGAGGAGAAAGTGGCTCTGTTATGGAAAAAACACAAGCTGCGAGGCCATCCTGATTATAACAAAGTCTTCCTTTCGATCAGCCAAGTCCCACACCGCTCATCTTATAGAACTGAACTTCAAGATGCTGCTGAGGCAAATACCAGCAGGAAAGGACTATTTCGTCACGGGAAGCGCACAGGTCATGAAACGAGATCAACCAGAAGGACAATGCGGACAAGGACATGGGGTGGACAGACCTACTACATACTGAGGGGCTTCCCATCCCCTACAAGATTCAATTTCAATAGCGCATTGGAATGTTAACGGATGGACTACCTTGAACAATAAATTACGAATAACAATACAACATTTTTTAAACTCAGACATTATCTCAATAAATGAAAGGCATTTGCGTCTGCAATAAATTATTGATATTGAAGGGTATGTATGGTGTGGACCCAACAGAAAACCAATGTGAAAGCCCCCAGGGGTTCTGGGGAAGTGGGAATATGTGTAAAGTCTGATATGATGAAAGCATATAAAATTGAAATTATCGATAAAGCCATAGAAGGAATTATTGGTTTGTGCTTTGAACATAGGGAGTCAGATGATTGTTTTGTTGTGTTTTCATGCTATTTGCCACCTGAGTAGTCCATATTTGATTTAGATGTGTGGTATGAAAAATGTTGTGATATGTTGTGATATGTTGTGACCAAAACGATATAAGAAAATTCCAATGGAAGTCAGGGAAGAGCAGGGAGGGCTGAACTCTGATATTACACAGGTACCTAAGGAGTGGGAGAAGGGGTTTGCTAGCTTGTTCTCAGGTAACGAAGATGTGGCATATTTTGAGGAAGAATTTTATAAAGACATGTTCCCTGAAAACTAAAATGGAAAATACAATGTTAGAACCCTCGTTTTTAAATGATGAGCTGTCTGTGGCAGAAGTTAAGAAGGTGATTGACGCTGCAAAAAATGGGAAAGCGTTTGACATTGATGAACTGCCTAATGAGGTTTTAAAATCCCCTAAATTAATTAATGTCCTATATGATTTGCTCCGAATTTGTTTTGAGTACAGTATACTGACATCCACTTGGTACAGGTCTATAGTGAATCCCATTCCCAAATCTTCGAAAAATTACACAAGAGTGCCACAAGAGGCATAAGTTTATAAAGTACGGTTTATACATTATATTCATCCATCCTCAACAATAGGCTAATTCGATTGTTGGAGGATCAAAACATTCTGGTGGAAGAACAAAATGTTTTTCGTAAATCCAGAGCCTGTATAGATCATATCTTCTCGGTCTGTACAATAATCAGAAATAGATCACACGAAGAGAAACCTACTTTTGCATATTTCATTGATTTCCAGAAAGCTTTTGATTTTGTAAATAGGGATCTTTTAGCCTATATTTGGTTAAAGACAGGGGTTGATGGGAAATTTGATCACACAATCCAGTCTCTTTGTGTGGGGTGCTAAGAGGTATTTTAAAAATGAACATGTTCATAACAGAGCAGCACGTTACTTTTTAGGTGTCCACCAGTTTGCACCTATACTTGCAATAACTGGGGATATGGGCTGGGAACCCTGTGAGGTGAGATGGAAGGCATGTATGGTGAGACTATAGAATAGACTGTTGGATATGCCAACTGCCAGAATAGCTAGTAAAGTTGTTCAATGGGATCTTTCCATAGGGGGAGCCTGGGCAACTGAAATGTCTGACATTTTTCAAGAGTCTGACTGTGAACATCTGTACGAAAACAAAATTAAGGGAGACATAGATATGATTAAAAAACAACTGTTGACGTAATATATAAACAAATGGGTGGAGGAGATGAATTATAAACCCAAATTGAGAACCTTTTGTTTGATTAAGGGTAAATTCATGTGTGAGAGATAAATTATGTATAACCTACCTAAAAGCAAGAGATCGCTATGTGCACAGGTAAGATCAGGGATATTGCCTCTGCTTATTGAAACAGGTAAGATCAGGGATATTGCCTCTCCGTATTGAAACAGGTCGGTATTGTGGTGAAATGGAAGAGGAAAGACTATGTAACTATTGTGACTGCGAAGAAATAGAGAATGAAACTCATTTTATCCTCTATTGCCCTTTCTACCACGATATACGCTTGCTCTTATTCCAGAAAGCACACCAGATACACCCTGGCATTATGTGGCTGAGTGATGAGGAGAAATTGGAATGTTTTTTTGTCCATTGTGTATTTCCATTTGAAGAATATTTAAATAAAGCCTGGAATAAAATTTAATTAATTGTAAAAAAATATATATTTAGCTTCAATGTGGTTAATGTGTGTGTATATAGATTGTGTGTAGGCTTGTCTCCCATATGAATCTTCTCTTTGTGCCACACTGGGTTCAAGTGACTTCTGTTTCTTTTTTTTCTGTATTTATTTATATGTTATGTATGTATGTACATTTGAAGTCAGAAGTTTGCATACACTTAGGTTGGAGTCATTAAAACTTGTTTTTCAACCACTCCACAAAGTATAGGTTTGGCAAGTCGGTTAGGACATCGACTTTGTGCATGACACAAGTAATTTTTCCAACAATTGTTTACAGACAGATTATTTAACTTATAATTCACTGTATCACAATTCCAGTGAGTCAGAAGTTTACATACACTAAGTTGACTGTGACTAATACAGTTTGGAAAATTCCCCAAAATGATGTCATGACTTTAGAAGCTTCTGATAGGCTAATTGACATAATTTGAGTCAATTGGAAGTGTACCTGTGGATGTATTTCAAGGCCTACCTTCAAACTCAGTGCTTCTTTGCTTGATGGGAAAATCAAAAGAATTCAGCCAAGACCTCAGAATTTTTTTTTCACAAGTCTGGTTCATCCTTGGGAGCAATTTCCAAACGCCTGAAGGAACCACGTTCGTCTGTACAAACAATAGTATGCAAGTATAAACACCATGGGACCACGCAGCTGTCATACCGCTCAGGAAGGAGACGCGTTCTATTTCCTAGAGATGGACGTACTTTGGTGCGAAAAGTGCAAATCAATCCCAGAACAACAGCAAAGGACCATGTGAAGATGCTGGGGGAAACAGGTACAAAAGTATCTGTATCCACACTAAAACAAGTCCTATATTGACATAACCTGAAAGGCCGCTCAGCAAGGAAGAAGCCACTGCTCCAAACCCACCATAAAAAAGCCAGACTACGGTTTTAATTGCACATGGGGACAAGATCGTAGTTTTTGGTCCTCTGGTCTGATGAAACAAAAATGGAACTGTTTGGCCATAATGACCATCGTTATCTTTGGAGGAAAAAAGGGGGAGGCTTGCAAGCCGAAGAACAACATCCCAACCCTGAAGCACGGTGGTGGCAGCATCATGTTGTCGGAGTGCTTTGCTGCAGGAGGGACTAGTGCACTTCACAAAATAGATGGCATCATGAGGGAGGAAAATCATGTGGTCCCGTGTGGCTCAGTTGGTAGAGCATGGCGCTTGCAACGCCAGGGTTGTGGGTTCATTCCCCACGGGGGGACCAGGATGAGTATGTATGAACTTTCCAATTTGTAAGTCGCTCTGGATAAGAGCGTCTGCTAAATGACTTAAATGTAAATGTAAATGATATATTGAAGCAACATCTCAAGACATCAGTCAGGAAGTTAAAGCTTGGTCGCAAATGGGTCTTCCAAATGGACAGTGACCCCAAGCATATTTCCAAAGTTGTGGCAAAATGGCTTAAGGACAACAAAGTCAGGTATTGGAGTGGCCATCACAAGCCCTGACCTCAATCCCATAGAGAATTTGTGGGCAGAACTGAAAAAGCGTGTGCAAGCAAGGAGGCCTACAAACCTGACTCAGTTACACCAGCTCTGTCAGGAGGAATGGGCCGAAACATTTGACCCAAGTTAAACAATTTAAAGGCAATGCTACCAAATACTAATTGAGTGTATGTAAACTTCTGACCCACTGGGAATGTGATGAAAGAAATAAAAGCTGAAATAAATAATTCTCTCTACTATTATTCTGACATTTCACATTCTTCAAATAAAGTGGTTATCCTAACTGACCTAAGACAGGGATTTTTTACTAGGATTACATGTCAGGAATTGTGATTAAACTGAGTTGAAATGTATTCGGCTAAGGTGTATGTAAACTTCCGACTTCAACTGTATGTATATATGTATATTATTTTACCTCTCCAGGGATGTAATTTACTATTATGTATTGATTTTTACCTTACTTTTTCTTTCTTTCTTTTTTTGTATCTTTAATTTTTACTATTTATGCAATGCAGAGAACACCGGAAGCATAATTATCATTTAATTACCATAGTGAATCATTGTAATGTTTGTTTATGTGTCAATTAATCCCATAAGGGATGGGTTGCCAATTGGCGATTTGACACGAAAATAAAATTTAATTCATTGCATTGATTCATTCATTCAATTGTTATTTGGATTATGGTTAAGGTTATGTCTAGGATTAAGGCCCTAGGTTCATGTCCACTTGCAGCTCAGCCCTAACCCTATCCATAACTTCGCTCAGCTCTTGGAGTTAGGGTTGAGCGGACATGTGGACAAGAAGTTAGGGTTAGGGTTAGGGTTGAGCTGCAAGTGGACATGAAGCTAGGGTTAGGGTTAAAGCTCAGTTTAGGGTTGAGGTGGGATGTGGAAAGGAAGCTAGAGTTAGGGTTAGGGTTGAGCTGGGATCTGGACATGAAGCTAGGGTTAGGGTTTGGTTTAGAGTTTGCCTGCCTGCCTGTCTGTGATTTTATATATATGTTTGCTTTCCTGCCTGCCTGCCTGCCTCTCTTTCTGCATGTGAGTGGAGATGTCTTTCTGTCTGAGATAAAGAGAGATGAGGGAAAAATAGATAGAAGAGAGAGGAGATTGTCATGTCTGTGAAGCCTTTCTCTATGCCGTTCATATTGTGATGCTTATCTTTGCCCATTGAATGCAATGTATCCACTTGGGCATCAACCCTGTGACACTCATCTTTTCCAATTGACGATAATGTATTTACATAATCTTCAACATTGTTTATTTATTGATCTAGGCAAGTCAGATAAGAACAAATTCTTATTTACAATGACAGCCTACCTAATGACAACACTGGGCAAATTGTGCACCACCCTATGGGACTCCCAATCACGGCCGGTTGTGATACAGCCTGGAATCGAACCAGGGTCTCTAGTGATGCCTCTAGCACTGAGATGCAGTGCTTTAAACCACTGTGCCACTCTGGAGTGACAGTCATCTTTTCCCATTGATTGCAATGTATTGAGATAAAAGTCAACCCTGTGACACTCATCCTTTCCCATTGACTGCAATGTATTGAGATAAACATCAAGCCTGTGACACTCATATTTTTCCATTGACTGCAATGTACTGAGATAAAACGTCAACCCTGTGACACTCATCTTTTCCCATTGATTGCAATGTATTGAGAAAAAAGTCAACCCTGTGACACTCATCTTTTCCCATTGATTGCAATGTATTGAGATAAAAGTCAACCCTGTGACACTCATCTTTTCCCATTGACTGCAATATATTGAGAAAAACATCAAGCCTGTGACACTCATATTTTCCCATTGATAATGGGCTGATGCTGTTTATCCCCTCCCCAGTAGCAACTATGATTGGATATGATTCATGACAACCAACCACAACCACACATCTGAGAGAATATTAAAACATAAAGGAACCCGGTTTATCCTGTTTTCTGTGTGTAAATATCACCTGTCTGCATAAAACCCAAATAATCAAAAACAAACACATAAGTAAACTAACAAAACAACAAAGAATACACTGTACAGAATTAAAAATATTTATCACTCATCACAATATTCACTTTCTCATGCCAGGAATGGGGCATGATGGGAATGAGGCAACAGACAGGATATGCCAGTGCCAGCTATGCCAGCTGTGTCCTCTGTAATGGCTGACCCAAACTGTTGTGAAACAGGGATGAAAGTTCACCTCTTAGACAGCATTACAAAATAACAAACCAAAGAAATGATGCTATTTACTTTTTTAGAAAAGAACGGGAAAATAATATACATCAAATGATGTATGCCTGTGTGTGTATGTGTATGTTTATCTGCCTATCATCATGCATAAACATACACTCACAGACATACAAGCACACGCACACATGCTATGCATACACACAGTCGCATATAACTAAGGCCAGTTTTGAGGAAGAAAACAAACTAAATTTCTCTTAACACAATGTTGATTCAGTAATGGCTAAATCTACTGTGCGTGACCTGATTCTGCAGAGTTATGTGTATCCCCTTTGGATACAGCAATGCACCCTCTCTTTCTCAGTCCCACAGTAGCATCCCCCAATGCCTTCAGTAATTTTGCTGCCATCCTGACGGTCTATGCACTCAAGTAGCAGGAAAAGGAAGGAAGAGTGAGCTCCTTCCTGTGTCCCAAAAGTTCTACTTATTGGGCATTTGTTACAAACCCCCAAAAAACGCCAAATGTGTTTTCAGTGCCTTTTACTCAAGTGAGTAGAGGTGCAGCTCCTGGTATGGGTTAGAGTTCATGTTTTCTTTTATTTCTCTGTAGTATTTGCACCATGTCCTCCTGTTTGGGTGCTCTCCATACTACCTTTTCCCTCTTCCTGCCTCACTTGCTCCCATTATTGGTGTTTGAACAACTGCTCTCTCCCCGGGAGAGCACATGGTTCTCCTGTCCCCCCCCTGGCCTGCCCTCCAAGGGGAACACACTATTAGCCAGCATCCTCTGGGAGCCCTCCAGGTGGTTGGCTGCAATGTGGTGGCTGCTATGGGAGCTGAGCTTGGGGCTGGCTTTTCCCAGGAGCCTCTGGGAGGGGTTGGTGCCTGAGCCGTCATGGAGGTGCTCCTCCTCGTCTGTGTCAGCGTCAATGAACTTACTAATGGAAGCATCGTGGAATGTGAAGACTGTGGGGATCAGGGTCTCATGGGGTGGGGTCCTGCTGCTGGCGGTGGTGTAGACAGACACCTCAGGACTCATGAAGGAGTGGTCAGAGAGGGCGGAGCTATCTGAGAGGGCCCCACCCCATGGACCCTGTGCTGAGAAGGAGAAGGAGGGGCCCGCGCCGCCACCTTTGAAGTTGACCTTGAGTGAGCGGTTCTTGAGAGGGTTACTGAAGCGCAGGCCACGGGGGCTGTCAGGAAAGCCGCACTTGGAGCCTCGTCCTCCAGGGAGCTTGGTACCAGTGTGAGGGCCGTCCATGGCCTCATCCTCCAGGGTGATCTCAAGCACGGGGTTGGCGCTAACCCTCCCTGGTACACTGGTGCTGGGGCTGTGGGAGAAGCGGGCGCTTTCGGTGAAGTCGGCAGCGCAGCTCATGAAGCTGTCAATACTGGACATGCTCCTCATGTCTGTGGTTGGGGCAGGCTCCATGGGGATGCTTCCCATCTCTATCTCATCTCTCTTCTTGGCTGCTTTAGATAAAGGTGCCTTGTCCTTGTTGTTAAGGTTAGGTTGAGATTGGGTCTTGGCCATCTTGTTGTACATCTCCTCCAGTTTCTGAGCGTTGAGGTGCTGAGGGCTTCCAGGAAGGGCTTTGTCTGGTGAGCTGGGCTCCAGAAACTTGGCGGAACCCGTCTCTGAGGTAGTCCGCTTGGGAGTCCCTTTCCTGTAGCTGGGAGACAGGTGGTTGCCCTGCAACTTCCCCATATTCTCTCCATTATTTTCTACCACTACGTCCATGAGCTCGACGCTGCGTGCGAACGCCTCCTTCATGTTCATGGAAACGATGCTGCCGTTTCTCTTGGCTTTCTCCAGGGCCTCCCGCCTCTTGATGGCCTTTTCCTGCCTCTTCTGCTCCTTGTAGAACTCTGAGAAGTTGTTGACGATGATAGGGATGGGCAAGGCTATCACCAACACTCCAGCTATGCAGCACAGACCCCCAATAATCTTGCCCAATAAAGTCTTTGGGTATATGTCGCCATACCCCACCGTAGTCATAGTAATGGTGGCCCACCAGAAGGAGGCAGGGATGCTTTTAAACTTAGTGTCCTCTTCGTCCTTCTCAGCGAAGAAGACGAGACTGGAGAAGATCATGATGCCCATGGCTAAGAAGAGGATGAGCAGGCCCAGCTCATTGTAACTCCTCCTCAGGGTGAAGCCCAGAGACTGGAGCCCTGTGGAATGCCTGGCTAGCTTCAGAATACGCAGAATACGCATTATTCGGAAGATCTGCACCACCCTCCGGACGTTCTGGAACTGTAGAACACTCTTATTGGACTCAGTCAGGAAGATGGTGACGTAGTAGGGCAGGATGGCCAGCAGGTCAATGATGTTCAGCGGACCCTTGAAGAACTTCCACTTGCTTGGCGAGGAGATGAAGCGGAGCAAATACTCCATTGTGAACCAGGCGATGCACACCGCCTCCACGTGAGCCAGCTGAGGGTTGTCTGTCACCTGGCCAAACTCGTCTATGTCCTGCAGCTCCGGGAGGGTGTTCAGAGACAAGGCAATAGTTGACAGCACGATAAAGAGGATGGAGATGATGGCCAGGACCTGTTGAAACACAACCAAGACAACACGCATCAGTCAAACTTCAGTGCAATGACATGTTGAACATTAATGCCAGAGCATTTCAAGGCCTTTTAGTCTGGATCCAACTATGCGATAAAACAACTTTCAAAGATGCTTTAAATATCCTAAGTACGGCTGCAGCAAATAATAACAGTCATTATGTAAAGCTGACGCCTGAAAAATATGATTAATTCATGACCCACTTAGCTCTCTGACTAATTTCTCCTGAACATTATGAAAAGGCTACTGTCCTATCAGGACTAGCGGGTTTTTAAAGAGAAAAAAATCTCAAAGATAAATATAATCTAGATGGCCTGGTCATTCAAGTCTGACCAAAAGAATGTTTAGAATGTCAGTGCCATTCCTTTTAAAAACGTGAACCAAAATACTAGTTTCCCTGGTAACCCACTTTCTTTGCCACCAAATGTTGTATTTTCTGTGGATTGTGATTGACAGAACACACACCATGAGATGAGGGTGCACATTGATCCTCAGATAGTGTGTGTGTATTACCAGCGTTCCCTATCACAGTAGGAGGGTGTGGTGGCTGTCAGCTGGCTGTCAGCTGGCTGTCAGCTGGCTGTCAGCTGGCTGTCAGCTGCTATCTCTTCAGCTATGAGTTGTGGTGTGCTATATCCCTGCCAAATGTGTGCCCTTGTTCCTATTCTGCTTTATGCCTCTTCTCAGTCCCTCCTCATCTGCCTCTCTCCTTCAGACTGACTCCCTCAGACTTATTGTCCTAGTTCTTCTACAAAGCACCTTGCAAAGTGAGTGTACTACTAGCAGACTACTAGAGACATAGATTCACAGCACAGTCTGCAACTCCACTGCATGATGAGAGCATTTGGACCTGTAAGAAGGTCACAGGGAACAGGATGATGAGTACTACATGCTGAGTACATCAGGATCTGGATAAGGTATTTTGGATTAACAGAGTGCATTCAGGGCCGTGTGTACCCTGCTTGTGGCACACCTATTATTTCTCTACCAGCCAGTGTGTGTCAATCCAACACAAGGTCACGGTGGAGGCTGTGACCCTATCCATGTCCCAGGTCAGTGCAGTGCAGGATTACTCCCTGGCAGTGCTCAGCATTCATTAACTTTAATTAATCCTGGCAGGTGAGGTGCCTGCAAACCCACCCTGGCCTTTAGGGAGAGGCTGAGAAAGAGAGAGAGAGATAGGGAGAGTCTGAGAGAGAGAGAGAGAGCGAGAGAGAGACAAAGAGAGACAACGGGAGACAAAGAGACAAAGAAAGACAAAGAGAGGTAGAGACAAACTGGACTAAAGCGTTTCAGCATCATTTTGATGCCCAAGTTAAAAGAGAGTGAATTAAAGGCCAGACAAGAGTTTAAACTCAATCAGGGCCACCCCTAACACGTCCTTCGTCTAGTCAGGATCCTGAGGGACCAGAGTGATGGATGAAAATCTACAAACACATTAGATCCAAAGTGGATTTGCTCCCATGAAAGATTCACTCAACCAATCACCATTAATGACTCAAGTTTCAAGTGTAAACTGCACATTACATATTTGCAAGGACAAATAACTTTGAATATGCAGTATGTCACCATATCCTTATATTTCCATTGTGTTTACAAGGATACTGTGTAGTGTTTGTGGTTCTTGTGTATTGAACTGACACACCTAAACGTACACACATTGGTTGTTAGGCATACTATACATCATACATGACTAAGTGCACATTACGCCTGACATCCAGACATGCAATACTGTAACTCTGCCAGTGCGACAAACATAAACAACTTTTCACAATGACTTTCCAAAACTTTCCACACAATTTCACACATTACACACTATATCACGTGAACGGTAACACCTTTAAAGGTGTTATAATACCATGAAATAAAACAGGGATATCTGCTTGTCCTACTGAAAGATTAATCTAACCTGCTCGCTGTGTCTAGTCTAGATGTTTATTTCTCACACAATCATACTCAGTGTTGGGTTACAAAGCAGGGATGGGGAGAGCTCACGATTGGTTAAAACAGACCATGGACCATGTAAAGGCACAGAGCCAGCTCCAGCGCTGCTCCCCACACACTGAGAATCCAGATAAATTATATCAACTACAATCCGAGCAGCACAGTGTGATGTGAATGGGAACTGCATGCACTCACATGCTCATCTCTCTGGCTAGTGTGTGTGAGTAGAGTAGCGTACTAGGGAACACAGAGCTCTGGGCTCCCGAGCCCTGGCTCCAAAATGGGCCTTTGAGGAGAGGCAGCTGTAACACTCAGGAATATGTGCACGGATGGTGGAGTCTCACCTGGACGGGAGTCCTCGACTGGATGTTGAACTAGATGCGGATGTAAAACTAGCAGGAAGGACGTCAGTGCAACCTGGACGTCTAAGCATCCAGCTTAGCAACCAGCTGAGTTACATCCATCATCCAGCTCAGCAACCAGAAGAGTTACATCCATCATCCAGCTCAGCAACCAGCTGAGTTACATCCATCATCCAGCTCAGAGTTACATCCAGCATCCAGCTCAGAGATACATTCAGCATCCAGCTCAGAGATACATTCAGCATCCAGCTCAGAGATACATCCAGCATCCAGCTCAGAGTTACATCCAACATCCAGCTCAGAGATACATCCAGCATCCAGCTCAGAGATACA